>NC_052359.1:71095211-71269499 GCF_009727055.1 Benincasa hispida | reverse complement strand
TGGTGAATCATCAAATGGGAGCTAGAAGAGTGGTTTGAGAGTGCAGCTAGTGGAGCGAGGCAATGGCAGCTTCGTGCCACAGTCTCTGTCATGAACGGTGTTATATAACGAGACGTTAACACTTCGTGGTCAGGTCTTATACAAACTCTTTGTATAGGACGCCCCTGCTCGCATGTCCCCAACACGAATGATCAGGATCAGACCATCTGTGACAAGTCACAACACTTGTGATCATTCCACAAAGTGGGCTACGCCCGTAGCATTACCGGGATAAGGTATCCCTCCTATATTCATATACTACAGACAATTTTGGTTATCATTCAAGACCTAATCCATTTGTATGTTACCACATACATGATTGAGTCACATACAGATAACCAAGGATTTAATGTTTATTGGTTTGTGGTAAAGCAAATAAAACAATTAACCGAGCAAAAAACAAGATGTGAAGTAAATATCATATATTAATAACACAAGTGTTCGTACATACTGTTTACAAACTACAGGACACGAGACTTTATGGCATCAACCCCAATAATATGTCCTTAGACAAAGTGACTCCATGCCTGAACGGCTGTAGGCCTCTTTTGGAGTCCTGCATCGAGTACTTGAGCAACATCTTGTCAATGTACGATGCCTGAGACAATGCTAGCACTTTATTCTTACGATCTCGAAAGATCTGTATACCTTGAACAAACTAAGCCTTTCCCAAATCTTTCATTTAGAATTGGGTTGCTAGCCAGTTCTTAACTGCAGTCAGTAGACCTACATCATTTCCAATGAGTAGGATATCGTCTAAGTACAACACTAAGAAGACTACTGAAGCGTTGATGATCTTCTTGTAGACACAAGGTTCATTAACGTTTTGGTCAAATCCATACGACTTGATTGTAGTATCAAATCGTATGTTCCAAGATCGAGACGCCTGTTTTAGACCATAAATGGACCGATTCAGTTTTCAAACCTTTTGCTCTTGACCTTGGGCTATGAATCCCTCGGGTTGCATCATGTAAATGGTCTCCTCAAGATTTCCATTCAGAAAGGCCATATTGACGTCCATTTTCCAGATCTCATAATTATAATAAATTGCAATGGACAGGAGGATGCAGATCGACTTTAATATGGCAACAGGCGAGAAAGTCTCCTCATAGTCGACTTCTTCTACCTAAGTATAACCCTTTGTCACAAGTCGAGTCTTGAAGGTCTGTACCTTCACATCAGAACCTGTTTGCGCTTGTAGATCCATTTACAACCTATAGGTCTTACCCCATCAGGCTGATCTACAAGATCGCATACTTAGTTGAAGTACATCGACTCCATCTCGAGATCCATGGCCTTGACCCATTCATCCCGGTTAATATCCTCCATTTTTTTCTTATAAAACAATGGATCCTCAATGTTTCCATTTGCTACCATAGCAAGGATTTTCGTGAAACCTAGATAGTGAACGGGTGGGTTCGTAACTAATAACTGGTAGAAATACAAGTTATTATAGCTCAAATTAGTAAAACAATGGGAGAAAGCGGTGGTAAAATAAGCAATATTATGTTTGAAAGCGCCAAACTAAAAGGAATTGTGATCGCTAATGCTCATCGCATAAAAGTAGTTAATTTGCCTATTATGTGCAGGTATAATGCGATAGCACATGTGAAATCGCGATCCAAGGGCACAATGCGACAGCGCGCTTGAATTTGCGATCGTAAGTCATGCGATTGTAAGAAGTTTCTCAAAAAGCGATAGAATAAAGATCTCGCATCAAGGCGATAACATAATAAATCATGATGGGACGTAAAGCTACTAACGGTCGATTTTGAATTCAGTTGACACCGCTAAACACCATATGTTGCAAGTACATTGAACTTTTGGTGACTTTTAAATGGCACAACAGAGTAGGGAAATTAATGTTGCCCATCATTGCAATCATTAGTAAGAAAAGTTGTTTCACCTTGAAATGTATAAATACCCAATGCTACCAAAGAGAGAGGGGAGATACATACATACAGAGATGGAGGCGAGGCGAAGTCGAGAGAAATCGCTCTCGAATAGATCGAGAGACTGTCGAAAAAAAATACAAAGGAGACAAGTCCAACCCTTGTGAGAGCAAGAATCCGCAACTAGAACAGAGTTGAAGTGATAAAGAGTAGTGTAAAAGGACACAGAAAGCAAGATATTGCTTACCTGGCTTGTTATTTCTCAATCCATTTGTTATTTTGTACTCAACACTTTATTTGTAGAAAATGGAAACTTCATTTCGATTTATGTCCAGTCTCTCTACACCATGCATGAGTAATTAAATTTGTGAATGAGTTGAGAAGTACTTAGCTAGCATGACTTAAGCTATGCATTTTATGCGATTATCTTGTCTTATGTATGCATCATTCATCATTTGGAAGTACTTGAGAAAGTAGTCTAAAGATAGAATTTAGACTTGAGAGAGTTGGATTAAGATCGCAGAAGCAAGAGTAGACACTTAGAAATAAATTCTATCTACTGCTTTTCATACACATCGCATGCGTCCTAGAAATAGGAAATGTGGCATTATGCATTGAGAAATGTAGTATTAATATTTGTGTATAGCATGATCGCATGACTTGTACACAATCTTGATAAATGTTAGCTAAGTCCCTTCTCAACCCTTTCATCGCATACTTGTTATAGCTTTACGCTTTCATCACTCCGTGTTCAACTTCATCACATAGGAAAGTCTAAATCAAAACACCATCTACTTCTTTATCACCACCGCAATAGAATCAGAGAGTCCGTCGCATATCTATTTAGTAGTCCCTGTGTTCGACCCTGGACTTACCAGGAACCTAAGAAGGCGTATACTTGGGCTTTATTAGGAAAACTTGTATGATCATCGCATCCACACATCATCACATACACATATCATCAAACGATAAACCAGCACATCAGTAAACCTCTACAAAGCGGGCCGTATCCGTAGTGTCACCAGGATAAGGTATCCTTCCTTTATCCTTATCTTACAGACCTTTTAGGTTAACTTAAGGCATGATCCACTTGTATATCTCATATACATGCTTAAGCTTACATAAAATAACCACGGATCTTTGTTTATTGAATATGAGTAAATGCAAATAAAATAACTCTTATTTTATTAATAACAATGTGTACAAAGTTTACAAACTACGAGACTCCGGGAGAATTAGGACACCAATCCCAATAATCTCCCACTTGTCTTAATGCCTCGAGAGACTAATGTACAATACATGAAAAACAAGTACAATATACAATAAACTAGGGCATACTCTATATCCCAATATCATCTCCCACTTGCCCTAGACAAGATGCCGCATGTCCCGTAGACCCAGACTCTCCAGATGACCCTCGAACACTTTAGCCGTGAGGGCCTTTGTAAACGGATCAACAATGTTGTGTTCCGACGCGATCTTCGTGACTATCACATCGTCGTGATGCACAATCTTCCTGATCAAACGATACTTCCGTTCGATATGCTTGCCTCTACGATGACTCCGAGGTTCCTTTGAATTTGCCACAACCCCATTGTTATCACAATAGAAAGTGATCGACAAAGACATATTTGGAACAACTTCCAAATCTGTAAGGAACTTCCTAAGCAAAACAGCCTCCTAAGCAGCTTCACAAGCGGATACGTATTCAACTTCCATAGTGGAGTCCGCGATACATCCTTGCTTGATACTTCGCCAAAGTACAGCCCCTCCATTCAGAGTGAACACTGACCCTGATGTCAATTTCCGAAAATCTCTATCAGTCTGAAAGTCAGAGCTTGTGTATCCTATAAGGATCAAATCCTTATCTCCATACACGAGCATAATTCTCTCGTTCTCCAAAGATACTTAAGAATCGTTTTGACTGTCGTCCAGTGATCTAATCCTGGATTGGACTGATAACGATTGGCAATCCCTACTACATAGCAAATGTTAGGTCTAGTACATAACATTGCATACATAAGGCTTCCAATAGCTGAAGCATAGAGAATTCGTCTCATCTCCTCAATCTTTTGAGGTATCTCAGGACACTGATCCTTAAACAAAATAATTTCATGCCTGAAGGGTAATAAACCCTTTTTAGAATTTTTCATCCTGTACCTGATCAATATTTGATCAATGTACAATGCCTGAGATAAGGCCAACCTTTTGTTCTTACGATTTTGAAAGATCTGGATCCTTAGAACGTACTGCACCTCACCCAAATCTTTCATTTGGAATTGGGCGACTAGCTATTTTTTAATGTCAGTCAGAAAACCTATATCATTCCCAATGAGTAAGATATCATCCACATACAATATCAGGAAAGCTATTGAGATGTTGATGATTTTCTTGTAAACACAAGGCTCATCTTGATCAAAACCAAATGATTTGATCGCACTGTCAATTCTAATGTTCCACAATTTAGACGCATGTTTTGGCCCATAAATGGACCTATTAAGCTTGCAAACTCTTTGCTCTTGATATGGAACAATGAACCCCTCTGGTTGAGCCATGTAGATGGTCTCCTCAAGATGACCATTCCGAAAAGCAGTCTTGACGTCCATTTTCCATATCCCATAATCATAAAATGTGGTTATGGACAGGAGTATCCATATAGACTTTAACATGACAACAGGTGAGAAAGTTTCCTCATAGTCCACTCCCCCAACCTGGGTATAACCCTTTGCCACGAATCTAGCCTTAAAAAGGTCTACACCTTTCCATCTACACCTCGTTTTCTCTTGTAGATCCACTTACACCCTATAGGTTTTACCCCATCAGACAGATCCACAAGTTCCTAGACATTATTGAAGTACATAGATATCATTTCCTAGTTCATGGCTTTAATCCACTCATCTTTGTCAACATCCTCCATTGCTTGCTTATAAGACAATGGATCTTCGACCCCATCATTAGACATGATGTTTTGGGCTTCAGTCAAACCCATGTAGCGTTCCGGTGGGTTCATAATCCTCCCACTACGTCGAGACAGTCTCAACTCTTAAGATAGTTGACTAGATGAACGACATCAACAACTCTTGTTGATCTATCAGTCTGTTCAACCACTCTTGTTTGACCCTTAGTAGTCTTACTAGAAATCTCATGTAAAACATTTTGAAACTACTTAAGGAGCAAAGGAAAATTAAACATAAAATATAGGGGCAAAATAGAAAAACTAGACTAAGAATTAAAAAACTACCACGGGACAGTTTTGTATTTTTTCAAGAAAATGATTTTTCCCGTGTATAAATGTGGAAGTATAGAATTAGGTTGCACCTAATCATTGCAAACCTATCGGATGGAGTCTTCATGAACAAATTGTGTAATTAGTTCGAAGTTTTTCCAAGCCGATAAAACTTTCTATTTGATTTCAATAAGTTCTTGAACCATAATAAACTTGCAAACATATAATTGACTTATTATAACCTGAAAATTCTAAAAATAAAAAATAAAAAGTGAAAACAATATATACATATGTTTTAAGAAGGAAAGTTGTCAGAAATAATCTTTTAAGTTTCCAAAGAAACTAGCACTTTTTTTTTAAGTTGTCAGACATCATGGTAGGGTATGAAATTTTAAAGGTGTGGTATTCTTAATTTGTGACGTCACTATACAAGTTATCATGGTAAAACAAAATACCTTATTGACAAGTTAATTAGCTACTTTGAAATTTTAACCTATAAAGGAGACAATAAATGTATCATCTATTTTTTTTTCTTTCTTTTTTGTTTCCCTTGAAAGATTAAATGGTGTTTATTTTTCTTAGAATATTTTTAAATCTTGTTTTTTTTTAAAAAAACATTTTTTTAAAATGATTCTATTAATCAGGCATGCACGCGTGGTTTAGTGGCATTAATATGTCCTTCATTTCTAGATATTGGAGGTGTATGTATATATAAAATCTAATTTTCAATTTTTTTATTTATTAAATTTTGTTATAATCTAAAATCACTTAAAGGTGATATACCACATATATTTTAAATTATTAATTTTTCAAAAAAGTAATTATATATATATATATATGAAAAGATATATTCCAAATCACATCTAATATTCAAAAAAGCAAATTACTTCTTATATGGACTCCAAGCAATTGGGTATTTAAGAATGGATGATTATGAACTCTCTCTTCACCATAATTAAGCCACACCATCCCCTTTTAAATAAAAGAGATTGGAAGTGTCTTTTCCCTCATAATTTTTCTTTTTTTCTTTTTCTTTTTTTGAAAGGAAAATACTATTGAACATTTTTTAGAAAAAAAAAAAGAAAATACTTGCTGACCAATGAGAAAATAAATAATATTATTTAATTTAAATAGATTACATGTTACATGTAGTATATATTTTTTAGGAAAATTCTTATAATAGAAAAATCTTAAACATATTTACACTTTATAACAAAAAAATTTCAACCTATATTTTATACTAAAGTTCAATATTGTCTTAAAAATTAATATTTTAATTTTATTTCAAATAATCATCGGACAAGATAACTATTTCGTAAAGTTATAAATAAATTGTGTCTATTATGGTATCCATTTTTCAGTAATAATCTTATGATATTTATTATTATGCATAATTGTTTTTTATATAAAAACAATATTTTTCGTTATATAATTAAAATCAACATCATAAGAAATCAATCATACACATTGACTAATTCTGCATCCTATAAAATCGGAAAATTTTTACCGATAGAAAACATGTCAAACTACTTATAGAAATAGAAAAAAAAACATTAATAATCAAATAGACTTCTATCAACCTCTATCAAAGAAGTCTAAAATTTTAATAGTTCCCCTTATTTTTCTGTTTTTGAAAATCTCCCCTAAAATGCATGTCATGAGCAATATTTTCTGTTATTTTTTTAAGTTGTGCAAAAAATAGGGAAGTCAATAAAATAAATTGAAAATATAAAATCTCATTTTGTAAACCTTTCTTTTTCAAAATGGTACTGATTTCTTCCCATTTTTTATGATAGTTTTCAAATTAATTACCTGAGCAACCACTAAACCAAACATAAAATATGATAATTAAAGCGAATTGTATTATATGTCCCAAAATTGTATTATATGTGTCACGTTAGGTGGCACGTGCCCCGTTCCCTACGTAATTATATTTATATGTTTATAGATGTGACTTTCAAAAATAAAAAGTGGAAGAATCTCAAATTATGTCAATCAGGATTTTAGTTTGGTACTTGTATGTGCCCTAGTTGGTATAAATTATTAATTTATAACCTTATTATGAAATTAAAAAATAACAATGAATATATGTGATAAAAGTAATATATTGATTAAGTCACATCTGTTTACTTTTACTGAAAAAATATTTAATATTTAATATTTTATTTTGTCATGAGGTCTACTCAACTTCAACTTTTTCCTTTAGAGGCCATTGTTAATATACTATTTGATAATTTGTAGAAATACAAGTGATTGATTGCCTCTCATTTAGAATAATCATGGGAAACCAAGGAAAAATGCATTAACTTGAGTAGAAAATTGTGTAAAAAAGATCTTCTTTGCGTTTAACATTTGCAAAGCTATTTATCTTGAAATGCTACAATTCTAACATCTATAAACACATGATACAAAAGATTCAGAACCTGTCAAAAGAAGTTGATGTTGCAACAATCGTTTGCATAAGAAGATCAAACCAATTTAACTTTGCATTTAAAGTAGAACCATGTGTTGAAAAGAAGATGATAGAAGCAAGGGTGGTAATATGTCTAATCAAAATGCAAGTTGGGAGATGTGAAAGAGATGCAGAAGAGCCAATGAACTGACGACGACGTGAAGAAAATGACAGGATAATGCATGAAATTAAATACAAAGTGTGTCAGACAATCATTAGAAAGAGAACTAAAGAACAACCAAGAGAAGCCTATATATAGCTCAAGTCTCACAAACAAAAAAAGTTCCAATCTCTAGACTCCCTAACCATTTTTCCAACTCTTACACATTCTTCATCGTCTTCAACCTCTTGAACTTCATTTTTCTTAAAGGTTTCTGAGTGAGAGCTCAAACCTCTCCCATCATCCATTTTCATCAGCACAATTGTAGCAACCAACCATAAGAGCCAAAGGAAGCAGAAGATTGGTCATTCATGGGTTGGATTGGGTTTAATAGCCCCAATCCAATTGTTCGGATTGTAAATTTCTTCAACTCAAATAATCCTTATTAAAAAATGAACCCAACCCAACCCAACCATAAAATATTCTGGTTGGGTTGGTTCATGTTAATCATGTCATTTATTTAAAATTTTGTTATAAAAAGAAGCAAAATGTAAACATGTAAAAATCTAATTTATTATTTTCATATATTAAATTAAGATTAACAGCTCAATTTCAATTTATGTAGTAAAAATTTTCTTTGTAAAATGCAAAGAAACTACTTTTGTTGAAGAATAAATTATTAAAAAAATATTGAAATTAAATAAAATTAAAATTAAAATATATATAAATAATTGTATAAGTAACGAAAAAATATATTTTAAAGTTAATAACAAATTTGGGTTGGTTTGAGTTATATTGGGTGAACCCATGAACCAACTCAACCCATAAAATTTTCATTTATTTGAACCCAACCAACCCAAATGAGTGGATAACCCAACCCAAACCACACGGGTTGGATTGGGTTGATCTAATTTTTTGAGTCATCGAGTTTTTTGAACACCTATACCAGTGACTTGACATCTCTAACTCTTTAATCAAACTTTTTTCATCCATTTCTACATTCTCATTGAATTTGTATTAAGACATTGACATTGTGATTATTGTAGGGAATGACTAGTCAATTAGTCTTTTGGTGGAATGACTCGTCATAAAATTAGCCAAAGATTTCTAAATGTATTTTCATATTTAATTTAAATTTGAAGCAGTTTTCTGTATTTAATTTAGATATGAAACGTTTTTGTGTTTAATTAAGATTTGAAATGTTTTTTACATTTAATTTAGAAAAATATTTTTGTTGGATTCTTATTAAAAAAAAAATGGTTGTTTTAAGATTTGAGTTTGACATGATATTTCTCTCTATTAAAAATAACTTAATTCTGAGAAAAGTTTTCACTCGATTCTAATTCTTTTTCAACCAGTGCTATGAGACAGGTGTTGTGTTAACCTTGCGGAGCAACCGACTTCTAGCAATTTAGCATTGAGGTTGTGTCGATTTTGCTTTCAAGGCAGTAGATCTTCCACGATGCGACAATTAATGAGATTTAAAAATGGACGACGACTAACAATTTGAAAGCAAAATTAAAGACACCGATCGATTGCACCTCCTTCTTCGACCTCCCTTACAAATCGAATCAAGAATACTGAAACCGTCGATGGATCTCATACCATTCTCATCTTTGCAACCACCCCAAACCAGATCTCGTCGCCGAAAAAGCACTTAATTGGATTCAAAAGGTTCATTTCATGGTTGAGTTCAAATTGGAATCCACATTTGCGATCATCTCAACCGGGTCGATCAATTTGGAACTTGAAGAATTCCGGCTGGAGTCTGCGGTGAATGTTGGTAGAGGCAATGATGCATGACATTCTTGTTTGAGGAGAAAACCATCTCTTTGGATGTCGATGAAGAACTTCAAATTTGAAATTATGGATCAACTTGGATTCAATGAATGAAGAGGTACAAAACTAAGAGGGTAATTTCTCTTTTTAACATATAAGTATAATTGGATTATTAGCTTGTTTTGTTCTTTATGAACGAATTGTGTTGGGAAGAAATTTTGAGCGATATTATACTTTGATTCTTGTTTTGAGATTAATAAGGGATGATCTAAAATTAAGAGAGACTTTCATTCCAAATTAAGAAAATATAGAAAGTATTAATTTTGGTAAACCAATTTAAGGAAATAGGTGCACTTATTATTATTAATTTTAAATAATAATAATTTGTTGACAAAATAATTCAACTAGAGACATGATTTGAGGAACTTGGAGAGACAACTCAACATATATAGTTTCCACTTTGTGATGAACGAATTAGTGATTAAATTATGTTGATTATGTTATTGTGATAGAATTTTTGAAATATGTGGGTCTTGTAGCATGATATTGAATTTTGTGGTTAACAATCACTACCAATTTGGATGATGATGTTTGTGATATTTTTTTTGATTTGCTTAAGTTTCATATATGTTGAAGATATTTTGATGAGGTTAAAAATTGGGTTCAACGTGATAGATATTTATTGAACTCTACTTAGGCAATCTTGACATACAATTATAATAACAAAAGTTTTTTTTTTATTTTATTTTATTTTTTTTTTATGTGATCAATGGTCTACAAACCTCCTGAAAAATCCAAACCATAATGCTCGAAGGAGAACTCCTGTATACAAGGAAAGAATTATAATAATCTTTCTAATAATTAATTCACCATTGGTTTTGAGAAAAGACCAACTGTACATTAGTTGAAAAATATATTAGGGACTATTTTCTCATATATATATATAAAGTAGAGAAATATGTTCATGGTAAGAGCTATTATGTAAGTAAAATTATGAGGTTTTGTTGTGTGTAATATCCAAACAAGGAAAATAACATTTGTGATACTAGATATTATAGCCATTGAAAATTTAGCAAGAAATTATGCATCATTCCATTGTTTAAGGTGTTAACGGTTAATCTGTTAGACTGCAATCTCTTTGTTGAACGGTTGGATTGAGTTTGCTCTTGATTATTGAGGTTGATGTGGTATGTGTTGACATAGTTATCATATACATTCAAAACATACTAATATACATTGATAATGCTAAAGAGATCAAGAGAACATATCAGATGAAGACTTCTTCACAGCGAGTTTAAAACCCAACCGTCTACCTCGAACAATCACCACTCGGACAGAAGGAAACAGAGATGACATTACCACTCAGAGTCCTCAGTAATAAAACAAAACTAGCATCAAAACAATTAAATAACCACAAAAGTATAACTTATTTTATTTCCAGAATAATGTGTACTGGGTTGATTTATATTTTTAAAAATAGGGTCCTTTTTTAAGAAATAATGTGTGAACAATTGGATTTTTGCAAATAAAATTGACATCAACCCTATTTTTGATCCCCGATGAGAAAGGCTATATTTATTTATTTATTTATTTATGATTTGGTAACACTTTCTGAGACAAAAAAATAAATACTGAATGAAATAATGAAAAAGTATATCAAATATTATTTATGATTTGGATCACAAATACTAAATACTCATGATTTGGTAACGCCTTCGGAGACTTGTAGGCCATGTTTTACTCCATAGAAAACAATGGTTTCCAATATTAACAATCACATATATTATCTTATGATTTCCTAAATATTGTTAAATTCCAATAGTTTTTGTTCCATATTTTTAATAAATTTAAACTTAATTTGTCCAAAGGATCATTTTAAATTTTCAATAAACGTTGGTAATTTAAGAAGGGTTATTGTTTTAGAAATTTCTTTAGTTACCTTTTTGTTAAATTTGAACATGGTTATAAATATGTCTGATTTCTCTATGAATATCTGCACTGCATGTTTGTTCAGTTTTAGACTTCATTTTCTTTCAAATTTTAACTTCCCTTTCTTCTACATTTTATTGGATATCCAAATCATTTTTCTTGAAATGACACTCGATTCTTTGAAGAAGAGTTACGAGGAGCTGAAAGTTATTTGTGAGAAGCAAGAATCGAGGGTTCATCAATATGATGCTAAACTCAAGAGCTTGACTACTGGCTACACCCTCGTGTTAGGACGTTTCTTCTTCTTTGGGATCTCTCAAATTCCCTCATTCAAGTGCAATAATTGGAGGGTCATTTTGACTCTAAGCCTTTTAGGTACGCTGGTCTACTTTTTGCTGTTCATTGATGCTCTCATTGAGTTCTATAAGATTCAGTATCAACATGACATTATCTGTAAGAAATTAGAAGAAATTACCCAAAAAGTTTTGGAAGCAAAATGTGAAGATGGTTTTGGTTTATCAATGGAGGATGGAGTGGAGGTTCATGATAATGGATTTGAATTGAGTCTTTATGACAAGATAATTATGTTTGAGGAGCTTAGAAATCGTTGGAGGAAAGTTTTTATCTTTGTCAGTGCTTGTGTTCTGCTTGCTGTTACTGCTATTGGCATGTATGCTTGTAAGTACTTGGTATGTAGCTGATGAACTTCTTTTTGTTGGCTCTTTGTCGGTGGTGGAGTTGTAGATAATGTATATTTTTATTTCAAGTAAGTCAGAATAAAATATTTGGCAACAAATAGTGTGTTCAAGGTGAGGTATCAACTTGAGGGGATTTTCTGTTTGGTTCTCAGCTTTTCAAATCCCCTGAAGTTGATTCCTCACCTTGAACATACCTATTTGTTGCCAAATATTTTATTCTGACTTACTTGAAATAAAAATCTACATTATCTACAACTCCACCACTGACAAAGAGCCAACAAAAAGAAGTTCATCAACTGCATACCAAGTACTTACAAGCATACATGTCAACAACAGTAACAGCAAGTCGAACACAAGCATTGACAAAGATAAAAACTTTCCTCCAACGATTTCTAAGCTCCTCAAACATAAGCATCTTGTCATAGAGACTCAATTCAAATCCATTATCATGAACCTCCACTCCATCCTCCATTGACAGAGCAAAACCATCTTCATCTTTTGCTTCCAAAACTTGTTGGGTAATTTCTTCTAATTTCTTACAGATAATGTCATGTTGATACTGAATCTTATAGAACTCAATGAGAGCATCAATGAACAACAAAAAGTAGCGTACCTAAAAGGCTTAGAGTCAAAATGACCCACCAATTCTTGCACTTGAAGGAGGGAATTTGAGAGATCCCAAAGAAGAAGAAACTTCCTAACACGAGGAAGTAGCAAGTAGCCAAACTCTTGAGTTTAGCATCATATTGATGAACCCTCGCTTCTTGCTTCTCACAAAGAACTTTCAGCTCCTTGTAACTCTTCAAAGATTCGAGTGTCATTCCAATAAAAATGATTTGGGTATCCAACAAGATGTAGAAGAAAGGGAAGTTAAAACTTGAAAGAAAAGGAAGTCTAAAACTGAATGAACATGCAGTGCAGATATTCATTGAGAAATCAAACATATTTATAGCCATGTTCAAACTTAACAGAAAAGTAACTAAAGAAATTTCTAAAGCAATAACTCTTCTTAAATTACGAACATTTATTGAAAATTTAAAATGATCCTTTGGACAATTTAAGTTTAAATTCATTAAAAATATGGAACAAAAACTATTGAGATTTAACCATATTTAGCAAATCATAAGATAATATGTTTGATTGTTAATATTGGAAATCATTATTTTTTCCTGAGGAAAACGTGGCCTACAAGTCTCAGAAGGGGTTACCAAATCATGGGTATTTAATCCAAATCATAAATAACATATTTGATATACTTTTTCATTACTCAATATTCCATTCAGTATTTATTTTTTGTCTCAGAAAGTATTACCAAATCATAAATATATATATAAAAGCCTTTCTCATCAGGGATCAAAAATAGGGCTGATGTCAATTTTATTTGCAAAAATCAAATTGTTCGCACATTATTTCTAAAAAAAGGACCCTGTTTTTAAAAATATAAATCAACCCAGTACACATTATTCTGGAAATAAAATAAGTTATATTTTTTTTTGGTTATTTAATTGTTTTGATGCTAGTTTTTGTTTTGTTACATAAGTTAATTTTATAAATTATTGTTATGATTTTTTTTGGAAGGCAACCTTAAAACACATATTTTCCTTCTGAATTTAATCATTATTATTATTTGATAATATGTGGGTGGATGAATCGAATCTTTGACT
Source organism: Benincasa hispida (assembly GCF_009727055.1). Taxonomy (NCBI): domain Eukaryota; kingdom Viridiplantae; phylum Streptophyta; class Magnoliopsida; order Cucurbitales; family Cucurbitaceae; genus Benincasa; species Benincasa hispida. The sequence continues at coordinate 71,255,720 of NC_052359.1, read as the reverse complement.
TAGTTGTATTTGATAACACAAATACTACATTAATTGTATTATGCTGATTTGAGCCATATTATTACTTTATGAAAAGTAATTTTTTTTAATATACTTCTAATAGTCCATATGTAAGTAAATATCCTACATCAAATTTCATATATGCATGGAAACTAATACATCATTTTCTTCCTAATAATTTTCAATTAAATTCAACATGTAAGAGAAGAAATATTTCTCATATTCAAGTCTAAATTGATTAATCAATTTTTACTAACCTCAAGATAATTGAGATCTAAGTTCTTACAGATTTTTGTAGCAACAATATAGCTAAAAAAAGCATACCAATTTAGTTTAAACATTACAACAATCAATCTAAAAAGAAAAGAGGGGTTATTTTATAAATAATATTATTTGATATAGAAAATATTTGATAGAAGGAATGTTGATTTATGTATATGATAACAACGAATAAGCGATAAAAAAATAACAAAAATTGAAAAATAATATTTAAAAGAATAAAGGGAACAACTTCACTGAACAACACCTACCTTCACAAACTTGAATCCAAAGTTGAAACACAATGGTATCAACCAATTGATGCTGAAAACAAACCCAAACGATAAAAATCTTACGGAAATCGATAGATCTAGTAATGGCAAAAGCGAACGACGCTTGAGCAGTGGTGGATGGAGATCATGAAGAATAAATTGATATGGTGACTTTTGGCGATGTCGGACGGGCTCACGAACGTGAAGAAGAAAAGGAGGGTGGAATTTTGACTTTTTTATAAAAATTAATAATAATAATAATAATAATAAAACAAAAAAAGAAATAAATATAATTACACTATTAAATTCTTTTATGAAATAAATATAATTACACTATTAAATTCTATTCTGTCTCAAAAAAATAATAATTTCTGCCATTAATTTCCAATTTTGAATAATTTCACAATTAAATTCCTGCACTTACACAGTCCAAAATTCCAAAAATGCCCTCCAACTAATAACAATTAGTGAAATTCCAAATAATAAAGTAGCTGAAATTACATTATTACTAAAAAATATGCGGGGTGTTACATCCTTCTTTTGTCCTCAAAGTTCATTCTTGAAGAAAAAAAAAAAACTCCGGGGTGTTACATTATTCCCTCCTCAAAGAACTTTCGTCCTCGAAAGTTCATTCTTGAAAAAGCCCAGGTACTGGGCCTTCATCTCATCCTCTGGCTTCCAGGTAGCCTCCTTGAACGGGTGATAATATTAATCAATAATGTTTCATCCAGGTATTGTAGACTTCTTAAAAATTGAGAAAATTAAATCTTGTGTTTCCCATAAAAAATGAAACATTACAATGACATGTGTATGTATATATAAAAGTAAAATGCAGAAAAAATCAAAATTAAGCGAAGAAAAAAAAATCTTAGCGAACAAACTTATAATATCTACTACAAATTTTATACAAAAACATTCTTAAAAGTAAAACATAAAAAAATTTAAAAGAAATTTATATTGAGTTGAGTCCAGTCTATCCAATTTTTTTTAGGGCTCAGATAAATAGCAATTTTAGAGGGTTTCATTTGGAAAAATAGCAAAAAAATTTCAAAATTGTGAAAATGACAAAATCGAATTAAATAATAAAAATTAATAATGATAAATTGTCAAAACTGCCCTCACTTACAAATAAATACTTAAAGTTCATAAGTTGAAGCACTTCAAATACACTGTAACTAAACAATTACCATGTTAACCAATATAGTCTACTAAAAGTCCAATAATCAACACCTACATGATATGATTATATTCATAGAAAATAAAAAATAATTAAAACCAAAACCATTAACAACTCAAATTAAAAAGAAATAGGGATTTGAAAAACTTCTCCTCTTCCTTTGGTTTTCATCTAAAGAAGAAATTAGGGATTTGAGAATTTCTTCACCCAACCACAATGCCTCTTTCTTCAGTTTTCCTTTTCGTCAGGCGATCACGATACACACTGTCACAAAGAATAAGAAACAATTGAAGGGGAAAAAAAAATCATATATTGAAGTTGTATAGTTGCCATTTACAGGTTCATGAACGAATTAAAAAAAGTGAGAAAAGGAAAAACACACACCTTAACCTACTGTGGTCCGATATGTGACTACGATAATAGTAGAACAACAAAAAAATGGGAAAGGAGAAAGAAGTTATAGGGTTATATATATATTTTTTAATTTTTTCTTTATTTTATTCATTTTTTTTCTTTTTATTGATTTGAATTATATTAAAATTGAATTCTAAAACAAAATCTAGACATTTCAAACTCTACTAAAATTTATTGGGTTCTTCAATAGTAATTATATATATATATATATATATATATATATATAATTCCAAGTAAGGTTGACTCTTATACTTATTCCTCTTAAATTTCAAATCTTTTATCTTTTTAAATGCAAAATTTTCAAATCTCGTATCAAATAAATTTAAATGTATTATCTTCTCAATTATATTAGTTTTGATACTAAAATACAAAATTAAAAGGAAACAAAATCCAATAATTTGAGATAATTAATTTAAATTCACAAGATCTCAAAATATTACCGTTTATATACCAATGATTATTATTATATTACATTTTTTCAAAAAAAAAATTATATAAATATAATAGTAAAAATAAAAAAAATGTATGAAATAAAAAAATAGTTAAACTATGATAAGAATACAAATCCCTAAATATATATATATATAAAATTGAAAATAGAATTAGATAAAACATAATCAATTTAAACAAAGAAGGTAACAAAAAACTGAATTGGATAACAAAATGTATAAATAAATTAAAAAGGAATAAGATAAAACCAAATTTGATAAGAAAATGTATAAATAAATCGACAATGAATAAGATAAAGTCAAATCTAGTGATAAAAGATAGATTTGGATAGATAATCATGGAGAAAAATCAGGAAGATATACAATTTTGTTATAATAACGAAAAAAAATTATGGTTACGTTGTATGTGCAAATGTAAAATAATTAAATCTCATAGCTTTATGTTACTATTACAGTGTATGTGTAACTATATGTTAGCTAATTTATGAAATCTTATATAAACATAATTATAATAATATAATAAGTGCTAAAATTGATAAAAAAAAATTGAAGAATATTTGAACGATTTGGAAAAAAGAAATCATTTCGTAAAAAAATGGTCATTTAAGGATATTGAAAATATACAGCTAATTTATTAAAAATATATGTATATAATTATGAAAGTCATTAAAATAATAAAAAAAAGTATAAAACAATTTAATCCTGCAAGGATATGAGAAATATATAACTAATTTATTAAAAATATATGTATAAAATTATGAAAAACAATTCAAAGATTTGAATAAAATTGAATATGTAAAAAGTAATAAAAACCATTCAAAGACTTGAATAAATTTGAAATTTGATTAGATAAAATAAAATTTAATAATATATGGATATTTAAAACATTAATTTGATTGAAAAATCTGGATATTTAGTTCAGATGAGATTAATTCAAAAAGTGGTTAAATAGAATCTAAATTAACAATAAAATATGAAGATTATGTTAACTACATGACTAAAATCAGGAGGGCAGTTGTTCTTGAAGAAAATCAGCAATTACACTGTATACAACTGTTTTATTCTACAATTACCTTGTATTAGTAGTTTCATCAATAACAACAATTCTACAATTACCTTGTATTTTTTCATCAATAACAGAAATTTGTGACCATGTGCATGTCAAGTAGTTGTCATAAATCTTGTTACGGGGCAGTTTTGCCATTTATCAATATGAAACCTAAAATTTTGTCATACCCTCCAATTTCTTTTTTTTTTTTTTTTTTTATTCAATCTTGCTTGGGTTGAGTCAACCCATTTTTTTTTTTTTATTCAATCTTAGATCCAACCCAATCCAAGAAAAATAGAAACTGGTGCTAACCCAAAAATAAAATAACTCAGCCCAATCCAATCATCCAATCTTTATAGTTTGAGTTGAGTAATTTAGATAATTTAGGTTGTCGGATTATTTGAATGAAGGATATCGTGACATGACTAATAGAGGTTGCTTGAGAAAATTTCGTTGGGAAACATGGCTAAAGTGTTTTCATTTTATACCTAACAAAACGGTTCAATGTTCATTATTATATGACAATTAAATTTATAATTATTTGTTTATTAAAAGAAATTGTAACAGCTTTCTTAAATAAGAAAACTCTTAATTGTTATGGAATAAATAATAAAATAACACACACATTTATATTTTTAATTTTAAATAAGAAAACTCGTTTTAAGTGTCTAGAAACTATATATATCATCTTTCACCTCTCTTGATAGCATTTAACCATATATTTGACGAAGATATAAATAAATTGGCTTTGACTTGTTTTGAGAAAGAAGATTTGGTTGGAATATATATCAAATTGAATTGACATCCTCAATTTATCTCTATATATAAATCAATCTCTTCTTTAGTTTTATTATTTTTAATTTCAACGGTCTCTACTTTATTATTTATAAGTGTCAAGAGAAAAAAAAGGGGAAGAGATTAAATAGATTTCAGTTATTTTTGGATATATTTATCATAAATTTTAATTTGGTCCTTAATTAACCGTTACACATTAATTAGATTTTAATTTCATACTTTTCTTTTCTAACAATTGTATTGAATTATATTGAATACAATTATTCTTTTCTTAGTGGCCATTTTCGTGGGTGAAAGGATTTTTTTAAAAATAATAATAATAAATTGTATTGAATAGAATTCCCATCCTTAACGTGGCAATGTAAGTTTTTTTTTCCTAATTGATTTTAAAAGATCAAACAAAATAGAATCTTGTTCATTAAAATTAATACATTATTATTAATTAATATCGATGGCATCTTTGTAGATATAGATAGCCAAAATAATAATAAATAAAAAAATTACATAACGTCCTGGAAAATTGGACGGTCATATTAATAAATATAGCCGAAATAAATTAAAAAAATTTAAAAAAAAGCCAAAAAAAAAAAAAAGAGAGTAAACTAACCATAATTTCTATTTGTCATTTAAATTATTACATTTATTATCTTTCAAAGTTTTTAAAAGGAAAATTGTAGAAATAGCAAAGGGAAGTTTTCGCTTTTTAAAACTAGCATTATTTTAGAAAATTCGTCAGAATAGGTTTTTTCGGTCCATCTCATCTGAATTAGCTACCGAGATTTTGTTAAAAAAAATTTATTCTAACTTGTCGATTTTGGACTTTCTTGGTACATCGCCAGATTACAGATCGAGATTTGCTAATTTTTGTGAATGTTATGTAATCTTCCAAAATCTTTCCAAAATTAAAAAATCACAACCAAATATTATACAATTTGGATAAATTTGAAAAGATTATTGGTAAATTATTTAGATATAAACCAATTTAGAAATTTTTGTAAATATAAATTGGAGTTAAGATTTACAACATTTTAAATAAGATTTGGAAAAGATTGTAAGAGGAAATTCGGGAAGAGGTAAGAGTTTGAGATTTAAAGAGATTACATATGACTTGAACAAATTATGTGGATGTAGATGTTAATCTCGAGCAAAATAATATATAGATTCTATGGATGAAATCTCAAACCTAATTAACACAAAAATTCAATATATTTGAACTTTCTTAATGGAATCTCGAGCAGGGTTAACAACAAAATTATATATATATATCCCAAATCTTGCCCAATTTTCGACAAAATTTGATCTTTTTCAAAATTTAAAAATGACAGTGCAATCATCTTGAATCAATTTGGAAAATCTATTATGACAATTGGAAAACCCATTTGGAATTTTAAAAATTTATATAATTGTGAAAACATAAATTATGCTAAATATTCAAAAAATTACGTGATAATTTGATATGAAATTTAGAAAGGATGGCCAAATTTGGAAAAATTTTGGAAAGATTACATACAAAATTAGCAAATTTTGATGTAATCTGACAAGATGTACCGAGAAGACTCAAAACAATTGATAAGTTAAAAAAAGCAATTTTTTTTTAATAAAATCTTGATGATTGATCTTGTCCAAATGAACAAAAAAAAAAAAAAAAACTATTTAAATAAATTTTCAAAAAAAGTGCTAGTTTCGTAATGTGGAAACTTAAAAAGATTATTTCTGACAACTTCCCTTCTTAAAACATATGTATATATTGTTTTCATTTTTAATGTTTTTTTTTAAGAACTTTCAGGTTATTAATGTCTCAACTATATGTTTGCAAGTTTATTATGGTTCAAGAACTTATTGAAATCAAATAGAAAGTTTTATCGGCTTGGAAAAACTCCAAACTAATTACACAATTTGTTCATGAAGATTCCATCCAATAGGTTTGCAATGATTAGGTGCAACCTAATTCTATACTTCCACATTTATATCATATAATCGAACTCTCTCTTGTCAATTTGAACATTTCAAATTGACCAAAAAACTGACTCTCAACTTGTATCCAAGCTACCAAAGGGACCTTATGAACCTATGGCTCGAAGCTCTAACGGTACGTGAATAGCTGACTAAACTCTTTAGTCATGATATCCACCATCCATTAATTGTCAGGCATTCCACTAAAGACCGAAAGTTGAACTCTTCTTTCCATAGATGTATTTCTATGTCCATTGGATATAACCAATCGTTAGTACGATGACCCTTCACAGATGCTCGTAATTACAGCAGACCAATTTACCATTTTGTCCCTACAATTACATCTTCCTTCTTAAGTACCACTGATCCCTCTAATGAACAATACGACATAGTCATACTACATGTGAACATCTCTCAGGTCATGAAAAGGTAGTGGCGCCACATCGTTCAAGCCCTGGAATCAGCCTTTAAGGGAGCTATCTATCTACTTACCCTTGACTCGGAGAAGGAGTGAATTCCATCTTGTGTAGCTGAGTTCCCAGCTCCCAAATCAGACGAATCACTAAAATGATAGGTTTGAGTCGGCGTTCTGGCCACTCGCATCCATGCAAATCAAAGAACTGCCCTCAAGGGCAGAAGTTCACAACTCACTCAGGATTGAGGTCATGTTACCTATGGTCATTCTAGCGAAGTGAAGTCTCAGTTATGAACGGTGTTATATAACGAGACGTTAACACTTCATGGTCGGGTCGTATACAAACTCTTTGTATAGGACGCCCCCGCTCGCATGTCCCCTACACAAATGATCAGGATCAGACCATATGTGACAAGTCATAACACTTGTGACCATTCTACAAAGCGGGCTGCATCCATAACATTACCAGGATAAGGTTTCCCTCCTATATCAATATACTACAGACCATTTTGGTTATCACTCAAGATATGATCCACTTGTATGTCACCACATACATACTTGAGTCACATACATATAACTAGTGAAGTAAATATCATTTATATTATACATCATAAGTGTTCGTCCAAAGTTGTTTGCAAACTACTGGACACGAGACTTTAGGGCAAAAACCCCAACAATCTCCCACTTGTCCTAAAGCAAAGTGGGGAGTACAAGTAAACAGGCACAAAACAATAAACTAGGGCATAAAAACCCACCAGTGCAACAAAATCTCCCACTTGCCCTAGTCCAGCCGCGGGCGGTCCTGTAGATCCATGATCTGATGGTGACTCTCAAACACTGTAGCCGTGAGAGCCTTCGTAAACGAATCAGCAACGTTTTTCTCCAAGGCGATCTTTGTGACGATCACGTCACCTCGATGCACTATCATGCGGATCGACTTTAACATGGAAACAGGCAAGAAAGTCTCCTCATAGTCGACTCCTCTACCTGGGTTCTTTGCCACAAGTCGAGCCTTGAAGGTTTACACCTTCCCCATCAGCACCCCGTTTGCGCTTGTAGATCCATTTACAACCTATAGGTCTTACCTCATACAAGATCCCATACCGAGTGCAAGTTCATCAACTCTATCTCGAGATTCATGGCTTTGACCCATTCATCTCGGTCAACATCTTCCATTGCCTTTTTATAGGAAAACGGATCCTCAACATCGCCATTTGTCACCATAGCTAGGATTTCCGTGAAACCCAAATAACGATCAGGCGGGTTCATAATCCTCCCACTGCATCGAGGTTCCCTCAACTCTTGAGGTGGAACCGACCTACCAGATGAACTATCATCAATAATTTTGTTTGATGAATCAGGTCCTTCAGCAACTCTTGTTGAAGTTTCAGTAGTTTCTTTGAAAAGCTCACTTAATACGACTTTACTACGTGGACTGTGCTCCCTGATGTGATCCTCTTCCAGGAAAGTAGCGTTCGTGGAAACAAACACCTTATTTTCAGACGGATCATAAAAGTAACCTCCTCGTGTACCTTTGGGGTAGCCTACAAAGAGGCACAACCTCGATCGTGATTCCAACTTCTTGGGATTTGCCTTAAGCATATGTGCTGGGCAACCCCATATGTGGAAGTGACGCAAATTAGCTTTACGCTCGTTCTAAAACTAGTCTGATAAGAAAGCGTAACTCATCATCGAACGAACCATGTTCAACAAGGTTCTGGAGAAATTTGTTGGCATTTAGATTGAGTTACGACATATTTAAACATCTGTATGTTATGGAGGGAACTTACGGCTAAAGTTCTTAGCACATACAAGTTATTTTCCAGTTTAGCTGTACAAATTTTAACACCATCCTTACGAATAAACGCTTTATTCAATAGTGTAATTGTATTGTAACAAACACTTTACATAAATAAGGTTCCTTTTAAATTCAGGAACTGAATGACATCTTTTAATATAAGAAACCTATTTTGTAAAGTAAACTGGATATCTCTCACTGCCACAGCTGAGACGACGTGCTCTGGTGCCTACTTGCATCATCATCTCACCAGCCTCCAACTGTCGCCAGGATCTAATCCTCTCTGTCTGCCTTGGCCTTAGCCTTAGCGGCCTTCTTTTCCTTTAGATAACGAGGACAATTCCTCTTCCAGTGTCCGTTCTAGTTACAATAGAAACATTTTCCTTTTTCAACCGGCGGTGGACACTTCTTCTGGGCGACAGGTGGCGGGTTAGCAGGTGCATTCCCTTTCCCTTGACCACCCTTCTTCTTCTTCCCCGTTCTAGAATTAGAAGTGGAAGGTGCAAACTTTGTTCTTGAGGTCGAACCTTGATAGAACCTTTTCGAGGACGAGACAACATTTGCCTCACCTCTCTTTTTCTCCTTACTTTTTAGCAAGGATTGGTAAGTCTGCAACTCGTTGAGGAGAGTGGTTAGGGAGCATTCCACTTTGTTAAGAATTGTATTGCTAACAAAGTGAAGGAAGCTCTCCGACAATGAATGTAGAATAATGCTAACTTGACTACCCTCATCGATTTTAGACCCATTCATCTCCGCCACGTTAAAGTGGACCATCATATTCAGCACGTGTTCACGAACAGAGGTGCCTTCCTCCATTGTAGAGTTGAAGATGTGTTTCAGAACCTCATGTTTGAGCTGTCCAGACGGCTGTTCGAACTTCCGTAGGGATTCCATGATCTCACGTGCTGAGACCATGGACTTGTGTTTCTTGGCTAACACGTCACTAAGACTGGCCAAGAATATAGGCTCGAGCCTTCTCATTTTTCCCATGTCCAACGCTCGTACGCTATCCAAACATTTTCGAGTAGCGTTTTGAGGTGGAATAGGAGGACATTCCTCCGTAAGGACAAACTTCAAATCCTCGTATGATGAGTATTTTCGTGAGCATATGTTTCCAACTTGAATAGTTTTGGCCATTAGTTTTTCGACGCTAAGCCAATTGATAGTGGCTGATCCATAAAAAACCATTGCTGAAAAAATCAATAACTTTTATAAGACTTTGCAAAAACCACATTTTGATTACAATTAATTTTAGCAAAACAGAATTCCAAGTACCCTAAGTGAAAAGACTTTTATTTGCAATGATGCCCAGTGAGGCCGGAAAAACGTCACTGGTGGGGTGATCAAATGGGCCCTTCACTAGGATGAGACATTCTCAACCATTAGGCAGAACCAACTCTAGGAACTAAACCTAATAGCCACCATTTGTTTGGGTCCAAAATAGTTAACCCTTAACATCCTGCGTAAGTGTAACCCCTCGTTTTCCGGTCCTAGAGTCCCGTTCTAATGTGCTCACCATAGGGAAAAGACAGATTAGGATAAGAGACTAAGTAACCTTATCCTCTTATAGGAAATCAAATAAAGAAATGTGCAAAACAACCATCCGATAGGGGGACACAACCCAGGGGCCACGAGGCGATGCGCAAAAACTTTATTCAATCCAACGAGGAGAGGCGAGGGATATGCTGTCGCACTTCTTGCTCCCACTTACTATGAACACTCTCTCCATCCACCTTGATATTGACTTATCCAAACACCATTCGTTGGGGGACATGCCAAAGGTGCCTCGAGGCCAAAGGGTAGATCTCATGGTGTGGACTATGAGGGAGAAACTTTGAAAATGAAGCATCAAATGCCTCAAAAATCTCCCACTGAATGTTCTACCTAGGGGTTTATTAACCTAGACAATCCAGCTACTGATTATGATCTAAGTCATTTATAAAGTTTGCTAAAAAACAACTTTTGTCTTTGATATAAAAAAAAAATCCAAGTAGTCACATTAAACTCTTTAACGGACTGGCCTTAGTTTGCATGCATCAAATCTATCTAAATTACCTTTCCAGATAGGTTCCCAGGTAGAGGTGCTTCGTTGCCATCATCTTAAATACCCCAGTCTAGACAGAACCTGCCTTCGACAAAAGGTCTGCTATAGATAGACTTGCTATATATTGATCTTTTATTAATTATTTTAGTTCTAATTTCATTTTATAACCATTTATAAAATAAACAACTAAAACACTCATCCCACATAACAAAGTATTTATAACGCTTATAAATATAACGAAAGAAAAAAATATAAATAAAGCATACATAAATATAACCCTTATATTATATGATGCATGAGCATGCATTTATGTAAATTAAAACATGCTTCCTAAATTATAACATTTATAATAAAGAAAATATGCATGACCTAAGGTGGGGTTTATCTATATATTCATACCATATGACATATTAAAAGCCTACATCGCATGTAAAAAATGAAGGATTTATGGACCGGGATGAGCCTTTACAAAAACGGAATGAACTAACCCTATATATTACATTTTTCATTGAGCAAACCGGTTCACAGGCGAACCGGGTCTTGAACTGCCTAAGGACTCCATCGTGTAGTAAATGCCGGAGATAGACGATTGTTCAACGTGCACTAGACAATAGGAGCATAATTAAACGATCGCGTAGATGACGATGAGGCTGCGAAACCTGATCGTCTATGCGATCACGTAGTGCGACGACAGGTAAATGATTTGCCTTGCGTTACTAAGTGATCGTTTAGTCATTTACTAAGCGATGAAGCTTGTTGACCTAAACGATCGTCCAGTGCACACACGTGTTAAATGATACGCGAGCATTCTCATCGTCTAACCGATGCGTGCAACTAAGTAAACGATTTACCTTGCGTTACTAAGCGATCGTTTGGTCAGTTACTAAGCGATGAAGCTTGCTAACCAAAATGATCGTCTATGCGATCAGTTAACGCGACGTCAGGTAAACGATTTACCTTGCGTTAATAAGCGATCGTTTAGTCAGTTACTAAGCGATGAAACTTACTGACCAAAACGATCGTCATGCGATCACATTAACGCGGCGTCAGGTAAACGTTTACCTTGCGTTACTAAGCGATCAATTTAGTCAATTACTAGCGATGAAGCTTGCTGACCTAAAAAGTCGTCCAGTGCGCGCGCGTTTAAACGATATGCGAGCATCATCTCGTCTACACGACCGATACTCAGTGATCGCATAACTGATCTCAACACGATACAATCAAACCTTGATCGCTTACCTGTCGTCTAGACAATGCAATCTATGAGCGATTGTGTACCCCATTGACTGGCACGATGCGATCAACACTTGATCAATACCCCATCGTTTAACCGATGTGATCAACAGCGATCGTGTACTCCATCATCTAACCGATGCGATCAACAGCGATTGCGTACTCCATCATCTAACCGATGGGATCAATAGCGATCGCGTACTCCATTGACTGCACGATGCGATCAACACTTGATCGCATTCCCCATCATCTACACGATGCGATCAACACTTGATCGCATTCCCCATCATCTACACGATGCGATCAACACTTGATCGCATACCTTCCTCAAAGAACCATAACGCTTGTTCTGATCTTCTTCGCGGACGATTCAAAACTCATATAGACTTTGAATACAGATTCGATAACGATTATTAATGCCAAAAAATGCAGGGGCCTTTACAAACAACCGCAAATGTAAAAGAATTAAAACAAACTGAGGCTAACATCCATAAATCCGCACATCCACAGTAATTTAACAATTAAACAGTGCAGAAATGCACCCACCAAGAATGTATTTGCAATTCTTTTGTAGCAATAAATTGGAATATCAGAAAACCGAGTGCTCTAATACCAAATGAAGGAACTCTTATTCAAGAGTACCTACGAGTGGAAGTGGATCTTTTCAATTCATTGTGACAGAATTACCACATATAAATTCAATCATACTTTCATAATGCAAAAGGGATAAAGAAATCATACCAGATGAAGATTTCTTCTTTCTAACGAGTCTGAAGCCCAATCGTCTATCTCGAACGGTCACCACTCGTACAGAAGGAATCGGAGAAGACAACACAACTTAGAGCCCTCAGTATTCTTGGAGTAAGAATCCAAAGTGTAGGCTTTGTTCGGATTTGGTAGAGGGCAGGAGGAAGAGCGATCATACACAACGATCAAGCAAGTGGGAGATGCGGTCGTCTATCGCATAGACAATATGCTTGATCGTGTAGTAAAAGTAAGCGATCGTTTAAATGATCGTGTAGGAAAAGGTAAACAATTGTCTATACGATCGTGTAAGAAAAAGGGAGAGCGATCGTCCAAAACCATCGCGTAGGAAAAACTAAGCAATCGTCTATAAGATCGTTTAGTAAATATCGGGAGCTAAAAGATTGCTTACTAAAAAGGTAAACGGTCGTTTAGATAATAACATGCAATGGTGTAATTGGTATGCGATCGCTTAGCAATATCGTATATGTAAGCAATCGTGCAGTCCTATCGTATAGGCACTGATTTTTTAAACGATAACACTATCTTCTTCACAATATCTGCGCACACCGAGATCAACATATCGTCTGCTATTTATAATACATTCCTCCATTATTTTAAACGAAGAGGTGCCTTCCCATTTCCTTTATAACCGTCTAATTAATGTGATCTTAATACATTCATAACTTATAAATTAATATCAAATATTAATTATAATATTTTTCCTCTACTAGATATAAATCATATATCCAATTTCCTTCAAATTAATGTATCTCATACATAAAGTTAATTATATCATATTTAATTAACTCGTTCACTTATATCATATATAATCGAACTCCCTCTTATCAATTTGAACATTTCAAATTGACCCAAAAACTGATTCTCAACTTGTATCCAAGCTACCAAAGGGACCTTATGGACCTATGGCTCGAAGCTCCAACGGTACATGAATAGCTGACTAAACTTATTAGTCACGATATCCACTATCCATTAATTGCCAGGAATTCCACTAAAGACCGATAGTTGAACTCTTCTTTGGAAAGATGTATTTCTATGTCCATTGGATATAACCAATCATCAGTACGATGACCCTTCACAGATGCTCGTAATTACAGCAGGCCAATGTACCATTTTGCCCCTGCAATTACATCATTCTTCTTAAGTACCACTGATCCCTCTAATGAACAATACAACATAGTCCTACTATGTGTGAACACCTCTTAGGTCATGAGAAGGTGCGTGACGCCACATCGTTCAAGCCTTGGAATCAGCTCTTAAGGGAGCTATCTATTTACTTACCCATGACTAGGGGAAGGAGTGAATTCCATCTTGTGTAGCTGAGTTCCCAGCTCCTAAATCAGACGAATCCCCAAAATGGTAGGTTTGAGTCGGCGTTTTGGCCACTCACACCCATGCAAATCAAAAGACCGCCTTCAATGGCAGGAGTTCCCAACTTACTCAGTATTGAAGTCATGTTAACTATGGTCATCCTAGTGAAGTGAAGTCTCAGTTATGAATGGTGTTATATAACGAGACTTAACACTTCGTGGCCAGGTCTTATACAAACTCTTTGTATAGAACGCCCCCGCTCGCATGTCCCTTACACGAGTGATCAAGATCAGACTATCTGTGATAAGTCACAACACCTGTGATCATTCCACAAAGTAGGCCGCATCCGTACCGTTACCAGGATAAGGTTTCCCTTCTATATCCATAGACTATAGACCATTTTGGTTATCACTCAAGGCATGATCCACTTGTATGTCACCACATACATGCTTGAGTCACATACAGATAACCAGGGATTTTATGTTTATTGGTTTGTGGTAAAATCTAAATGTGCAAAGTCAAGTAGTGAAGTAAATATCATTTATATTATACATCACAATTTTTCGTCCAAAGTTGTTTACAAACTACTGGACACGAGATTTTAGGGCACAAACCCCAACACTATAGATGGTCTGATCCTAACCATTCATGTGAAGACATGCGAGTAGGGGTGTCCTATACAAAGAGTTTATATAAGACCGGACCACGAGATAATTAGTCTCTTTATATAACGCCGTTGATAATTGAGACTTATGTCTCACTAAAACGACCATAGGTGACATGACTTTAATCCTGAGTGTTTTGGGAACTCCTGCTTATGAGGGTGGTCCTTTGATTAGTATGGGCGAGAGTGACCAGATTGACAACTTAACAAGCCTACCTTTTTAGGGATTTGTCTGATTGAGAAGCTGGGAACTCAGTTACACAAGACGGAATTCACTTCTTCCCTGAAGCAGAGGTAAGTAGATAGATTGCTACCTTAAAGGCTGATTCCAGGTCTTGAACATAGTGGCCACATTCTCTCATTGGAAGAGAGGACCTAGTCATAGTAGGATTATGACTTATTGTTCATTAGAGAAATCAGTAGTATTTAAGGAGTTTAGATGTAACAACAGGGGCAAAACAGTAAATTGGCTCAACTGTACTTACGAGCCAAATGTGAAGGGTTATCACACAGTTTATTGGTTAATATGGACGCAAATATATCTGTAGTGAGAAGAGTGCAGATTTCGGTCTTTAGTTGAGTGCCTGGCAGTTAATAGATGGTGGATCTCGTGACTAAAGAGTTTAGTCAATTATTCACGTACAATTGGAGCTTCAAGCTATAAGTCCATAAGGTCCCCTTGGTAGCCCAATAGATTCAAGTTGAGAATCAGATTTTGTGGTTAGTTTAAAGTGTTCAAATTAATAAGAGGAATTCAATTATATATGATATAATTGGTGTGATGTATGAGATACATCAAGTGGAGGAATTAATGTAAATTTGAACATTAAGTACCATAAAATAGAAAAAGAACTATGGTTTATATATTTCATGAGATGAAATATTAAAACTATAGGTTATAAATATAATATGATAAGTTGGTTGTCATATTTATTTATAATATATTAATTATATGATAATTAATTTCTTTTTCTCTAATAACCGATTGAGTGAGAGGTTATTGGTAGTTTTATAGTAACCGTGAGATAAAAGGAAAATCGTTTTCCTAAATTAGAGGTTACTTGATTCGGAAAGTTCTCACAGAGATAAGCTATTAAGTGAAAGAATTTCATTAAGTGATAGCTATTGAGAGACTAAACGATCGTCTAAGAGTTGACAATACGATCGTTGACCTTTTGATCGTTGCTACACGATCGAGTAGTAAAAGTCTATTCGATAGGCTTCGTTTACTAATCGATCGAGCACATCGTCTATACAATAGATTGTGTACTTATCTTCCACTTGCTCGATTGTAGACCTCCAGTCTCTTCATCAAGCCAAGATTATACAGAGCCCACAACTTCTGAATTCTCACATCGAAAATACCAAGGTAACCATTGTGGTGGTCTCCTCACTCAATTCGTGGATTTCGTTAGACTCGATTGGGTTCGAGGAGCTGTTGGGTGTTCGTGTGGTGATCGTTGCATTCGTGTGTTGCTATCTTAGATGCTTGGAAATTGATCAAGGGATTCTTCAAGAATGGTTCTTCAAAGGTATGCATCCTCTATCCCTTGTATCATTGTATAGCATGCTGTAATTTCTGTATAAGAATAACCTGTTAGTTTCCGTTTTAAGAATGTGATTATTTATGTTCAATTCGAATGGAATTTGGAACGTTCCCTTCCGCTGCCATGGAAATCCTTATGTTTGATTTTCTTAATTGTAAACACAAGGCTCATCAACATTTTGATCAAAGTCATAAGATTTGACTGCAATATCAAACCTTTTATTCTGAGATCGATATGCTTGTTTCAATCCATAAATGGACCAATTAAACTTGCAAACTTTTTGCTCTTAACCTTGTTCAATGACTCTCTTTGGTTGGGTTATGTAGATGGTTTCGTCAAGATTACCATTAAAAAAGACAGTCTTGACATCCATTTGTCATATCTCATAGTCATAATATGTGGCAATGGATAAAAGAATCTGGATAGGCTTAATCATAGCAACAGCTGAGAAAGTTTTTTCATAATCCACTCCCTCAACCTGGGTATAACCTTTTGCTACTAGTCTAGCCTTAAAGATTTGCACCTTTCCATCTACACCTAGTTTCCTTTTGTATATCCATTTGTAACTTAAGGGTTTTACTCCATCGGGTGATCTACAAGTTCCCATATAGAATTGGAGGGCATAGACTCTATTTCTTGATCCATGCCTCAACCATTCATATTTGTCAACATCAACCATTGCCTTCTTATAAGACGATGGATCCTCAACCTTATCATCTAATATGATGATTTGAGTTTCTGTTAAACTCAAATAGCAAGCAGGTTGGGTTAAAATCCTCTCACTACATTGAGGTTCTCTCAATACTTGAGAAGGATGTGTTTGACTAGATGAAGCAACATCAATAACTCTTGTTGAAGTGCTCGCCTCTTCGAAAACTCCTGTTGAAGTTTCAGTAGTTTCGTTAGAAATTTCATTTAATACGATTGGCTCATTGGCTTATGTTCTCTAATGTGGTTTTCTTCTAAGAAAGTAGCATTTATCGATACAAATACTTTGTTTTCTTTTGGATCGAAGAATAAACCACCTCTCTTCTTTTTAGAATAACCTACAAATAGGCATAATTTTAAACGTGGTTCCAATTTATTTGGATTTTCCACAAGCACATGTGTTGAACATCTCCAAATCCTAAGATGTCGTAAACTACTTTTATGACCTTTCCGTAATTCAAAAGGTGTTTCGGTAACACTCTGTAATAGAACCTGGTTTAAGAGGTAAGTTGCAGTCTCCATCGCATAACCCCATAACGAGAGAGGTAGAGAACCACAACTCATCATAGAGCGAATCATGTCCAACAAGGTTCTATTTCTCCTTTCTGATACACCGTTTTGTTGAGGTATACCAGGTGCTGAGAGTTTAATTGTGATTCTATGTTCTATCAAATAGTTTTGGAATTCAATATTCGTGTACTCTGCACCTCGATTTAATTGAAATGTTTTAATCTTTTTATGTATAATTCAAAGTAGGTGTATGAATTTTTCAGTTTTTATACAAATTCCATAAATTGTTGGGTCTCATCCATTATTTTCTCGGAATTGAAGTTAATTGATAAGATGGAGAGATTATCATCTCACAACAAAAGTATGCTCTTGATTTGCTGGAAAAAAAATCAGGATAGAAAATGTTTTTCCTTGTAACACGCCTATAGATGAAAATTTGAAATTGAGCAGGAATGATATTGCAGAAGAAGTTGATCCAAGTTTGTATCGAAGCTTAGTTTAGCTTGATGTGCTTGATGGCAACAAGACCTGATATTTTATTTTCTATAAGTATGTTAAGTAGATTCATGACAAAACCGAAGAGAAGCTAATGAGAAGCTTGTAAAAAAGTTCTTCATTACATTCTTGGCACTATTAATTTTGGAATTTATTACAAAAAAGTTTCATAATCATTGTTGTTTGGTTTTTGTGATATTGACTGGGGCGGTAATGTGGATGATCATAAATGAACATCTGGTTATGTTTTTAGCATTGGTTCAGGTGTTTTTTCATGGACTTCAAAGAAATAACCTGTCATTGCTCTTTCTACCACCGACGTTGAATACATCTTTTTATTTATAGTTGGATGTCAAGTTTTATGGCTTAGGTAGATGTTGAAAGAATCGAAGTGTACTAAAAGATGTGAGACTAGTTTATTTTACGATAATAGTTTTGCCATGACAGTATCAAATAATCAAGTTTTTCATGGAAGAAACAAGCACATAAGAATCAAGTATCATTTTATCAGAGACTTGGTTAAAGATAGAAAAGTGATAAATGAAATATTGCAAGACTCTAAGATCGAGTGGTAGATATTTTTACAAAGGCACTGAAGTTTGACTTATTTGTTAAGTTTAAAGAAAAATTTGGAGTTGCTCAAGTTTAGATTAAGGGAGGATGTTAAAATTAATCTAGAATTTTATTAAAATAAATAAATTACATTATTACATACATGAATAGTTGACATTCAAGGAATAGTTAGATACATGAATTACCAAATACATTGATGAATGTTCACGTTGTTGGGTTTTATGTCCTAAAACTCGTGGTATGTAAACAATAGAGCTTATTCTGAAGGGTTAACTTACTAATCATGGTTATATCGAGTGGACATAATATATCTACAGTGAAGGGAGTTCAATTATGGGCTTTAGTAGAGTGACCCATTAGTTAATGAGTGGGGGTTGGACCGGTCTAATGAGTTTAGCCGATTAATCTCGGATCATTGGAGCCCATGATCTGTAGGTCCGTGAGGTCCCCCTACTAGCTCGAAAATGGATTAGCTCTAGAGTAGCGTGATAAGTTAATTTTTTCAAATTAGAATCAAACGAAATTGGAAAAAATATATTTAAATATGATTTAAATATATGAAGATGAATTTGTATAAAAATTAATTTAATATTGGATATTAAATTAATTCGAATTATTCAAATTGTTTAAATAATTATTTATTAATTTTATTAGAAAATTAATTTATGAAATTAATTTGTAAAATTAATAAATTTTTATTTTATAAATAAAATATGATTTTAAAATCAAAATAGATTTTGAAAATTGAAAAATTACACAAAATTGAAAATGGGGTTTTCATGTTCATCTTCAACTAGCTTATAAGGAACCCACCTCTTCTTTTGGTTTATCCATGCATGAGCTGCATCCCATGCAACACATCTCTTTGCATGATAGTCTGTAATATATTTAAGAGAATGGAATGAAAAAAAGGATGATGAACCGATTGAATTTTTGCTGAAAAATTCGGATGAAGAAGGTGTTTTTCAATGGGTTGGTTCAGTGAGCTTTCTCCATATTCCCCTTGATTCGAGCATATTTTGAGTCTCACAACTCAATCTAGAGCACCAAGAGGATAGTAGGGAAGATCTTGTGGTACACATAAGGATTTGGAGGATTTAGCAGTTGGAAATAGAGTTTTTGATGGTTCGGCCAAGGTATGTTCTTGAAACCCATTATACTCTGTTTTAGCATGTTCTTTTCAACCAAAATTAATGAATTAGAATGCTTATGGATCTCGTTCCCTTACGCTGTGTGCTGCTGTTGATCCAACAATTGGTATCAGAGCATCTTATAAATATTCAATTCGAATTAATTCTGGTTTGGTGGGTGTTTTTTATGAAAATATGAAACTGCTGTAATGATATGGTTTTCTAAGTTTCGGCCTTTAATTTCTCTTTGATTTCCCGTTTAAATTTGTAATTGGCTCTTTCTTGATGAGCTTTAATGTCTTCCCAAGAGTTTGTAATTTATTTGGAGTTATAAGCTATAATTCGAAGAAATAAGCGAAGGGGTCGAGTTGCAGATTCCAGACAATCAACCTCTGTTCATATCATTGTTGAGCTTCAGTAGCTAAACGATCGTTTAGCTTCATGCGTTAGACGATATGAAGGAAAAGCTAAACGATCGTGTAGCTTCGGGCGTTAATTGTTTAGGAATTGTGCGTTAGACGATCGTCTATCTCAAGAGCTAAGCAATGCGTTGTTTTGCTATGCGATGGCACTACACGATCGTGTAGCTTCGGGTGGCATTGAGTTGCTATGCGATAGCACTATACGATTGTTTACCTCCATGCGGTATCTAAGCGATGCGTTGAAATGCTAAACGATAGCATTAAACGATCATTTACCTATGAGCGGCAGCTGAGTGATGCATAGATTACTATGCGATAGCATTAGGTGATCGCTTACTTCAGGCACGTGCTAAATGATCAAGACGCGGCGCTAAAGGTTGGGACCTAAACGATCATCTAGTAAATTATTTGTGCTAAACGATGGAGCTATGCGATAGTGTTTGACACTAAGCGATCGTGTAGCGTCCTCCGGCACTAGATGATGACACTATACGATATAAGGAAAATAATACACGATCAAGCAAACACTAAACGATCAAGAGAAATGCATGATGATGGTCGTCAATGCTAAACGATCAGACTTAGTGAGATTTTGGGCGAGAGCAAGAGAAGCCGGTTCGGCCGGTTTTCTTGAGGTTTAGTCTGGTTCAGCTTTAAATGGTTTGTGGTTGGTCTGGTTCAGTCTCTGCTGGTCCGGTTCAGATGGTTTGGGTTCGGTTCAAGTGGTTTTGGAGTGATTCGAGTGGTGTTGAAGCTGTTTTTGTAATAGTTAGGCTTTTGCTTGCTTGTTTTTGCTAAAACTAAAACCACATCAGTCTGTGAATTATGCATTGGATGTATATTATAATTAAATAAATCTTGTATATGCATATAGTATGCCATTTAGATTTAAAATCCCACCATAGGAAGCGTGCAACATGTATTAAAAATATGTTATAATTTGTTATAATATATAGTATGCATGTTAGGGTTTCTTATATTTAATATAAGTATTATATTAGATATTGAATGCTTGTATGTTGTGGATGTTTGGCATGTCTAAAGTTTTATAAGCTGTTATAAAATTGGGTTAGACATTTAAAATGCATAACGAAGAATAGCTGCATGCTCACGTAGGTTAACTACTTGTTTTAATTAGTTAAAATAGGTTGTTAAACTTGTAAAACTAGGGTTACAAACACAACCGGTATATAATCCTGTCGAAGGTTGGAGGTATTTAAGTTGACGGTCTACGAAAAACTTCCTACCTGGGGATTATGGTCGAATAATTAGATGTTGGTAACCAGTTTTATGAGTATCCGTGAGCGATGTGAGGTAATAAAAGTGTTTATCACCTAGACATCATAGGTTTAAGTCTATTTATAAGAGTTATACCTGGATAAACCACATAGACTTAGGGTTATTTTTAATTAGCCGGAAAAAAACCTAAGTATGTAGTTACCCAAATGTTAGAACACTTCAGTGGTAGTGAATAACTTCTATACGATAGAGTTATTAGAAAACTTCAGCGGAAGATTAATAACCTACTTGGTATGTTATTCTTAGCTCTTATGTCCCTAAGAGTTCACAATCTGGATTTAAGTGGTACTTCATGTCATCCTGGAAGTGACCTCCCTGCGGAGAGTAATTTTTAGCTTAAATTTAGACTCTGGTGAATAACGGGAAGTTGTTTAAACAGAAATCCAGTGTACGATTTCAACTGCCACGTCTCCACATAGTTCACACTGTGAGATTCATATGATGCTTCGTGTCACCCTGGAAGTGACCTCCCTATGGAGAGCGGATGTTGAAGGATCTCTTATCAAAGAGTTCCATGAGCGCGTTCGGATCGCTTCGATCTCACCGTGACCGAAATACACATTATACATTCAAAACATACAATTATGCAAACAAACTTTAATTATCGGCATGCTATGAACAATAAAATAATAAGGGAAAGAGTGCCATAGCAGTTGAAGACGTTCTTCCAACTTTGGCACTCCAAGCAGCGGAACCCTCCACGCGATCTACCAATGCCCAACAACAGCGTCAACAACAGCAGCACGAACAATCGCGAACATGAACGCCGCGGGGATGACGTGATGCGTGTTGTGATACGATGAAATAATGGTAAAGAATACGATGGTAGAAAAATGCGTTGTGCATGCAAGTTTTCTCAGCAAGATCCAAGTATAAATCCTACTGAGTTGGCTAGTAAGACCAGGGTCGAACACAGAGACTAAGGAAACCAGTATGTGATGGTAATTTTAGATAAACTTGCGACAACAATTAAATCAAGGGGTTGGTTGGTTTGTTGTTTACAGTATAAAGTGTATGTGGTGGAGTTGAGAAAAAGAGTTAATAATACGAAAGATGCGATGAGAATGCGGGGGAACGGATTGAGAAGGGGTTTAGCTAACATTTCCTAGGATTGCGTTCATGTTATGTAATCATGCTACATACATACAACAACAAGTCATCTCTCAATGCAAATGCTACGGTTTCTAGATTTAGAATGCATGCGATGTATGCGATGGTGTCTATAGGACCTACATTTAAGCCTCTATTCTTGTATATGCGATGAAAAATGACACACACATACATAGGGCGACCACATAGTACCATAACTTATCTCTAGGGTGCATGCGATGCATGTTGACAAAAAGAGCTTATCTCTAAGTCTTTATCTCTTGCTTATGCAGATCTAATCTTACTCTCTCGAGTCTAGATTCTAACCTAGTTCTCTCAAGTCTTAGGTTCTTTCTTTAGACTCTCTCTCGAGTAGCTCTAAAGGGTGATGGGCGCAACATAAGACAAGATGATCGCATGCAATAAAGATCCTAGGTCATATTAACTAAGTACTTCTCAACCCATTCGACAGTTTTAGCTACTCATGCGTATTTTAAAGAGAGTGAACAGATGTAGAAATGTAAGTTCCATTCTATATATGAAATCGAAGTATAGAATGACAATGTGAAATAAAGATAAAGAGCCTGGTAACAATTTCTTGCTTCCCAAGGCTTTTACACTATTCTTCTCTACTCTGCTTAAAAGATATTCTTGCTCTCGCAAAAGTCGGCCCTCTCTCTGTTTTCCACGCTCCCTGGCACTCTCTCAAGCTGACCAGGATGATCTTCCGACATCTTTTCCCTTCTCTCGATTCTACCTTCTAAGTATATGAAAACTAAGAACAAGGCTAACTATTATCTTATGGTGAACTCTAAAACTGGGCGAACTTCTTCAACGAATGTGACCTTTGGTATTTATAGAGCTTCAGGATGAAGAACTTTTTCTCTTGAATGATTTTACTGATGAGATGTCATTAATTCTTTATCTGATGCGCTGAATATTTGTCATCAAAAAGTTGAGTGTACTTGCTACAGTATGTCGTTAACGACTTGTCAACTTAATTCGAAATCGACTGTCATCAGCTTTCTGTCCCATCGTGATTTATTAAGCTTTCACCCAGATGCGCCCACCTTGATGTGCCAGCTCTATGCGGCCACCTTCTTGAGTAGATTTTCGTGAGCGCAAATGATCGCATAGTCTTGCGGTCGCAATCTCTTAATGCGCTCGGACATTAATTTCTTCGGATTTTTATTTCCGCCTTGCGCCAATGCATTTTCTGCACAAAATACATAAGTTAGTTGTTTTAATGCGATGGACGCATGCGATCGCAATGTTGTGAACTTAATGCTTTTGGATGCAATATTATATATTTTTACCATCACAATCCTACATTATTTTATAACTTTGCGTTGTAATAATGTGTATTTCTGCCTGTTATCACACTCCCAAATTTAAAACAATGCTTGTCCTCAAGCATAAGCTAAAGATTTTCTTTAGAAAATCGACCGCCTTCTTCTTTCCTAGATTTCTCAAGGTTGCCTTATTCAATTCCTATGTACCAAAATCTCATTAATTCTTATCCAAGTCTCTTCTTAAAATATTTCTAAAATTTAGGGACCGCAAGTTTAACCTTCAAAAAGACTTTACTAGATTCCAGGGCATCGCATGATTTATTTCATATATAAAAAAAAAACTTTTTCAACTGGGGTATTTTCAAATTATTTTTATCCTTGCGTATTTTAGACATGTATATTTTTTCTATGACCTTGCGTTGATCCGAGTGCCTAGCCTTTGTTTTGGCTTGCCCCCATGTGTGTTATGCAAACATCTAACTACGAGTGAAGCGCTCTTTCTCAGTCTAAACTCATGCCCATTTGGCAGCGGAGTTGCGATCATTTTATTTATGCGTTAATCACGATTCCTACCTTCGTTTTGGCTTGCCCCCACGTGTGTCATGCGGACATCCAAGTACGAGTAGGATCCGATTGCAACGTTATGTTTTTTTTTTTTATAAAGATGCAAGATGCTTAAAAATAGCAAGGTTGAAAATGAATACCGCACCCCTAATTTAAACGCAGCAATGTCCTCATTACTAAAAGATTGAAAGAAGTCATGCGATGCTCTTAGGAAATTACGTAAAAAGTCAATTTGAAAGAAAGCTGGCAGACCACTAACTTCTAGAAATATTTCATGAGATGTCTGTCCTAAAATTAAGCTGACTCTAGTATATACGAAAAAATAGAAGCATGCGTTTCATCATTGAAATCATAATTGGCAAGGAGAAATAATGCGGTGACTTACTAAATTAATCAATGTTAAATGATTGCGCTGATTAAAGAGGATGCGATGATAAGATTTTCAAAGTTAAAATGTGATGCGATAGAGTAAAATTTGAAAATAACGAAGTCAAGGAAAGATACAACCCCCAAATTTGCTTTGTCGCCCGCATTATTTGTGAACGCATTCTTTTTTGCGGTGAACTGCTCTCTTCGATTGTGGTGACGGAATAAAGTAATTGCGTCTTTCGTGTAGCTCCTCCACAATCATTCACCACGATCATTGCAAAGAAAACATCAAGAGGGTCAAATAAAGAAAAAAACAAAGTTTTTTTTTTAGAAATGCCAAAAGACAAATATTTGATAATAGATAAAAGCAAGGTAACGAAAGTTCATGAATCATTGATAGAAAGAAGGATATTCCAAGAAAGTTGTGTCTCTGATGAGTTTGAGTTGCATAGTAACGCAGGGACTGCTTATTTCAATCTGGGTTTCTTACATCCAAAGTGGCTTTCTCTTCTTTTCTCAGTCTTTTGGGATCTTGATTGCCTCAATCCGGAGCTTTTTTCCATTAACGTTCATCACAATCTCCCCCTTGTGCACATCAATTTGAGCACAACCAGTCGAAAGGAATGGTCATCCCAATATGATGGGCGCATCTTTGTCCACTTTATAATCCAAAATGATGAAGTCTGCCGGTAAGATGAATTTGTCAATTGAGACTGCAACATCTTTCAACTCTCCCTCGGGATGTATTCGGGATCTGTCCGCTAGCAGGAGAGTCTCCGTCGTGGGTGTTAGTTTGCCTATATTCAATTGTTTGAAGATTGATAGCGGCATTAAGTTTATGCTCGCCCCCAAGATTGCATAGTGCTTGACCAATGTAGACCTCTCCAATTGAGCAAGGTATCATGAAGCTTCCTAGGTCGTGCATTTTTGGAGGGATCATAGTATTTTGCGTTACTACCACTGTAGCGATCTTTCCTTCATCATTCCATTTCTTTTTCAATCTTTACGAGAATGGTGATAGCTGTACGTCTTCTATCTCGTGTTCTAGAGGCTTGTAGGTAGGTACAAATTTTGGTTTCATCTTCTCGGGCTCTTCTGTATCATAAGTCAACTGGTTCTCGGTTATCACCACATTCAGGTTGGTCATGATGGGTTCCTTCCCTACTTCCATTGTCATTTTTTCACTTAGCAAAGAGACTGCTAGGCATTGTTCCTTTTTTGTACCCTTAGAGTTGCGAGGGAGCTCAGTTGAGCTCGACAACACTCCTTGCGGCCTATTTTTGAGTTCACCCGCAATCTGTCCTATCTGAATTTCAAGGTTTTGGATGGACGTCGCTTGATTCTAAAGCACTAATTCATTCTTCACAATATATTACTTCAGCAAGCTCTCTAAGGGTGAAGATTGCGGTGCCTGCGAACTGCTGGCTTGGTTATGCGTTTGACCGTTTGTTCGCAGAAAAAATCCTTGTGGTCCTTCCTTTTGCGCCACTGGTTGAAAATTGTGTTGATTTTTTTATGCGAAGTTAGGGTAGTTTCTCCACCCAGGGTTGTTTGTATCAGAGAAAGGGTTATTATTTATGAAGCATACTGACTGCGGATTCCTTGGGCATTCTTCCATCGGATGTGCTTTTCCACATATGACACAACTCGTGGTCGTTTGAGCAATTGCGTTGACCTGCCCTTTTTGCGATCCCGTGCTATTGATTGCGATGCCTTGTATTAGGTTCATCATCGCGTTCATTTGAGTTTGTAGGGATGCGATGGCCCCAGTGTTCGCATCACTATCTTTGATTCTCAATCGTTGATCGCTTTTTCTCTAGTCCTCGTGATATTTTGAAATGCGATCAAGTATATTTTTCGCCTCGTCATATGTCTTATCGAGCAGACCACCAACTACTGCCGCATTGGCAGCCGTCTATGATACAGGGTTCAAACCATTATAAAAGATTTCCATTTGAAGACAGTCAGGTAAGCCATTATGCGGACAATCTCGCATCAGTCTCTTAAACCTCGCCTAGGCATCACTGAGTGATTTGTTAATTTCCCGTTCAAAATTTGTGATTAACTTCCTCCTTCTTGCGTTCTTTGTTGGAGGGAAGTATTTCTTCATGAACTTTTCCACTACTTATTCCCACGATGTTATCTCCCCTGGTTCGAGAGAATAAGACCATTTCCTTGCTTGGTTGCATAAGGAAAATGAACAAACTGAGCCTCTCCCAAATTTTTCATTTGGAATTGGGTCGCTAGCCACTTCTTAAATGCAGTCAGTAGACCTACATCATTCCCAATGAGTAGGATATCGTTCACATACAACACAAAGAAGACTATTGAAGCATTGACGATCTTCTTGTAGACACAAGGTTCATCAACGTTTTAGTCAAAGCCATACGACTTGATCGAAGAATCAAACCGTCTGTTTCAGTCCATAAATAAACCGATTCAGTTTGCAAACCTTTTGCTCTTGACCTTGGGCTATGAATCCCTCGGGCTACACCATATAAATGGTCTCCTCAAGATTACCATTCAGAAAGGCCGTCTTGACGTCCATTTGCCAAATCTTATAATTATAATAAGCTGCAATGGACAGGAGGATGCGGATCGACTTTAACATGGCAACAGGCGAGAAAGTCTCCTTATAGTTGACTCCCTCTACCTGGGTATAACTCTTTGCCACATGTCGAGCCTTGAAGGTTTGTACCTTCCCATCAGCATACCGTTTGTGCTTGTAGATCCATTTACAACCTATAGGGCGAACCCCATCAGGCTGATTTACAAGATCCCATACTGAGTTGAAGTACATCGACTCCATCTCAAGATCCATGGCCTTGACCCATTCATCCTGATCAACATCCTCCATCGCCTTCTTATAAGACAATGAATCTTCAACGTCACCATCTGCTACCATAGCAAGGATTTCCATGAAACCCAGATACCGAACGGGTGGGTTTGCAACCTTCCCACTACGTCGAGGTTCCCTCAATTCTTGAGGTGGAACCGACCTACTAGATGAACTCCCATCAATAACTCTTACTGATGTAGCAGACTCTTCAACAACTCTTGTTAAAGTTTCAGTAGTTTCATTGGAAAGCTCATGCAATACGACTTTACTTCGTGGACTGTGCTCCCTTATATGATCCTTCTCCAGGAAAGTAGCGTTTGTTGAAACAAACACCTTATTTTCCATCGGATCATAAAAATAAACCCTCATGTACCTTTGGGGTAGCCTACAAAGAGGCATAACCTTGACCGTGGTTCCAACTTCTTGGGTTGAACCTCAAGCACATGTGTAGGGCAACCCTAAATGTGGAAGTGACGTAAACTAGCTTTACGCCCATTCCACAACTCCAAAGGTGTTCTTGCAACACTCTTGGAGGAAACACAGTTGAGTATATATATCACAGTCTCCACTGCGAAACCCCAAAACGAGTCTGGTAAGAAAGCGTAACTCATCGAGTGAACTATGTCTAACAAGGTCCTATTTCTTCTTTCGCTACACCATTCTGCTGAGGTGTACCCGGCGCTGAAAGTTGGGAAACGATTCCATGTTCTATCAAATAGTCCTAGAATTTTGAGTCCAAAAACTCTCCACCTCGATTCGATTGAAATGTTTTAATCCATCTATCTAACGCGTTTTCAACTTCAGCCTTGAACTCTTTGAACTTTTCAAAGGATTCAGACTTCCGTTGTATAAGATAAATATACCCGTACCTGGAGTAATCATCAGTAAAATTGATAAAATACTCATAGCCACCTCAGGCTCGCACATTCATAGGACAACAAAGGTCAGAATGTATTAACTCAAGAGGCTCATTGGCTCTATAACCTTTTCCAGTAAAAGGTTGTTTAGTCATCTTACCCTCAAGGCAAGATTCGCACACTGGTAAAGAATTTTCTTCTAACGTACTTAGAAGTCCATTCTTCACCAATCTCTCAATCCTATTGAGATTTATGTGCCCTAAATGAAGATGCCAAATTTAGGCATTTTCTTTTGGAGAAATTCATCGACGTTTTGTTTGAGTTACGACAGTTCTGAACATTTCAATATTATGGAGGGAATTAATGGCTAACGGCCTTAGCACATATAAATTCAATTCCAAATTTGCTGTGTAAATAAAAATACCATCTTTATGAATAAACACTTTATCCACATTAAACGAGATAGTATATTTACATTGCAATAAACACTTTACAGAAATAAGGTTCCTCTTTAGTTCAGGAACAATATATACATCATGTAAAATAAGAAAATTATTCTGTAAAGTTAATTGGACTCCTCCCACTGCCACAGATGAGACGACGTGCCCGGTGCCTACTCACATCTTTATCTCATCAGACTTCAGCTGTCGCCAAGATCTAATCCCCTGAAAAGAAGAACAAACATGGTTAGTGGCCCCCGAATCAATTACCCCGGCAGAATCATCATTCTTTACTAAACAAGTTTCAAGAACAAGTAAATCACATTTACCTTGATTGGCCTTGGCCTTAGCCTTGGCTGCTTTCTTCTCTTTCAGATAGCGAGGACAGTTCTTCTTCCAGTGTCCATCTTGATTGCAATGGAAACACCTTCTTTTAGTAACCTGTGGACGCCTCATTGGGGTGACAGGCGGTGGGTTAGCAGGTGCCTTCCCTTTTCCCTTACCACCTTTATTCTTCTTCCCCTTTGCAGAGTTAGAACAAAAAGTGCAGACTTCGTTCTTGAGGTCGAACCTCTATGGAACATCCTGGAGGATGAAGCAACATTTGCCTCACCCTTCTTCCTTTCCTTACTTTTTAGTAAAGATTGGTAGGTTTGCAACTCGTTGAGGAGAGTTGTAAGGTTATATTTCACTTTGTTAAGAATCACATTACTAACAAAGTGCAGGAAGCTCTCCGACAAAGAATGTAGGATTATGCTAACCTGGCTGCCCTCATCGATGGTAACTCCGCCACATTAAAGTGGACCATCATGTTAAGCACATGTTCACGAACAAAGGTGCCTTCTACCATTTTGGAGTTGAATATGTGTTTAAGAGCCTCATGCATAAGCTTTTTAGACGGTTGTCTAAACATCCCCCGCAGGGACTCCATGATCTCACGCGCTGAGACCATAGACTCATGTTTCTTGGCCAAGACTTCAAAAAAGCTTGCCAAGATGTAGGCTCGGGACTTCTCATTCGCCTTATCCATCGTTCCTATGCCTCCCAAACATTTCGAGCGGCATTTGAAGTTGAAATAGGAGGACAAGCCTCTGTGGGAGCAAACACGAGATCTTCGATGATTAGGATCATCGTGATCATGTGTTCCATATTGCGAAATTATTGCCAGTAAGTTTTTCGGCGCTTAACAATGCTAACATGGTTGTTGCCATTTGAAAATGTTGCTGAAAATACGAACAAAACTTTATTAGATTTTGCTAAACCATTTTTAAACCAATCAGTTTTGCAAAACAGTTTCAAGTACACTAAGTTATAGACTTCTATTTTACAATGATGCCCCAGTGAGGCAGGACAAACATCACCGGTGGGGTGATTAGTTGCCCCTTCACTGGGATGAGACATTCCAACCATTAAGGCAGAACCAACTCTTGGAACTGAACCTAACAGCCACCATTTTTCTGTCCAGAATCGTTAACCTTTAACTATTCCGCGTAAGTATAACCCCTCGCTTTCGGTGCCAGAGTCCTGTCCTAATGAGCTCACCGTAGGGAAGAAGCAAATTAAGACAAGAGACTAAGTTACCTTATCCTCTTATAGAAGATCAAATAAAGAAACGCGCAAAACTGCCATCCTTTAGGGGGACACTCCCAGGGTGCCTCGAGGCGATGCGCAGTAACTTTATTCAACCTAACGAGGGAGACCGAGGGATATGCTGTCGCACTTCCCGCTCCCACTTATTACGAACACTCTCTCCATCCACCTTGATATTGACCTACTCAAACACCATCCATTAGGGAGATACACCAAAGGTGTCGCGAGGCCGAGGGTAAATCTCACGGTGTGGACTATTTAGGAGAAACGTGAAACGTTTAAGTGAAACATTTTATACCCCAAGTACCTTCCACTGAATGTTCTACCTAGGGATTCATTAACCTAGACAATCCGGCTACTGATTTTAGTCTAAGTTGTCTTTTTAAACTCTGCTCATAAACAACGTTTGTCTATGAAATATGAACTAGTTCAAGTAGTCATATTTAAACGCTTTAATGGACTGTTCTTAACTTACATGCATGCATCAAATCTATCTAATTCACCTTTTCAGGTAAATTCCCAGGTAAGGGTGTTACGTTTCCGTCAACTTAAATACCCCAGCCTAGACAGAACCCGCCTTAGACAAAAGGTCCTTTATAGATAGATTTGCTACACTTTAACCTTTTATTAGCCAATTTAATCCTATTAAATTGATTAAAAGATTAAAGTCTTTGGGTTGCTAATCGTATTAAAACTGTGATCTTAGGTCTATGTGATCCAAGTTTTAAACACTTTAAAACCTTGAATTAAACCTAAGTGAGCATGCATGTCTTTTTTTTTTTTTTTATTTCTTTTAGTTCTAATTTCTCTTTAAATTTTAAAAAGAAACAACTAAAACTATTGCGCACAATGAGGTGTTTATAACATTTATAAAATAACCTATGTGTCATGCTTCATGCAATGTCCGGTCATTACTATATATAACTTTTATATAATGTGTAACAACCAAGCAAACATGCTATCATTCATCCTTATACTATAACAATTATAATATAAAGATGATGCATGTCAATGTTGTTTATGAATGCATAAATATAACTCTCATATTATATGATGCATGAGCATGCTCTTACATAATTAAATCATGCTTCTCTAAATTATAACAATTACAATAAAGAGATGATGCATGACCATTGCATAACCTAAGGTGGGATTTACTATATGTACATACCATATGACATATAAAAACATACATTGCATGTAATAAATAAAGGATTAATGGATCGGGATGAGCTTTTACAAAAATCGGAATGAAAAAACCCTATCTATTACATTTTTCATCAAGCAAACCGGTTCAAAGGCGAATCGGGTCTTGAACTGCCAGGAAATCTTCATCGTGTAGTAAACTTCAGTAGGTAGACGATCGTTTAACCCACACTAAACGATAAGAGCATAATTAAACGATCGCGTAGACGACGAGAAGGTTGCGAAGCCTGATCGTCTATGTGATCATGTAGTGTAATGACAGGTAAACGATTTACCGTGCATTACTAAGCGATCGTTTAGTCAGTTACTAAGAAATGAAGCTTGCTGACCTAAACGATCGTCTAGCGCGCGCGAGTTAAGTGATCTGCGTATCATCTATACGATACGTGCAACCAGGTAAACGATTTACCTTGCGATGCTAAGCGATCGTTTAGTCAGTTACTAAGCGATGAAGCTTCCTGACCTAAACGATCGTCTAGCGCGTGTGCGTTAAGCATTCTGTGAGCATCTCATCGTCTACATGACGCAATACTTAGTGATCGCGTACCCGGTCGTCAAAACGATATGATCAACTCTTGATCACATACCTCATCGTTTAACCGATGCATTCAACAGTGATCACGTACTTCTTCATCTCTACGATGCAATCAACAGTGATCGTGTAGAACATCTTCTGCACGATGCAATCAACCCTAGATCGGCTCCTTCTTTGAAGAACCGCAATGCCCAAAACTTCGATGAACGACTCAAAACTTCAATCAAACTTTGAATACAGACTCGATAACAATTATTAATGCCCAAAAACGCAGGGGGCTTTACAAACAACCGAAAATGTAAAAGGATTTAAATCAAACCGAGGTTAATCATCCCGAAAACATCCATAAATCTGCACATCCACAACAAGTTTAACCATTAAACAGCATAGAAATGCACCAACCATGAATGTAAATCTCATTTCGTTGCAACAGATGAAATCAGAGTATCAAAACCTAGCTCTGATACCAATTGAAGGATCTCTTACCGAAGAGTTCCATGAGCGCGTTCAGATCGCTCCGATCTCACTGTGACCAAAATAAACATTATACATTCAAAACATACAGTTATGCAAACAAACTCTAATTATCGGCATGCTATGAACAACAAAATAATAAGGGAAAGAGTGCCATACCAGTTGAAGACGTTCTTCAAACTTCGGCACTCCAACCTGTAGAACCCTCCACGCGATCTATCAATGCCTAGCAATAGCTTTAACAACAGCAACATGAACAACCGCGAACACGAACGCCGCGGGGACGAGACCACCAGTAAAGAGCGCTGGGTATTCTCAGAGTGAGAACCCAAAGTGACACCAGTAACGGCCTTAGCACATATAAATTATTTTCCAATTGAGCTGAACACATATCAGTACCATTTTTCAAAATAAACACTTTATTTACAGAAAAATTTAGTGTATAATTACATTCGAGCAAAGACTTTATAGAAATTAAGTTCATCTTTAACTTGGGAACTACATAAACATCATTCAAAATGATAAACCTATTATGTAAAGTCAATCGGAGACCTCCCACTGTCACAGCTGAGACGATGTGTCCGTTTCCAACTCGCATCGTCATCTCACCAGCACCAAGTTGCCACCAGGAACTAATTCACTGTAATGAAGAACAAACATGGTTAGTGGCCCCAGAGTCAATAATCCAGGCAGAATCATCATTCTCCACTAAGCAAGTTTCCAAAACTAGTAAATTGTATTTACCTTGTTTGGTCTTCTTCTTCTCAGCCAAAATACGTGGGCAGTTCCACTTCCAATGCCTATCCTAGTTGCAGTGGAAACACTTTTCCTTGTCAACCCACACTGGTTGCCTACCCCACGGATCAGCAGGTTGTGGGTGAGCAGGCACCTTCCCCTTACGACCCTTCTTCCTCTTCCATTTGTTGGTGCTGGAAGAAGAAGATGCATACTTAGTTCCAAAGGTCGAACCTTTATGGAACTTTTTGGATGATGAAGTAACATTTGCTTCACTAACCTTCTTTTCCTTGCTTTTCAGCAAAGATTGGAAAGTCTGCAACTCATTCAGTAGAGTTGTAAGGTTGTAATCAACCCTATTCAGAACAATGTTGCTTACGAAGTGAAGGAAGCTTTCTGGTAATGACTCTAGAATAATGCTAACCTAGCTAGCCTCATTGATGTTCCTCTGCCACGTTGAAGTGGATCATCATATTGAGAATAAGTTCCCAAACAGATGTTCCCTTCTTCATGCATGAGTTGATGATGTACTTAAGAGCGTCGTGCCTGAGCTGCGCAGATGGTTGTCCGAACATTCTCCTCAGGGACTCCATGATCTTGCGTGCAGTGATCATGGACTCATGATTCTTGGCCAAAACATTGTTAAGGCTAGCCAACATGTATGCTTGGACCTTTTCGTTCGCTCGTGTCTAGTGCTCGTACGCGTCTTGAACGTATCGAACAATGTTGAGAGGTGGAATGGAAGAACACTCCTCCATAAGGACGAACCTTAAGACATCGATGATTAGTATCGTGTTAATGGTATTCTTTCAACAAGTGTAATTTTCGCTAGTCAGTTTATCGACGACTAGAAGAGAAAGAGTAGCGGTAGCCATAATTTAAAAGTTGCTAAAAAAAGAACAAAATTAATAAGTCTACTTGCATTAAACCACTTTTAACAGCAATTAAGTTTTAACAAAATAGTTCTATTGTAACCTAAGTGACATCTATTTTGTAATGATGCTCCAGTGAGATAGGATAAAAGTCACCGTAGGGTGATCAAGTGCCTCTTCACTGGAATGAAACAATCTCAACTATTAGACATAAACAACTCCTTGTAACTAAATCTAACAGTCACCATTGTTTGAGAATATGTTAACACCCTTAACAATTCTATGTAAGTGTAATCCCTAATTTTAGGCCCTAGAGTCCCGCCCTAATGCGCCAACCATAGGGAAAAGCAGATTAGGACAAGAGACTAAAGTAATCCTATCCATTTTTGGAGATCAGATAAAGAGTTGTGCAAAAATAGCCATTCCTTAGGAGGACACTCACAGGGTTCCTCGAGGCGATGCACTAAAACTTTATCCAACCTAATGAGAGAGACCGAGGGATATGTTGTCACATTTCCCACTCCCATTTACTATGAACATTCTCTCCATTCACCTTGGTATTGACCTACCCAAATGCCATCCTTTAGGGGACACTTCTTGGGTGCCTCGAGGCCAATGATAGATCTAACGGTGTGAATTTTTTAGGGAGAAACGTGTAGAGGTAAAGTGAAGTATCATGTACCCCAATTACCTCCCACTGAATGTTCTACCTAGGAATTCATTAACTTAGAAAATCCGACTTGATTTTAACTAAGTGATTTGTTTAATTTGCTAAAAAATAACACTTGTTTTTAATGATTAAACAAGTTTGATTCAAGTCTTATTAAACACTTTAATAGACTTTCATCAAATTTGCATGAATGGAACAAATCAATCTAATTCACCTTTCCAGGTAGGTTCTCAGGTAGAGGTGCGATGTTTCCATCGACTTAAGTACCCCAGCCTAGACAGAATTAGCCTTAGCCAAAAAGTCCCTTATAGATATATTTGTTACATATTTAATCTTTTATTAGTCAATTTAATCTTATTAAACTGAATTAAAAGATAAACCGGTATCTAATCTCATTAGAACCGTGATCTTTGGTCTATCTCAATCAAATTTTAAAACACTTTTAAAACATGATTAAAGCCTAAGGTGTGCATGCAACTCTTTATTATTGATTTTAATTCTAATTTCATTAATTATAACTCTTATAAAGAATGAAACAATTAAAATCATTCACATTGCTAAGCTAGACATTCATAAGGTATTTATAACTTTTATAAATAAACCTAAGTATCATGCTTCATGCAATGTTCATTCATCAATAATATATATAACTTTTATATAACAAAGTAATGAACTAAGCATACATTCTACGCTAACATACAACCTTATATTATAATACTTATAATATAAATGATGCATGGATATGTTTTAATGCATGCATATATTATAACTCTTATATTATATGATGCATGAGCATGCTTCAATGTAACTTAATCATGCAAACTACTATATTATAACACTTATAATATAAAGATGATGTATGAAAAAATGCATAACCTATGGTGAGTTTTAGAACTAGATGACATACATTATGGCATATAAACTAAATATACATCATATGCACATTTAATAAAAGTTGATGGATCGAGATAATATGCCTCAAAACTGGAAAAAAAAGCTATACTATTACAAAATATTCGAGTCAATCGGTTCGAATAGGTGAACCGGGTCTTGAACCGCCGCCATGAAGCCTTTTCACTTGATTATGTAGCAAATTCTTCTGATCATCGAGTAACGCACATCAAGTATAAACGATCGCGATGATCACATGGCTAAAGACTATGCGATGAGCATGAAAGTCCACGTGATCGTGTAGCGCGCTTCGAGTAACGCATGCCATGCAATCATGTAGCTCACGACTATGCGATGAGCATGATTGTCGACATGATCGAGTAACAAGCGTCAAGTATCGTATACCAAGTGATTGTGTAGCTACTGGCTATGCGATGAGCACGATATCCTACACGATCATTTAGCACGCATGCCTTACATTGAGTATCAAATACTATACAATCGTTTACCCCCAATCGTCTACGCGATCATGCAGCCAACGCAACACGATCGAGTAAACTCTTTGCATGATCGTGTAGCATTAGCTATGTGATCGTTTTGCAAATACTACACGATCGAGTAGAACATTTCTACACGATCGCATAGCCAAATCTAAATGATCGTCTAGCTTGAGCTACATGATATGGCCATCGGTTGTCTTCTCCCTTGAAGTGAACAATAACTCCTTGCATCTGAAACTTCTTCATGAACGACTCAAAAACCTAAAAGAATACAGACTCGATTGCAAGTTATTATGCCCAAAAACGTAGGGGTCCTTACAAATTAACTTTTGTAAAAGTAAAGGAAAGCTTTAAAATTAGACAATTATCCCGAAAACATCCATCAACAACATCCACAAAACACTTAACACTCAAACACATTGTAAATGAAATTCAATACGGCAGTGGAATTTGAAAATCAGAACAACCTGGATCTGATATCAATTGAAGGAACTCTAATTACAGAGGACCTTTGAGCGAAGCGGATCGTCCAAAAACCATTATAAAAGAACTCATACATTTATAGTTAAACAGAACAAATTACGCACATAACTTAAATTACAACATGCTTCTTGA
The DNA here is from genome assembly GCF_009727055.1 of Benincasa hispida. NCBI lineage: Eukaryota > Viridiplantae > Streptophyta > Magnoliopsida > Cucurbitales > Cucurbitaceae > Benincasa > Benincasa hispida. The sequence goes on along the minus strand of NC_052359.1, from coordinate 71,218,902 downwards.
AATAAAAACAAAAGATCAAGAAACTATACCTTTGAAGAACCTTTCTTCAAGTATATCCCTTCATTAAACACGAATGCAACGAGCAAGACGAACTCCTCGAACAACAACGAGCAGAAACTTGATCCTTGAACAAATCGGACACAACCACAATATTACCTTGGTATTCTTGGTGTGAGAATCCAAGAGTGGTGGGCTCTGGCTTATTTTGGTTTGAGGGAAGGTTTAGTGTGGAGGAGAACGATCGAGTAAGCGAGAACAGTATCGTGTAGAAGGTGAAGTCTATCGCATATACTAGATATTCGATCGTTTAGATATCAAGGCTATGATATAGTCTCTAAAGCTATCGTGTAGTACTCGATTGCTAGTAACGTGAGAGGTGTGAGATTTTGAAATCAAATCTCATTTTATCCAAAAATTGTCATAAAACCGTGCAACTACCCACTAAGGGTGGTTATTGTGAAAAAGATTTTTAATTATCAAATAATTAATAAATATAAATAAATATGATAAATAACTTATCATATTATATTTATAACCTATAGTTTTATATTGCATCATATATAATATATAAACCATAGTTCTTCTTCTTTATTTTATGGCATTTAATATAAATCATATTTATATTAAATTTAATGACTATGAATCTAATTCATAGAAATTATATTATATCAAATATTAGTTCCTCTAAACATAACAATAATGTATCAAATATATTATATCAATTATATCATATATAATTGAATTAATTTAATTATATCATAGATAATCAAATCCCCTCTTATAATTTGAACATTTCAAATTAACCAAAAAACTGATTCTCAACTTGAATCCATTGAGCTACCAAAGAGACCTTATGGACATGAAGCTTGAAGCTTTAATTATACGTGAATAATTGACTAAACTCTTTAATCACATTATCCACCATTCGTTAATTGTCGAACACTCCACTAAAGTCCGACAGTCGCACTCTTCGCACTACAGATATATTTTTGTATCCATTGGATATAACCAATCAACAATATAATGACCCCTCACAAATCGCTCGTAAGTAGCTAATTTACCGCTCTGCCCCTGTAATTACATCTAACTTTTTAAGTGCTACTGATTCCTCTAATAATAATAGATCATAGCCACACCATGACTAAACCCCTCTTGGCCCAAGAGAGGGTGTGGCGCCACATTGTTCAAGACCCGGAATCAACCCTTAAGGGAGCAATTTATCTACTTACCCCTGCTTCGGGGAAGGAGTGAATTCCATTTTGTGTAAGCTGAGTTTCCAGCTCCCCAATCCGACGAGTCCCTAAAATGGTAGGCTTGTTGAGTCGGCGATCTGGCCACTCTCACCCATGTAAATCAAAAGATCGTCCTCATAGGCAGGAGTTCACAACTCACTCAGAATTGAGGTCATGTTACCTATGGTCATCCTAGTGAAATGATAGTCTCAATTATGAACAACGTTATATAGCGAGACTAAACATTTCGTGGTCTGATCTTATACAAATTCCTTTATATAGAATATCCCCGTTCACATGTCTAATACACGAATTATCAGGATCAGATCATTTGTAGCACTTTACAACATTTGTAATACCTATAAAGCAGGCCATATTCGTAGTATCACTAGGATAAGATATCCAGCCTTATCTATATACTATAGACCATTTAGGTTATCACTTAAAACACGATCCACTTGTATGTCTCTACATACATGTTTAAGTTACAACAATAACCATGGATCTTAGTTTATTGGTTGTGGTTAATGCAACTAAAATATCAAATATTTCATAGACAATATAAATAAAATATCATATATTATAAATAAAAAATGTTTGTCCATACAAGTGTTTACAAACTACAGGACCCTACGAGATTTAAGGCATCAACCCCAATATATTCATCATATGATTCAAGTTCGTAACAATGAGAGTTGATGATACACTCTTCTTATTTATTACTTGCATAATCTTAGCATGAAGACACCATTCATAACTTTGAGCCCAATTAAAAAAAAAATCTTTTCATTTCATGCATATTTGAGTACTTTGTTTGAATAATTTCAAATCTTTGATCCTTAAAAATGAATTATCTAGCTCAAATTTTCGTTGACATCTCAAAAGGCCCACTTTCGATTTAAGAGTAACCTCTCTTGTTTTAGATTAATACTAGACTAGGAGAACAAAATAACCTATGTCTTAAAAGTGCAATAAAAAAAAAGAAGTAAGTTAATAATAATAAAAAAAGAGCAAGCTAGTTAGCATGAAAAAATGGCATGAGTGCATGGATAAAGATGAAAAGAGCTACCCCAGTTGTGTTAAGTTAGGACGCCTATGAGAATAAAGTGGGTATGAGTCTCTATGATGAGTGTGTGAAAGCTAGCATCTTTAGGTAAAAGAAATGCTCTTTATTTTTCAATCGTGTATTAGGCATCCCTAATTGAAGTATTACCTTTTTTGCAAGATAGGTATGTCGAAAACTAATAATCGAGCCAGAGTAGAGGGAAAACAAATTGGGAGTTAGATAAGACCTTTTCGAGCATGCTTAGAATTGAAATAATAAAGCTTTGTACTCTCTCATGCATGATTTGCATTTAAAAACTTCTTTTAAAAATGCATCTCAGTTGATTGATTGTATCTAGATTACTTAAGTGATTGCAAGTATATCTCGAAGACTATTAAAACTCGAGTCTCGAACCGTGTAATTAGATGACAAAATTTTTATGCGTGATTGCATGTTTTTACCTTGCTCGAGATGATCAAGAATTAAGTTGAGGGTATTTGATAGCACCATACAAGTGTTATACTACCCTTGTTCGTGAATTTTTATGCACTTGTTCTCACATTTTGTAAGAAATAATCATTCAAGGGGTAAAATGGTCAATCAGAGCAAAAATGAGCTAAAAAAAAATCTTTGGAGTGTCAACTATGAAAAGAAGAGAAAAATTACAATTCTACCATCAGAAATAGTGTTGCAACGCCCAAGCGAGTGAATAGCTCTATGCTGGAAGACAAAATGATGCATTCACAGCAGCGTTGTAATGACCCCCTTACGCTTAATCTTTATGCTTGATGGCAGTAGTTGCCATTTGCTGCAGCGTCTCAATGACACAAGGTATTGCGACACTACACACATTGACGAAAATTTTAAGCTCGTGCGTGTGCCTGCCAAATTCACTACAGTGTCAAAATGCTACCTTTACCTCGAGATCTACGCTTCGATTGCAGTGTTGTAGCACTGAATCAAGCATTGCGATGCTACCCCCTGATTATAAGAGCAAAAATTAATTTCTTGAAAGAGTTAAATAACATGCAATAGAAGTATCAAGGATCCATAAGTATTCAAATTCACTAATTTTGGCAAAAACTAAAGCATGCTCTTCTAAAAAGTGGGTTTTCAAATCATACGTTTGATGAACTCTCCAAGAAAATGTGTGTACAGTAGTTGTCTTCACATGATATCATCGTGAACCACCTCAAAGCCTTCCCTACTATGCTCTTGGAGCTTTAGGCAGAGTTGTGGGACTAAAAAACCAGCTTGAAGATGTGAAGAACCAAGAAGAGTTCACAGCAGCCGATAAGAAGAACCGTTTTTTCTAAGAAGTTTTTTCTCTCAAAATTCTGCATTAATCCTTCTCAAATGACTCCAATCTTTTTTATATATAGTAGATGAACGTGCAAAGAAATGGAGTGCATGACTTGCAGCTTATGCTTGGAGAATCAATGTAGAAAGGATAATAGCCTTTGTGTAAGCATGAAGATGAAGGTAATGAAGAAAATTGAATCTCCATTTTGTGCAACCATGCAAAACTGATTTTCCATTTTCTTTTAAAACAAAAAATGATTTTAAAACCATTTTAATACAAAAATGATTTTCTTTAATTAATTTCAATAAATTAATTTAAATATTTAATTAATTTAATATCGAAATATTAAATTAATTTTTGCACAATAATCATCTTCATATATTTAAACCATATTTAAATATATATTCTCTTGTTCCGTTTAATTTGAACGTTTCAAATTAATTTTTCAAGCTACCCTAAAACTTATCCATTTACGAGCTAGTAGGGGGACCTCGCGGACCTACAGATCATGGGCTCCAATGATTAGTCCAATCTAACCTCCATTCGTTAACTAATGGGACACTTCACTGTAGATGTATTATGTCCACTTAATAACCATAATTAGTAAGTCGATCCTTCACAGGTTGTTCGTAATCACAGCTAGGTCAAAAATACCATTTTACCCCTATGACTACATCTTGTTCTTTAAGTTCCTACTGATCCTCTAATGAACAATTCTGATTCATAATCTCTATGAATAAAATCCTTTCTCTATCATGAGAAAGCGGGACCCCGTTTGTTCAAGACCTGGAGTCAGTATTTAAGAGAACAACCTATTTGCTAACCCTAAATAGGGCAGGAGTGAATTCCATCTTGCAAGGCTATGTCCCTAGCTATTCATTCGGTTTTATCCCAAAATGGTAAGCTTATTGAGCAGTGTTGTTGGACTACTCTCACCGTTTGCAGATCAAAGGATAATTTTGAACAAACAGGAGTTCATAGCTAGCTTAGGATTAAGATCGAGTTAACCTAGGTTATATAATAAATGAAATAGTCAGTTTTAACAGTAAACGGTCATTATAAAAAAAAAAGTGACTATTTTCGTGGTCCAGTCTATATGCAAACTCATTGCATAGGATGCCCCCACTCTTATGTCTCAATATGAACGATTTGTGGATCATATTGTTTGTAGCACCTTACAACTTCTTGTAATAACTATAGAGTGGGCCACATCCAAAAGTGTTACCAGGATGAGATACCCAATTTCATCCATATACTTATTAGACCATTTAGGCTATATACTGTCAACTTGATCCTGTTTATGTCACTACATAAAGTTACAGCATTCAGACTATATCCAAGGATGCGTTTATTGGATTTTCATAATAAGATGCAAAATCAACAAGTCATTATTATTGATAAAATAGAATGTTTAACATGAACTGCGAATTCCAGAATATTGCCAACATTTCCAGCATAAGAGAAGAGCTTCAACACAATTTTCACCATTTTTTCAGAGCAAATTGCTTCATCATTCTCTCCTTGTCTCAAACACCTTATTTCAATAATTTCTTGTATTTATTCAACCTTTTTGTTAAGAATCAAGGATGATGTTAGGCTAAGGTGAGTAAGTTCTTAGGAATAGGTTGTTAATTTCAATTTCTTAAGGATTCCTTCATTCTTTATGGTATGTTTTCCATAATCTTGGTTGAATCTTGTGAATATTCTTAATAGATTTCGATTTGAATGAATAGACAATTCATGAAAATTGATTTCTTGTATGCAAAATTCATATAGCACTAGAGCATATGTTATGAATTATGTTGCAAAATTTGGAATTATTGCTTGATTAGAAGACTTCTTCATTTTTGCATGCTTGCACTAATTAGATTTAACCAATAAATCAAATTATTGATCTAGGCTTTCCGGTTAGTGATTTGTCACAACGACACACTCTTAGTTCTTAATGTGAATTTTAAATGGTATGGAAATTGTTGAGATTAGAAGTACTCATGATGAATTTAGTTTAAATAAGAATTAGTTTTTGTTCAATAATTGGGGCAATTAGATAGTTAACTCTCCAATCGGTTGTGGATTGCATGAAAATACCATATTTGTTTAATTCGATGTTAGAAATGAAACTAACAAATTCATATTCCCAAGCATTTTTATATTGAGATCTTTAAAGACAAAAATCGTGCTCTATTACGAATTCTTGCATGTTTCAATTTTGCTTCAAAACAATCCTCCTCCCGTCACTATTGAATTCATAAATTGTCTTAGGTTCTCTGAGGTTCGACTCAGTTTTGCCGCTTATACTACGTAAGTAGTGTGGGTTGTAATGATCGAAATTTACAAATTTTATTTGATTCTAGGAGTGTGTTTGCGATGACATTTCTCTAAAGGATCACTAAACGCTCTTGCCGCATTGTGGAAAACACAGATAATTGAACTATCCTTGAAGTTTGTTAGTAGATTGTTCCTCAATTGATATGTACACAATATGTGGAAGTTGTTTGGGAAGATCCTCTCAACTGCGTTGGGGATGTTGGGATGTCGATTAGAATCGATAACCATATTTGGGTCGTCTCCTATGCATTGACATAGTTGTCTCATGACGTATGTCCATGATGCATCAGATTCCTTGTCTTCCATACGCGCGTGTGTATAGTTTGTTATTACCATTAAAAGATATCGCGACCAACATACACCCTTTATATTTACTCTTCAATGTTGCATCGTCAAGTACAATGACAGGATGACAACTTGTATACTTGCGTGAAGGACCCAATGCCATGGACAAGTATTTAAAATGTAACATATCTTCTAGTTGAATGTCAAATACGGTCCCTGGGTTTACCATCTTCAAGGTCTGTGGTGTCGCGACGTTGCAAGCAAAATGAGGCTATTGCCTTTCAGCGTAAGGCATGGGCATAGGGCTATAGTTGCAATGCCCGACTGATGATTGCTTCTGCCTTCTAGCATAAGTCATGCTTTGAAATGGTTCCTACGCTCGGTCAGTGGCATTTCTATAATTTTCTTCTCTTCAATTTGATGATGCTACGAAAGCTCCATTTTAACTCTTTTATGTCCTGTTTTAGCTCCAAAGGATTTTTCTACCCTTTAATGCTCAATACCTATAAAAAAAATAGCATAATAACATGTAAAATCCACAATGAAAGTAAATTAAGCCAAGGAAAAGAACACTTTTGTTGTATTATCAAACACCCCCAACTTAATTCTTGATCGTCCCGAGCAAGGTAGAAACATACAATCAAGCATAAAAATATATGTTCACCTAATTACACAGTCAAAACTCAAATTTTAATAGTTCTCACGATATGCTTGTGATTACTTAGGTAATCCAATTATAATCAATCAATTGAGATGCATTATAAAATATTTTTCAAGGTAAATCATGCATGGGTGAGTATAAAGTATCATTATTTTAATTATAAGCATACGCAGAAAGGTTTTTTCAAACTCCCTATTTGTTATCCCCTATTATGACTCGATTATCAACTTTCAAGATACTTAACTTGCAAAAAAAAGGTAATACGTAAAAGGCATTTCTTTTACCTAGAGATATGCTAGCTTTCACACACCCATTGTAGGGACTCATACCCACTCTTTTCTCGCGGGTGTCTTAATTGAACACAACGGAATAGCTATTTTCACCCCTATCCACGCACTCATGTCATTTTTTTTTTTAATTTTAATTACACTTTTTCTTTATTTTACTTTTAATACATAAGTTCTTTTTTTCTCCTAGTCTAGTATTACAATAAAGTAAGAGAGGTTACTCTTAAACCAAAGGTGGACTTTCGAGGTGATAACAAAAATACGAGCTAGATAATCCATTTTTAAGAATCAAAGATTCAAATTCATTCAACAAAGTACTCAAATATGCATGGAATGACAAGATTTTTTTTTTTTTTTTTAAATGGGTTAAAAAATCATGAATGATTTCTTCATACCAAGATCGTGCAAGCATACACAAGAAAAGTGTATCATAAACTTTAGTTGAAACAAATACAAGAGACATAGTGAATAACCATGCAATATAATCAATTATTCAAAACAAATCTGAGTCCAGATGCTCAAGAGTTTACTAGAACAAATCATGAATCAAGAATTTCATCAACCAAATCAAGAAAGAATAACGTGTAATTATGCTAAACCACACCCACTGTAAGCCCTAAAGCCTATTTACTTTTTCAAGCTAGAGATTAATCTAAATGATGTATTGTGAATCCTAAAGTGAATTTGGTGGAAGTGAGGTTACTATTTGCGATCAACTAATTAAGATAGAAATGTATCTAAGGTTACTATTTGGTCAAGTGGATAGAAGATGAAATTTGATCAAGTAATTGGAAGAAGTGGTGTGGATTTAAACCAATGGAAGGAAAAATTAAGTGTTAAAAGTATAGCAAAAATAAAAAAGGGGGAATTAATTAAATGTTCAATTGGTGAGGGAAATCAGTTAGATTTTAAAATTTTAATTGATAAAAAGTTGAGAAAAGAAGGCTAGATGTTCAAATATTTTATTAAGAAACCAAGTTGGTGCTTTCAATTCAATCAGGCTCTCCATTTTTCTTTGACAAACTCACAGAGAGACGTGAGAAGAAGGAGATCCTAGGCTAGTAGAGGGGGATTCGATTGGGAAGCTTGAGTTTGCAAAGGAAATCCGAAGATTGCTTAAATTTCTGCAGAAACAGGGGGCTGTCCAGTTGATCGAGCGAATTTGGAGTTAATGTAATTTTGAAGCCTCAAATTTTCAGATTGGTTGAGTTAAACGTGTATGAGGTTTATGCAAGAAATTTGGAATAGCTTGGTTTGAATTTGATGAAGTTGGAGCTGTATTATTGGATAGTTAGCAGTTGAAAACAGTGGAGAACATGGGTTGAGGGGTTGGAAATGTCCTAAAACTCGCGGTTCGTAATCAATGAAACATATTCTATTTATCAATAAAAGTATTGTTGAAGTATTTATTCAATAAAAGTGTTATTGAAATTGCATTATGTAATAAAAAATCCAATAAACGAATCCATTGCGATAGTATGAATACTGTAACTTTATGTAGAGACATAAAAGAGGATCAAATTATAGTATATAGCCAAAAAGCCTATAAGTATATGGATGAGATCGAGTACCTCGTCCCGCGGACACTATAGATGCGACCTACTTTATATACTAACACAAACGACGTGACCAAGAAATAGTCACTTTTTTCTTTATGACGACCGTTTACTGTTAAAACTGACTATTTCAATTCGATGACCTAGAGTAACTCGATCTTAATTCTGAGCTAAATATGAATTCCTATTTATTTGTGATTATCCTTTGATCTGCATAGGTGAGAGTAGTTCAACCGCACTACTCAACAAGCCTCTCATTTTGGGGATAAGACCGAATAGATAGCTGGGGAAATAGTCCTGCAAGATAGAATTCACTCCTACCCATTTTAGGATTAGCAGATAGGTTGTTATCTTAAGTACTGATTCTTGGTCTTGAACAAAGGGGCCCGCCCTCTCGTGGTTGAGAGGGACATGGTTTATGAGTTGAACTATAAACCAATTGTTCAATAGAAGATCAATAGGAGCTTAAGAAGTAACATGTATTTACAGGGGTAAAACGGTAATTTTAACCTAGCTATAAATACGAACGACTTGTGAAGGATTGACTTACTGATTATGGTTAAATTAAGTGGATAGAAATATATATACAGTGAGGAGAGTGCAACCATCGAGCTATAGTGGTGTGTCTCGATGGTTAACGAATATTGATTAATTCGGTTTAAAGAGTTTAGCCGATTAATATCAAATCGTTGGAGCTCATAATCTGTAGGTCCATAAGTCTCTCTACTAGCTCGTAAAACATTACACCTTGGATTAGAACATTGAGCGAATTTGAAGTGTTTAAATTCGAAATTAAGGTTTGAATTTGAAATGTTCAATTTCAATTTTTTTAGGGTTTGGATAATTATATTCGATATAATTAACACTTAATTTTGTTAAAATTAAATATAATTGGAGAATTTAAAATATTTAAACATTGATTTAAATATTAATTACATGAATATGATTCATGTTTGAATTAGATGTTTTATTAATTTAATATTTGATATAAAATTATTAATTAATTTGTTAATTAAATTTGTTTAATTAAATTCAATCATTTTTATTTTTAAATTCAATTTCTAGAAATTGAATTAAGGTTTAAATTGAACTAATTTAAATTAAGAAAATGAACATGTGAGTGGATTTATCCCAATTTTGGGGGTTTAGTGGATTATTCCATAATTAACACCTAGGTCACTCATTGAGTGCTGTTTGAAGTGTCACATTATTGAATGAGTGAGTGCTTGCATGATTGAGCTTGATAAAAGCTTCAGTTTCTGAATATGAAATTTATGTAGAAAACTCAACTTTCAAACACTTTTCAATCCCTTACCCAATTCATCTCAATTTAGAGTTTCCACCACTCAATTCAAGGCTAAGATTAGTAGAGAAGCTCCTCTTGGTGGTCTACTAAGGATTTGGAGATCAAATTCGTGGAGTTCAACTACGATCAAGAATGATTCTACAAAGGTATAAACAAATAAAACCTTTTTTTTATGAAAACTGTTTTAAGCATGCTTTTGAACTCAAATTAAGTGTAATTAGAGTGCTTAATGATTCTGTTTGCTTCGTTTTATGCATATCTACTCTATCAATGGGTATCAGAGCATGATTTAAGCATTCAATTAGCGTTAATTTGAGTTTGGTGGGTGAATTTCTAGCAATACATGTTTGGTGATTGATATGGTTTTTAAATCAACTTTGGCATTAGAATTCTCTTTGATTCAATTGTTTGTAATTGATTCTTGTTCGATGAACCTTAATGTATGATTAAGGGTCTATAACTTTATTGGAGTCAATAGAGTTGAAACTAGGTTGGAATCAAAGTTTGAAGCAAGTAAGGTCAACTGAAAAAATATGGAGAAGAAGCTACTGCCAAGCAGCGTTGCGATGTTACCCATATAGCATTGCAACGTTGTTCTTTCTGAAGCCCGAGGCATTGGAATACTGGGATGGAGCGTTGCCACATTGCTCATCCTAGACCAGAAATGCGCGTATGTGAATTGGTTTGTGGGAGTGGTCTAGTTCGGCCGATTTGGTGGCCTGGGGTGCGATTCAACCCTAAATGGACTGGTTTAGACTTCTTTGAAGATTTAGAGGGCCAGTTCGGGTCTGATTTGGGAGGTTCGTGTCGGTTTGAGCAGTCCATAGGCACTTTGAAGCTGTTTTTGTAATAAATTAGTTTATTACTTGCTTAAGGATGCCAAAGTTGATCCATATCGGNGTTTTTGTAATAAATTAGTTTATTACTTGCTTAAGGATGCCAAAGTTGATCCATATCGGTGTTGTTTAAATATAATATGCATGTGATGTATGTTATATTTAAATTAAACATGTATGTGTATATTGTATGCCATGTAGATTTAAAATCCCACCATAGGAAAGCATGTTTCATGCATTAATATATGTTATAAATTTGTTATAATGTATATAGTATGCATGTGTAAGGTTTCATAAGATTAATATAATTGTTATATTAATGTATGGAATGTTTAAGTTTATTTTATAGCATGTCTATAGTTATATAAGAATTATAAAATGGGTTAGACATTTAAAATCTATAACAAAGGTAAATTGCATGCTCACTTAGGTGTAATAACAACTTGTTTAATAGTTAAAATAGGTCATTATCTTATAAAATACAGTTACAAACTCAATCGGTCTATAATTCTATCTAAGGCTGGAGGTACTTAAGTTGACTATTTACATAACACCTCCTACCTGGGGGTTTTAGCTGAATTACTGAGCATTGTTAACCAGTTTTATGAGCATGCGTGAGCGGTATAAGATAATAAAATGGTTTTATCACTTAGACATCGTAGGTTAAATCCAAATATAAACGTTATATTTGGATAAACCACATAGACTTAGGATGTTTTTAGCCGAAATATACCTAAGTACAAGTGATACCCAAATAATTAGAACATATCAGTGGGAGATTGATAATCTATACAATATATTATTTTTAGCTCCCTAAGAGTTCACACCATGAGATCCATACTTGGCTTTGTGTCGCTTTTACCGCGATTGCTACATTCAGAAAGTGTTTGCATGGGTCAATATCAAGGTGATTAGGGGAAGTAGTTCATAGTAAGTGTGTGCAGGAAATGTGTCAACATATCCTACGGTCTCTTCCATTAGTTTGAACCATGAGATTCCTTTGTTGCATCTGCTGTTGTTTTTATGCAGCATTAGCTAGTTGTTTTTATGGCGATCATCTGGGAGGATTGTAACATAGGATTCGGAACGACCCAAACTTCAGAAATGAATAGGGTTTCTTATTTTCAATTTGAACATTTTCTTCCTATTTGGGAAAATATTCATATCGTTCTATGAAATTTGAAAATGGAAGGTCACATTTACAATAATTAATAAGTGTTTAGTAAGTTCTTGATCGAAAACGGTAACTAAATAACTATAGGAATAAGAGTTAATCTAGATATAATATTTGGTTAAGAATGTCTTGCTCCATTGAAGGAGTATTTGACTGCTTCTCGGTAGCATCTATTCTGACTCATTAAAGTATCATTGCAAATAAATAAAGAAATGTGGGTACTTTATTACTTTTGCTAAAATTGTATTCAAATTCAATTTACTCATAGAATCTAGTTCCTGGAAACAACTATTAGAAAATGAAATGACTTTCAAGGTGGAAATAGGTGAAGTCATTTCAACAGAAGCAATAAGAGATATCAAGTTATTTTTTGAGATTCTTAAATTTTACTTGAAAATGTATATTATGTACTTAGAATGAAAAAGAACTAAATCTCTATATCTTGTTTACTGGAACATATGTATAAAGTCATTTTTGATATAAATGAAGTATTCATTATTTCAAAAGGTATTCAAATGTGTATAGCTAAACGTGAAAATAATTTGTATGTGCTAAAACCAACTAAGGCAAAAGCCATTTTAAATATAGATATGTTTAAAATGACAGAAACTCAAAATAAGAAAAGAAAAATTTCTCTTAATGCCTATCTTTGGCACTTAAGACTTGATTATATAAATCTCAATAGGACTGAGAGATTGGTAAAGAATGGTCATCTAAACCAGTTAGAAAACAGATCTTTACCTCTAATTGAATCATGTCTTAAGGGAAAAATGACTAAAAGATCTTTTTCAGAACCACTAAAACTTATACATTCAGACCTTTGTGGTCCAATGAATTATAAAACTCGAGGAGGATCTGAATATTATGTCAATTTCATAATGATTATTCCAGATATAGTTATGTTTACCTAATACATCATAAGTCTAAAACTCTTGAAAAGTTCAAAGAATATAAGACTGAGGTTGAGAACCTATTAGGTTTTAGGATAAAAACACTTCGATTAGATAGGGGTGAAGAGTATATTGATTTACAATTCCAGAACCATTTAGTAGAACATGGAATTCAATCCCAATTCACAGCACCTGGTACACCCCAGCAGAATGATGTAGCAGAAAGGAGAAATCAAACCTTGTTAAACATGGTTCGTTCAATGATGAGTTATGCCCAATAACCTCAATCCTTTTGGGAGTATGTAGTACAAGTTGCTGTATATATACTGAACATGATTCTCTCAAAAAGTATTTCAGAAATACTGTATGAGCTATGGAAAGGATGTAAAGGTACATCACTTTAAAATTTGGGGATGCCCGACACACGTGTTGGTACAAAATCCTAAGAAGTTGGAACCACGTTAAAAAATATTCCTATTTGTAGGATATCCTAAAGAAACAAAAGGTGGATTATTTTATGATCTTTAAGAAGATAAGGTATTTGTATCGACAAATACTACATTCTTAGAGATGATCACATAAGAAATCATCAACCTCACAGTAAACTAGTATTAGTTGAGATGTCCAAAGAATCTATAGATAAATCAATAAGGTTGTTGATCAAGCTGGTCCTTTAACAAGAGTTGTTGCTCCATCATATCCTTCTCAGATGAGAATGCCTCAACATAGTGGGATGGTTGTTCAACAACCTGATTGGTATATGGGTTAGCGGAAACTCATATCATCATATTTGATGATGGTTTAGAGGATCTATTAACCTTTAAACAGACAATGGAAGATGTATATAAAGATCGACAAACTGAAGCCATGGACCTAGAAATGAAGTCGATGTACTTCAATTCTATTTGGGAACTTATAGACAACTTGATGAGGTAAAACCTATTGGTTGGAAGTGGATCTACAAGAGAAAACAAGACCAAACTGGTAAGGTGTAGACCTATAAAGCCAGACTCATGGCAAAAGATTTTACCCAAAGAGAGGAGGTAGACTATGAGGAAACCTTCTCTCATGTTGCTATGATTAAATTGATTAGAATACTTTTGTCCATTGTGTCTTACTATGATTATGAAATCTGGCAAATGGATGTCAAGACAACCTTTTTGAAAGGTCATTTTGACGAAAGTATTTACATATTTCGACCAGAAGGGTTTATTGAACAGGGTCAAGAGCAAAAGGTTTGCAAACTTAATAGATCCATTTATGGATTGAAAAAGGCATCTCGATCTTGGAATATAAGGTTTGACATTGCGATTAAATCTCATGGATTTGAACAAAATGTTGACGAACCTTGTGTTTACAAGAAGATAGTCAACAAGACTGTAGATTTCTTGGTTTTCTATGTTGATGATATCATACTCATTCAGTATGAGATGGGTTCCTTGCTGATGTAAAGAGATGGGTAGCAACGCAATTTTAAATGAAAAATTTGGGAGATGCTCAGTATTTTCTTGGAATCCAAATTGTTCGAAATCACAAAAACACAACACTAGCATTATCTCAAGCATCTCGAGATGGTTTTAGCTTGAATTGGATTTCACATTTATGGAAGTGTGGGTTAAGAAGTATTAAAAGGTTTAGAATAAGCTAGGTAGTTGGAACGAAAAATTATGTTGATACCTTGGGTTAAATTTATTTCAAGATAAACGGAGGTTGGGAAAGCTTATGATCCAAGTAGTTCTCCTTTGATAGTGAGTGACAAAATATTTTTAATATATTCTTTTACAACCCAAAGCATGATTTCTATGGCATGAACTCTTTGTTTTAAGGCATGATGAACATGATTTATTACTATGAGGTTTATGAGTTTTCTTCACTTATGGTTTATGTAAAGTATGAATTATCTATGAAGCATGTTTCACTTGCCTTGATCTTGTTTTTTTGTTTTTTTGTTTTAAATTTTTTTGGGTTAAGTCCTCAAAAGTCATTTCTAAAATATTATGCCTACAATCGAAAAAGTTATGCTTATGAATTGATCTTTATAGCATGTTGTGGTTTATAAAGAACAAGTTTTATATCTTTATAACATGTTGTGGTTCTAAAATATTATGCCTACAATTGAGGCAATGTGTGTGTGATATGGATATGAAAATATATTATTGTCAATCAGGTCAAGCTGGAGGTAGGTAAACAGGTTAAGCAGGAAATAGATGGATGGTGAATGGCATAAAAGAGTTTACATTCTCCATCTTTACACCTCATTCTAGGTCAGGAAGGTATCTGGGAGGGGGTGTGACAAGTTAGTATCAGAGCAAGAGTTTAAGAGACTTAGGATATGCATTTTCTATAATATATTGATGTTATGATCTATTATAGGAACCATGCCTCGCAGTGGCAGATGTGGTAGGCTGACAAGGTCTGAAACTCGAGAAGCTACAAGGAGTCAAGAAGAAGCATCTGAGGGTGAATCTAGTCATCCTCAGGTAGAGGCACCATGGAGGAATATATTTTGACTAGGATTGCACAGAGGTTAGCTTGTGTGGAGTCAGTGTCAA
This sequence comes from Benincasa hispida, assembly GCF_009727055.1. NCBI lineage: Eukaryota > Viridiplantae > Streptophyta > Magnoliopsida > Cucurbitales > Cucurbitaceae > Benincasa > Benincasa hispida. The sequence continues at coordinate 71,203,447 of NC_052359.1, read as the reverse complement.
TATATCCAGAAAATAAGTATGGAATAGAGAGGCTCAAAGTGTTAGGTTTCACTACTGTTATGGGTACCACAGATCTTGTAGATGTAAAGGCCTGATTGAATTGGATTGAGAAGTGTTACAGGGTTATGTGATGCTCTGAGGACCAGAAGGTTGAGTTCACTACATTCTTGCTCCAAAAAGGGGCAAAGGATTGGTGGAGACTAGTAAAAAATAAAAGAAAGGATGCAGTTGTAATGAATTGGGAGGAGTTTAGAAAAAGCATTCCAGTACAAGTATTATCCTAAATCTTTCTGCGATGCAAAGAGGAACGAGTTTTTAAGACTTGTTCAAGGTTTGATGACTGTTGCTGAGTATGAAAATAACTATACTAAATTATCAAAGTATGCTCTCACTATAGTTACAGATGAGTTTGATCGTTGCAAAATATTTGAAGAGGGTTACGGAGGGAGATTCGTTTCTTGTGATTGCCAATGTTGATGGGACAAAGTTTTCCAAACTAGTGGAGACCACTATGAGAGTAGAGAAGAGTTTGGCTGAGAAAAAATAGGACAAAGAGATGTTCAGAAGTGAACGTACTACTCAACCATCAGGTGGACCATGAGACCATTCTAACGGAGGTGACAGTAGAAGATTTGTGCCATGAGTGTCTAGCAAGGGGAATTTTAAACCTCGTTTCAGTGGACAATCTACTTCTAGGGTTGGTTCTGGAAGTGGTGTGCAGAAATAGGGATAACAAAGGTCGAGTTATCCAACGGAGTTTACAGGGAGCTCCTATGCTGAATAAGAGTGATCATCGGTAGGTCAGAGTCCATTTTTGAATCAAATCGATGCCAAACTGACCATGGTCGATTTGGAAAATGACTAAAGTGCCCTCGACCATCATCTAGACGAAAAAATCGATCGATAGTTCGGTCGGTTTGGTCGGTTCGGTCTTTTTAAAAAAAAAACAATATATAATATATTTACTTATTATTATTTTATTAATTAAAATTGCTATATTAAATAATAAAAATAGCATTTTAACTCTTTAGATTTATTAAATAACATTCTTTGTCCTCCCCATGAATTTAGTTAGTCAATTTGGATGGTATTCGGCTATGAAAGTGAAACTAAATTATATTGAATATATTTTTTTTATAATATATTATATAAGATATAATTAATATAAGATTATATTATAATATATCATATATCATATATAAGATTAAAATAATAATAATAATAATATAATATTATTATTATTATTATTATTATTTTAATCTTTTTTAAAAAAAGTAATGCATAAGTCAGACGGTCGGTCAGGTCTTGACCAAACCAGACCCACCGACCGGTCACACGTTGGTTTTTCCTTCCTTCAAACCGACATTCGATGGTCACTTCCCCTTTTTCAACCAACTGAATACGGTCTGGTCGGTTTTGGTTGGTTGACTCAGTTTTTCAGTCTACCATGCTCACCCCTAATGCTGGACAACCTGAAGAATCCATTGCCAGTTTAGCTAGGAAGCCATTGTGTGCTAATTGTGGTAAATATCACTGAGGACAATGTGACAGTGGAGTTAATGTCTGTTACAATTATGGGCATGCATGTCACTTCAAGTGGGAATGCCCTTAGTAGATGCAAGAAGACAAGGATGAACAAAGAATGACTTCTCAGACGGTGAACTAACCTAAACCTGTAGCAGAGGGAGAGGGCACCAGTGGTGCTAGTAGAAGGGACCTTCAAGATGACCTCATCAGTAGAGAAAATTATATGCTATGACTCAACAACAAGTAGAGGATGCTCCATAAGTTATCACTGGTACATTACTTGTTTGTAATAAACCTGCATATGTATTGTTAGATCTAGGAGCTACCCATTCCTTTATTTCTATCATGTTTGCTATGAGTATGGATAGAAGACTAGAGCCTATGTTTGAAGAACTACTTATTTATACTTTTGTTGGTTATGTCTTGGTAGTTAGCAATATATATAGAGGTTGTATGATAAAAGTTGATAGAGTGACCATGATAGTTGATTTAATTCTATTAGAACTTCAAGAGTTTGATGTCATTCTGGTTATGGAATTTCTGTCCAAATATATGCTTATATGGATTATTATAGAAAAGAAGTTTTACTTGGAAAGCCAGGTGAAGTTGAGGTTATTTACAAAGGAGATAGGGAGATTTTTCCTGCTTATTTGATATCTACAGTTAAAGCTAGGAAGTTGTTGAGTAAAGGTTGTACAATATACCTTACATATGTAGTTGAGGCACAGATTGGCAAGCTAAAACTTGAAAATATACCTGTCGTACGAGAATACTTGAATGTTTTTCCTGAGAAGTTATCAGGGTTACCACCAGATAGAAAAGTGGAGTTCACTATTGATCCACTTCTAGGTACAACACCTATTTCTCAAGCTCCCTATAGAATGGCACCAAAGAGACTGAAGGAGTTAAAGACTCAGCTACAAGAGCTAGTAGATAAGGGATACATTAGACCTATTGTATTGTCTTGGGGTGCACCGGTGTTATTTGTAAAAAAGAAGGACGGTACGTTAAGATTATGTATTGACTATCAGTACCTTAACAAGGTACAATACCTAAAAAATATTCATTATCCTGTATTGATATTTGTTTGATCAGCTTAAAGGTGCCTCAGTGTTCTCGAAGATTGATTTACGATTAGGATACCATCAGCTGAAGATAAGGGAGTCTAATGTTCCAAAGACAACTTTCAGAACGAGGTATGGACTCTATGAGTTTCTTATAATGCCATTTAGATTGACAAATGCCCCAGCAACATTCATAGACCTCATGAATCATGTATACCTTGATCAATTATAACTGTGTTTGTTGATGATATTCTGGTGTACTCTGAGAGTAAGGAGAAACATGTCGAGCATCTCAGAGTTGTGCTACAAACATTATGAGATTGAAAGTTATATGCCAAGTTCAGTAAATATGAATTTTGGCTTGATCAAGTTGTGTTCTTAGGTCATGTGGTGTCAGCAGTAGGTGTAAGTGTTATCCTTAGAAAATTGAAGCTATATTTAAGTGGGAACAACCTATTGTGATGACTGAAGTTTGTAGTTTTCTAGGTTTAATAGGTTACTACTGTTGATTCGTGGAAAGTTTTTCAAAGATTTCACTTCCACTCACGAGGCTTGACCAAAAAGAATGCCATGTTTGAATGGACTGATAAGTATGAGTAAAGTTACCAGAAGTTGAAAAGAAGACTCGACACCAGTGTTAACTCTTCTAGTTTAAAGAAAAGAGTTTGAGATTTATTGTAATGCTTCGCATTAGGGCTTAGGATGTGTTCTCATAGAGGAAGGAAAAGTAATTGCTTATGCTCCAAGACAATTAAAGAAGCAGGAATGCAACTATCCGACTCCTGGCCTAGAGTTAGTAGCAGTAGTCCTAACCCTAAAGATTTGAAGATTATTTGTTTGGAGAGAGATGTCACATATACATTGATCATAAAAGCTGAAATTCTATCTTTGATCAGAAAGATTGAAATTGAGAAAAAAAAAGATGGTTAGAATTGATTAAAGACTATGACTGCACGATAGAGTATCACCCAGGAAAAACTAATGTTGTAATTGATGCATTAAATCGAAAGTCTAAGTCAGCTAAGGTTTCACTTAGAGCCATTGGTACATCATTGTTGACTTATTTGAAAAACTCTAACATGAACTTATCCGTAGGAGCAAGAGAAGGATTATGTGCTCACTTCCAAGTGAGACCTACCTTGATGGATGATATTATCAAGGGACAACCAGGAGATGCAATACTAAAAAAGTTAGTAGAAGATGTGAACTTAAAGCAGAGAACGGATTATATTCTAAGACATGATGAAGCCTTGATGAAACATGATAGATTATGTGTTCCTAATGAGTTGGCCTTGAAGAGTGGAATCTTGGAAGAAGCACATAGCTCAACATATGCTATACGTCCAAGAAGTACCAAGATGTGCAGAATTCTTAAGAGGTGCTACTGGTGGCCAGAGATGAGACATGGGATGGCTGTGTATGTGGCTAAATGAATGATATGTAGCAAGTTAAGTATGAGCGTCAGAGACCAGTAGGACTATTGAATCCACTCCCCGTTCGAGAGTGAAAGTGGGAGCATGTGACGATGGATTTTTTATCTAATTTACCTCGAACTTTGAATGGATTTGGTGGCATATGGGTAATTATTGATAAGCTTATGAAGACAACATGTTTCTTTCCAGTTAAAGAGATGTTTACACTTGATAAGTTGGCCAAGTTATACGTGGATAAGATAGTAAGTTAGTATGAAGCTCCAGTGTCGATAGTGTTGGATAAATACTCTAGATTTACTTCCAAGTTTTGGCCTAGCTTGCAAGAGGAACTTGGGACTAAGCTATACTTTAGCACCATTTTCCATCCTTAAACTGATGGCCAGTTAGAGAGGATCATTCAGACCTTGGAAGACATCCTACGTACTTGTGTACTATAGTTCAAAGGAAGTTAGGATTCAGATTTACCTTTAATGGAATTTGTAACAACAACAGTTATCATTCTAGTATTGGAATGGCACCTTACGAGATATTGTATGGTAGACGATGTAGAACACATGTATGTTGGGATGAAGTAGGGGAAATGAAGTTAATTGGCCTAGAGTTGTGTAAGCTATGATTGACAATGTGAAGTTAATCAAGAACAAATTGAAGACAACTTAAGATAGACAGAAGAGTTTTGCGGATAAACGACGAAGAAACTTAGAGTTTAAGGTTATAGAAAAAGTTTTTTCTCAAGTTATCTCCATGGAAGGGTGTTCTACATTTTGAAAGAAAAGGAAAGTTGATCTTGAGATATATAGAACCCTATGAGATCCTAAAACCTATTGGGCCATCATCTTATAGGTTGGCATTACCTATGGAGTTGTCCATATTCATGATGTTTTCCATTTATCATTGTTAAGGTTACTAAAAGTACATTCCAAACCCAACTCATATACTTGAATCCCGACCAGTGCGTCTAAAAGAGAACCTATCATACAAAGAGGAACCTATTCAGATCCTCGACAGAAAGGAACAGGTGCTACGATCCAAGACGATTCCACTAGTTAAGGTGTTATGGAGGAATCGTGAAGTTGAAGAAGCAACTTGGAAGAGTGAAGATCAAATGAAAAGAAAATATCCACAACTATTCTCTTGATGACATCTGTTATATTTTGAGGATGAAAATTCCAATAAGGGGGTAGTAAGATCAAATGAAAAGAAAATATCCACAACTATTCTCTTAATGACATCTGTTATATTTTGAGGATGAAAATTCCAATAAGGGGGTAGTAATTTGTAAGCCCTAAACCCTATTTACTTTTCCAAGCTAGAGATTAATCTAAGTGATGCATTGTGAGGCCTAAAGTGAATTTGGTGGAAGTAAGATCGATACTTAGATAAATTAAAATTTGTGGTAAAAAAATTAAGATATAAATACATCCAATGTTACTATTTGGTGAAGTGGATAGAAGGTGGAATTTGATTGAGTAATTAAAAGAAGTAGTGTGGATTTAAACCAATGGAAAGAAAACTTAAGTGTTAGAAGTATAGAAAAAAAATTGTTAAATGTCGATTTAAGGGAAATTAATTAAATGTTTAATTGGTGGGGGAAATTAGTTGAATTTTAATATATTAACTGATAAAAAGTTGAGAAAAAAAGAGTAGGTGTTTAAATATTCTATTAATAAAAAAATTTGGAGGAGAATAAACGTATTTTGTGGCATGGTGACCACACTTTTTTGGTGTCGCTCCCAAAAGAAACAAACAATATTTATTAACTTCAATCTATCGACCCACACATCAACGTAATATGAATGGCAAGATCAGGTCATCTCCACAAGAAATTTGAGAATCTTAGCTCATGATTGAATTCACACGGTAATGGGGGGTTTGTAATGTTGTAATTGCAGGAAATTGAAATTTCATGAAATTAAATGTGTAATTAGAAAGGAATTTAATTCAATCTTAAAAAAAACTAGCTTAGGAAGTCGGAATCCACTCATCTACTTCGTTGCTCATAAAACACTAAGAGATCGTTCCATGATCAGTTTTATTCTTGGCTCATTACTTGGAAGACGATAATTAACGCCCTATGTTCTAATCAATTTCCCGATTATTCTATATACTTAACTAATTAGACCTAGCACCCAAATTAATTCTACATATGCATTAAGCCTAGGTATGTAGCCATGACAATTGGAAATTGGAAAGCCATTCAACCAATTGATTTAGTTCTTGAATTAGGTGAGTCATGCCATTAACAAATTGGAGTTGCCCAAAACAACTTGGAAAATTAACCAAAATATTCAACACCCTATGCCCTAATGAGATTCATACACATAGATGCACCGTCTCTGGCAATCAAAGAAAATCACAATGGGTGATCAAATCACAATGTTTACTAAGCATAGAAATTAAAAATCATTTAAGAATAATAAAATTAAAGCAGCAACTATAAGTTTAATTAATTATAACAACCAAGAATCGATGTATTCCAATCTATCCTAAGCTAGAAAGCACATACTTTATCCATTCATGCCAAGATGAAGTCCCAAAAATTAAATTAAAAACCAAATAACTAAAGAATATGAGTTTAGGAAGGTGAAAATACAGAGAAATGAAGTGGAAGTTGCAAAACCGAACGTTACTTTGACCATAATTGAGAAGATTATTTATAGAAACAACAAGCAACGTTGCCACATTGATGAGTAGCACCACAGCACCCAGCGGTAAGACGCGCTTCAATTCCGTCTTTATGTTTGGAGCGCCGCGGTGCTCCAAGGTAGTGTCGCGGTGCTCAACGATTAGGTAACTATTGCCTTCAAGCATTAAGTGAGCGCCTGGCAAGTGCAGTTGTGTTCGACCAGGGGCAGACTTGGTCATTTTTATATTCTTTTGATGGTTGATTCTCTGTAGCTTTGTTTTAATTCATTTTCATCCCTTTTCGACTTCGATTGTCCATATTGCCTTCTAGATGCTCATTTACCTACAAAATAGCAATTTAAACATGTAAAATCCATTAACGATCTCAAACTAAGCAAGGAAAAATAATACTTTTGTGGTGCTATCACATGGTTTATTGAAGCATGAGCTGGCAAATTTTTTTAAAGGGAAAGTGAAGGGTGTAGTTGGTGGTTTACAAAAAGGGAGAAGAAATTAAGGTTAGTGCTTTCAATTTAATCAGAATATCTCCATTTTTCTTTGATAAACTCACAGAGAGACGTGAAAAGAAGAAGATTCTAGGCTATTGGAAGGATATTCGATCAAGAAGCTTAAGTTTGCTCAGAAAATTTGAAGATTGCATAAATTTCTGCAGAAACAGGGAATTGTCTGGTTGACTAGACGAATTTGGAGTTGTTAAGGTAATTTTAAAGCCTCAGTTTTTCAGATTGGTTAAGTTAAAGGTTTTGTTTGAGGTTTATGCAAGATATTTGGTAGCTTGGTTTGTATTTGATTAATTTCGACCTGAAATATATTGAGTTTTATGTCCTAAAACTCATGGTTTAAAAACAATAAAGTTATTCTGTTATCAATAAAGATGTTATTGAGGTTTTATTCAATAAAGTTTTTATTGAATGTATGAATTGCTCATTTCGTTTTAGAAAGAGCCTAAATCCAATAAACTAAAGATTCATGACTATTATATGAATACTTGAACTTTATAGGGAGACATAAGAATAGATCAAGTTCAGTAAATAGCCAAAACGGTCTATAGTATACGAATAAGGTTGGGTATCTTATTCTAGTAACACTATCAGATGCGGCCCACTTTATAGTTGTTACAATTTGTTGTAAAGTTCTAGAAACGAAGTGATCCTAATTTGTTCATGTATTGACATGAGCAGCGAGGGCGTCCTATGCAATGAGTTTGCATAAGATCGGACTAAGAAATAAGTCACTCTTACTTTATAATGCAATTTACTGTTTAAGACAGATTATTTCAAAGCGATGACCTAGGTAACTTGACCTTAATTCTGAGCTAACTATGAACTCTTGTTTATTCGGGATTATCCTTAAAAATGCATGGGTGAGGGTTGGCTCAACAGTGCCAGCTTAATAAGCCTCCCATTTCACGGGTAAGATCGAGTTGATAGCTGGGGACATAGAGTACAAGACAAAATTCTCTCCTACTCGCTTTTAAGGATAGTAGAGATGTATTCCCTAAAGTGTTGACTTTGGGTCTGGAACAAGGGGCCCCACCCTCTCATTGGCTCGAGAGGGACTCAATTTAGTGATTGGATTACAAACTAATTGTTCATTAGAGGATCAGTTGTACTTAAGAAGCAAGATGTAATCTCGGGTGTAAAACAGTTTTTGACCCAGCCATTATTATGAACAACCTGTGAAGAGGTGACTTACTAATCATGGTTATATCGAGCGGACATAATATATCTACAGTGAGGGGAGTGCAACTACTGGGCTTTAATGGAGTGATCTGGTAGTTAACGAATGGTGGTTAATTAGGTTAAAGAGTTTAGTTAGTTAATCTCGAATTGTTGGAGCCCAAGATCTGTAGATCCAAGAGGTCTCCTTACTATCTCATATCGAACTAAACCTTAGAATAATGTGACGAATGAATTTGAAGTATTTAAATTTGGTTTTTGGAGAAAAGCGTTAAATATATATGATATATTTTACTTAATGTTTAATTTTGAATTAAACATAAAGAGAGAGAAAATATGAGATATTTAAATAAGATTTAAATTTAAAGATTATGAATAGGGATTCATATTAATCGGGATTAGTGTTGGATTTAATATTAAATTAAGATAATTAAATTGTTTAATTAATTATTTAATATAATTTAATTTTAAAATTAATTATTAGAATTAATTTTGAAATTAAATGGAGTTGGTCAAAATTGCATTAAAAGTCAAAATTGATGACTAGATAAAAAATGCAATGAAAGTCAAAATATTGACTTTTCACTTTGAAAGTAAAAAAGTCAAATTTGTTGACTTTGGACTTTGGGAGTCAAACTTTGACCTTTGACCAAGTTAGTGGAAAGATCCAATAATTGTGAGTGAGAAATGTCAATATTTGAATTGCTAAGTGTTGTCTTCAATTGAAGACACCTACCCCACTAATCCCACTTTGAGTTAGTAGATTTTTTAGTGTCAAATTTTCATCAAACTCAAAATTGCATGTTTTTGCATGAAATAGCCTTTAAAAGGAAAAGATTTATGTTGTTTAGAACTTTTTCCCAAGTGGAAATTTATGAGATTATTTGATAATCTTAAAATCTTTTTTCCCTCAAATACTTAACTTTTCATCTCCACATTAGTTACTCACCAGATCCCACTATCCCGTTCTGAGGCTAGAGAATTTTCGGGAATACTCTCGTGGTGGTCTACAAACTGTTCATGAGGAGATTGGAGCTAATTTGGAGAAGATTTGAGACTTAAAGGTTGTATTTCTTCTTTCCTTTTCTACCTGTTTTAATTGCATGCTTATTCTTTGAAATTAACCTAATTAGAGTACTTTAGATCCGTTTTTCCTTCCACTACGCATGTGTCCGTTCCATCAATTAGTATCAGAGCATGCTTAAAATACTCAATTTTGGTCGATTTTTGCATATGGTGGGTATTATTCATGTGATGAATGTTTGTGTGCTAAAGTGGAAAATTTCGATTTTGGCATCTAAATTCTCTCTTGGGTTATAATGATTATTATAATTTCCCGGTGTTTTATGGGCTTTTATGTGTCATGAAAGGTCTGTAAATTTGCTAGAGTCATTAGAGTCATTTTTAGGCTATAATTGTTTGGTTTTGGAAAGAGGACAACTTCAAATTTGGTGAAGAAATTCTCACAGACCTGAATTCAGCTCCCATACCCGGTTCACGACTCGTTCACCCGACTCGGAGTGATGGCTCAACTCGTAAAATGAAGGCTGATGCGTGAAATAGCTCCAAACTTGGTTTTGACCCATGACCCAACCTGGTTGATGTTCCAAACGTGCACGGCCTAACTCGTTCAACGGTCTAGGCCTAAGTCTCGCATGGGCCACACCTGTGGTAGCACTCCAGCCCAAGCCATCCCACGACCCGCAGTTGCTCCATCCGAACGTCTTCAACACTCGCGCCCAGCTCCACCTGTAGGATCTGCTCCAGCCGATCCATTGACCCATACGCCCGGTTTGGTGGCTCACCGGTCTAGATGGTCTCGACCGGTCCGGTTCGACTGGTCTAACCAGTTTTTACCGGTTTTGGGAAGTTTCATAGTTTTGAAGCTAGTTCATGTTTTTTTTCAAGTAGTTCGAGCTAGCTCGAAGTGTTCGGAGGCGGTTCGAGGCTGGTTTCTATTTATTATTGTAATAAGTTTAAATTTTAGCTAGCTTAGGATGCCAAAATCGGTCCATTTTAGTGTATTCAATTATGCATTGTGAATGTATGAATCAAATAATTTATCTATTGTATGCATATTGTATGCGATATAGATTTATATTCCCACCATAGGATAAGCATGTAGCATACATTGTAAGTATGTTATAAAGGGTTATAATATATAGTATGCATGTTCAAGGGTTTCTAAATTTTAACATAATTGTTATATTAAAATTTTGAATGCTTTTGATGAATGTTATGGGTGCAAAGCATGTCTATTATTTTATAAGTTGTTATAAAATTGGATTAGACATTAAAATCCATAAAGATAAGTTGCATGCTCACGTAGATTAACCACTTGTTTTAATAGTTAAAATAGATCGTTATCTTATAAAACTCGAGTTACAAACTCAACCGGTATATAATCCTGTCTAAGGCTAGGGGTACTTAAGTTGACGCTACGGAACACCTCCTACCTAGGGATTATGGTCGAAGAATTGAGCGTTGTTAACCGATTTTATGAGCACATGTGAGCGATGGAGGTGTTAAAATTGGTTTATCACCTAGACATCATAGGTTAAATCCAATTATAAATGTTATACTTGGATAAAGCACATAGACTTAAGTTGTTTAATTAGCCGGAACATACCAAAGTAAATATTTACTCAAAAATAAATAGAACACTTCAATGGGAGATTAATAACATATGAGATATGTTGTTTTTAGCTCTCACATCCTTAAGAGTTCATGCCGTGAAATCCATGCAATACTTTGTGTCAACCTAGAAGTGACCTTTATTTAGAAAGTGTTTGCATGGGTCAATATCAAGGTGAATAGGGGAAATAGTTCATAGTAAGTGGGTGAAGGATGTGTGTCAACGTGTCCTACGGTCTCTTCCATTAGTTTGGACTGTGAGATTCCTATGTTATGCCTGCTTATCGTCTTTAGGGCAGAATTAGCTAGTTGCTAACCACGGCTATCCCCTCGGAGGGTTGTAACATAGGATTTGGAACAACTCAAACTCCAGAAATGGATAGAATTTCTTAGGTCGTTTCCCAACTTTGACTCTCCAATTCAGTAGCATCATTGGGGCCACTAATCTCCAAGAACTGAAAATAGAGGGTTACACTTATAGAATTACTAAGTGTTAGTAAGTTCTTGACCGAAAACGGTAGCTAAATGACTATTGGAATATGAGTTATTCTGGAGATAGTATTTAGTCAAGAATATCTTACTTTAGTGAAGGAGTATTTGACTGCCCCTCGGTAACACTTATTATGTCTCACTGTAGTATTGTTACAAATAAAATAATGAAATTTGGGTACATTATTACTTTGCTAAATTCTGATTGGGTTTAAAGTAATTCACTAATAGAATATGTTTATATTTTTAGCATGAATAGCTCTTTAGTACAATTACTTGCTTTTGAGAAGCTTAATGCGAACAAGTATTTTATGTGGAAATCAAACTTGAACATAATACTGGTAATCGATGATCTTAGGTTTGTTTTAACTGAAGAATGTCCTCAAAACCCTAGCTCAAATGCCAATCAAGATGCATATGACAAGGGAACAAGGGCGAATAAAAAAGCCAGAGTCTACATTCTTGCCAGCATATATGATGTTTTGGTTAAGAAATATGATTGTATGCATACCGCTAAAAAGATTATGGAATCTCTGCGGGGATGTTCGGACAACCGTTCTCCTTCGTTAGACATGATTCCATCAAATATGTTTACAACCGCCATATGAAAGAAGAGGCCTCTATTAGAGAACATGTCCTGGACATGATGGTCAATTTCAATGTGGCAGAAGTAAACGGAGCTGTCATAGATGAGAAAAGCCAGGTCAGTTTTATTCTAGAGTCTCTTTCGAAGTGCTTTCTATAGTTCCGCACAAATGCGATGATGGACAAGATAGAATATAACTTGACTATTATTCTCAATGAGCTTTAGACTTATTAGTCCCTCTTGAATTATAAGGGACAGAAAGCGGAGGTAAATGTTGGCACCACGAATAAGGTCTACAGAGGATTGTCCTTTAGTACAAAGTTTGGCCCTTCTTCTTCTAAGAACAAGTGTTCTGATGAAAAAGAGTAAGAGGAAAGGGAAGACTCCTACTGACCTCAAAGGCATGCTAAAGTTGTAGATAAAAGTAAATGTTTCTACTACAACGAGGATGGGCAATGGAAAAGAAACTACTCAAAATACCTTGCAGAGAAGAAAGCCGAAAAAACAAAACAAGGAAATTAGTTCATGAAGAATGCTTATGGAAGGCTAGATAACTCTCAGGGTTTTGAACATGAGAGATTATCTCAGCAAAATCAGTGGGAGTTTCTTGAGTTGTTATCTGGAGATAGATTCATTATCTTAGATAATGTACTTTTCATTTTTTAAATGAAAAGAAATCTTATATCTATCTCTTGTTAGGAAAATTGTACAAAGTATCTTTTGACATAAATGAAGTTAGAAAAAGAAGTATTTTTATTTTTTCTACTAGAAAACAACTTATGTGTAAAAACCAACCAAAGTAAAGGCCATTTTAAATATCAAGATGTTAAAAAAGGCTGAAATGCAAAACAAAAGGCAAAATGTTTCTTCAAGTACATATCTTTAGCACTTAAGCCTTGACCATATTAATCTCAATGAGATTGAGAGATTGGTTAAAAGTGGTCATATAAACTAGTTAGAAGACAACTGGTCTTAGAGTCAAAGAACTCTTAAAGCTTGTGCATTTAGACCTTTACAGTTCGATAAATGTCAAAGTATGGGGAGGGTATGAATATTTCATCAGATTATTATTCAAGGTACGATTGTGTTTACCTAAACTCATCATAGGTTTGAAGAACTTGAAATGTTCAAGGTGTATAAGACTGAAGTTGAAAACTTGTTAGGTAAAATATTTGAGACACTTCGATAAGATCGAGATGGAGAATACATAAACCTTAAATTCTAGGACTATTTGATAGAATGTGGAATCCAGGAAAAACTCTCTACACTTGGCACCTTTATAGAATGATGTATCGGGAAGAAGAAAGAGAACACTGTTAGAGATGGTTCGATTGATAAGTGAGCTATCTTCAGTAGGCTAATTTGTTTTGGGATACTCAATAGAGACTGCAATATATTTTTTTTAACGTAGTTTCCATTAAGAGGATTTCTAAAACTCCATATGAGTTATGGAGAGGTCGTAAAAGTTGTTTACCACACGTAAAAGTTGTTTACATTATTTCATAATTTAGGGATGATCAACACATGTCTTGGTGCAAAAACCTAAGTAAATGGAACATTGTTCAAAAGTGTACCTAGGTAGGCTACCCAAAATTTGAATACTTCTTCAAAGAAAAATAAAGTATTTCTATCTACAAATGCTACTTTTCTTAAAGAATAGCATCTTTCTCAAGTGTTGGGATGCCTCGATGTAGTGGGAGGGTTGTGTGACAGTCTGACCATAACATGAGTTTACCAAAAACTCATGTCATTAATTTATTATGATGGCATCGAGAATCACCTCAAAAAGTTGAGGATATAAGATGCATTCTATATTTAAAGTTAGAAATATGTTACATGCTGACAAGTTTACAAAGGTCCTCACGGCTAAAGTTTTTGAGGATCACTTAGTGAGTCTAGAACTACGAGTTCTATAATCTAGGACAAGTGGGAGAAAAACCCATGAGTATATGATGTCTAGTGAAGACAAACCATGGGCATGTGATGCCCTAGTTTATTAAATTTCTCTCTAAAACTCAAACAACTTAACATTATGTGGATACATGTGTTACCACTGGAGTTTTAGTCCAAGTAGGAGTTTGTTGGGTTTTATGTCCTAAAACTCATGGTTTGTAAACAATAAACTTATTTTGTCATCAATAAAGATGTTATTGAGGTTTTATTCTTTTGTGAGACGATACGAATGAATGATCTAATGATTTGGAAAACTATTTTCCTTTTTAACTCATAGTTACCATAAACTACAAATAACCTTCCACTCAAGTTGATTATTAACAAAAAGAATAATTAATGATGATATAATTAATATATTATAAATAAATATAATAACTAACTTATCATATTATATTTATAGCCTATAGTTTTAATATTTCATCATATGAAACACATAAACCATAGTTTTTTTTCCCTCTTTTATGACATTTAATATAAATCACATTTATTTTAATTCCTTCAATCAAATAATGTATCAAATATATAAAATCAATTATATCACATATAATTGAATTAATTTAATTATATTACATATAATCAAATTTCCACTTGTTAATTTGAACACTTCAAACTAACCCAAAATCTGGTACTCAACTTGAACCCATTGAGCTACCAAGGGGACCTTATGAACCTGTGATGCATTGTAAATGGTAATGCAAATATGATATAAGTTGCGGTGATGTGTTATGCATTGCACATGCAAGTTTTCCTAATAAGATCCAAGTATAAATCTCACTAGGTTTCCTAGTAAGTCCAGGGTCGAACACAGGGACTACTGAGTTACTATGCAACAATAAATTTGATTCTTTTGCAGTGGCAAAAACAAATAAGTTGGTTGGTGTTTTGTTTAAGTATATTTCCTATGTGACGGATTTGAGTAAGGAGTTGATGAAATTGAGAATTAATGAGTATACAATGAACGGGTTGAGAAGGGATTTAGCTAGCACTTCCTAAGATTGTGTTCACGTTATGCGATCATGCTATACACTCACAACATCATGTCATCTCGCAATGCAAATACCATAGTTCCTATTTATAGGACGCATGCGATGTATACGATAATGTCGACAGGACTTATGTCTATGCCTCTATTCTTGTCTATGCGATGATGAATGATGCACACATACACAAGGTGACCACATACTATAATATCCTATTTCTAGGGTGCATGCGATGTATAATAGCAAACAGAACTTATGTCTAAGTTTCTATCTCTTGCTTATGCAGTTATAATCTGACTCTCTCAAGCCTAGATTCTAATCTAACTCTCTCAAGTCTAGATTCTTTTTTTAGACTACTCTCTCAAGTATCTCTAAAGGGTGAATGACGCTTACATAAGATAAGATGATCGCATAAAGTGAAAATCTTAGGTCATGCTAGCTAAGTACTTCTCAACCCATTCGAAAATTTTGCTACTCATGCGAAGTATGGAGAGATTGAACATAAATTGAAATGAGATTTCCATTGTTTATAAATTAAATGCAGAATACATAATAACAATAGAAAGTAGAGATAAGAAGCCCAGTAGTAATGTCTTGCTTCTCGTGGCCTTTTACACTGTCTTTCACTCCAACCCTGCCCAGATGAATATTCTTGCTTTCGCAAGTGTTGGCCCCTTTCTCTTTTTATAGCGCTTCCCAGAAGTCTTTCGAGTTATCTGAGAATTATCTTTCGGCGTCTTCTTCTCTTCGCTCGTCTCCGTCTTCTAAGTATAATAATGACTATGAACAGACTGACGGCTATCTATCTTGTATATGATCTATATTCTATATGGCGAACTTCTTTAATGATGGTGGCCTTCTGTATTTATAGAGCTCAAGGTGAAGAAGCTTTTCTCTCTAATGATTGCAATGATGGGTGGTTATTAAATCTCCTACTCTGATGCGCCGGTTAATGGTCACCAAAAGTTGAGTGTACTTGCTACAGTGTTTCGTTAACGGCTTGTCAACTAAATTCGGATTCGACCGTCATTAGCTTTCCATCCCATCATGATTTATTATGCTTTCACCTTGATGCGCCGTCTTTATGCAGCTACCTTCTTGAGAAACTTCTCGCGATCGTAATCTTTCAATGCGCGCGGACGCCTAATTCCTTGGTTTGCAATTTTACTTGCGCCAACGCATTTTTCCTACACAAAAATAAGTAAATTAGCTGATTTTATCCGATGGGCGCATGTGATCGCAATATTCTCAATTTAATGCTTTTGGACATGATTTTGTATATTTTTACCGTCGCATTATCTTATTGTTATACTTATTTTTGTTGTAATAACGTGCATTTCTACCCGTTATCATACCCCCAAGTTTAAAATAATGCTTGTCCTCAAGCATAAACTATAGATTTTCTTTAGAGAGTCAGTCACCTTTTCCCTACCTAGATATCTCGAGGTGTCTTATTCAAATTTTATGAACAAAATCTTCTTAATTTCTATCCTGGTCTTTTCTTAAAATGTTTCTAATACTTAGGGACCGTAAGCTTATCCTTCAAAAATACTTTACTTGTTTCCAGGACATCACATGATTTATTTCAAAAGTTTTTCCAATAGGGTGTTTCCAAATGATTTTTATCCTTGCGCAGTTTAGATATTTTTTTTGTGACCTTGTGCTAATCCAAGTACCTAGCCTTCATTTTGGCTTGCCCCCATGGGTTTCATGCGAGCATCCAACTACGACTAAGGTGCGCTTTCTCAGTCTAAACTCATGCCCATTTTATTTGGCAGCGGAGTTTCAATCACTTGATTTATGCGTTGATCACGATTCCCGCCTTCGTTTTGGCTTGCCCCCACGGGTGTCATGTGGACATCCAACTACGAGTAGGATCCGCTCTCAACGTTATTATTTTTTTTACATGTCTAAAAGTGGCAAGGTTGAAAATGAATACTGGCACTCTTAAATTTATATGCAACAATGTCCTCATTGCTGATAGACTGAAATGACTCATGTGATGCTCTTAGGAAGTTTCGTAAAACTCATTTTGAAAGAAAGCTGGTGGACTACTAACTTCTAGAAATGTTTCATGAATTGGCCATTCTGAATTTAAGTTGATTCTAGTACATGCGATGAGAAGTAGAGGCATGAATTTCATCATTAAAATCATAATTGGTATGGAAAAAAATGCAGTGACGAAACAAAGTAATCAACATTCAATGATTGCGCCAAATTAAAAAGGATGGGATGATAAAATTAGCAATGTCAAAATGAGATACGGGAGTGCAAAATTTGGAATAAAAAGTCTAAGAAAGATACAACCCCAAAATTTTCTTTGTTGCCCGCATCATCTGTAATCGCATCCTTCTTTGCGGCGGGTTGATTCCTCGATTCTGATGGGCTGAACGAACTGGTCGCGTGTTTTTATTTTATCGCGTAGCTCCACCGCAATCGTTTACTACGATCGTTGCTGAATATTAAGAGGGTAAAAAGTATGAAAGAAAGAATTGATAATTGTAAAGAGTAGTGTTTGTACAAAAAGGTAAATATGTTCATGAAATAAAGATATCAAAGGGATACTTCAAAAAAACGCGCCCCTGATAAGTTTGTATCACATATTAGCACAGGGACTGCTCATTTCTTCTTCAGCCAGGAATTCCTCAGGTCCACGGAGGTTTTCTCGTGATGCAAGTCTCCATCGTAATACATCTTGACTCTTTGCCCGTTGACCTTGAATGCGTTGGTCCCTTCTTCATTGGTTAATTCAACTGCACCATGTAGGAATACTTCTTTGATTATAAATGGTTCGGACCAATGTGACTTTAATTTTTCAAAAAAAATTTGTAGTTGAGAATTGTATAGCAAGACCTTCTGTCCAACTTGGAGATTCTTTTCGCATAGTTGTTTGTCATGCCAATGTTTTGCACGTTCCTTGTAGATCTTGGCATTTTCATATGCTTGAATTCTCCATTCGTCTAGCTCGAGCAACTGAAGTTTTCTCGCCTCTCCTGCAGTCTTCAAATCAAAATTGAGCTTCTTCCCTATCCACAGTGCTTTGTGCTCCAATTCTAGCGGTAAATGACATGCCTTCCCAAACACCAATGCATACGGGGACATTTCTATAGGTGTTTTATTGGTGGTCCAATATGCCCACAAGACATCGTCCAGCTTCATGGCTCAATCTTTGCGTGAAGAATTCACCATCTTCTCTAGGATCAGTTTGATTTCCCTATTAGAAACCTCGGCTTGGCCATTTGTCTGTGGATGGTATGCGATGGCGAACTTATGGTGGATATTATCCTTGAGCAACAGTTTGTTGATGACGCCATTGACAAAGTGAGAGCCTTCATCACTTATTATGGCACATGGGGTGCTAAAACAAGTGAAGATGTTTCTTCGCAAGAATCTGGAGACTACCGTCGCATCGCTTACGAAACATGATACCGCTTCAGCCAGCTTGGAGACATAATCGATGGTCAATAGAATGTACTTGTGACCATTTGATGATGGAAATGGTCCCATGAAGTCTATGCCCCACACTCGAAGAGTTCCAATTCTAATATAATATTAATTGGCATCGCATTCTTCCATGAAAATTTTCCCGTGCATTGGCACTTTTCGCATCTCACAGAATAGTCTCACGCATCCTTGAATAGAGTTGGCCAAAAATACCCGCTTTGTAACACTTTTGCTGCTGTGCGTTGACCTTCAAAGTATCGAGCATATGGTGAGTCATGGCATTGGGACAGTATGCAATGATAAGCAGTTTCTGGTACATATAGACATAAGATCTAGTCTGACCCCCTCTTGTAAAGATTTGGCTCGTCACAATAATAGGATTTAAATTCGTACATAAGTCGCCTCTTTTGGTGGGTTGTGTAATTTTCAAAAAATTGTTCACAGACCAGATAATTACCATATCTGCGTACCATGGTAATTCTTCAAGTTTGAACAGCTACTCATTTGGAAAGGATGCGTTCACCTCTGACTGGTTGCGGTCTACTTCCGGATTCTCTAATCTTGATAGGTGGTTCGCAACCTAATTCTCTGTCCCCTTACGGTCAATGATTTCCATGTTGAATTCTTGGAGGAGGAGAACCCATCGAATTAACTTCGACTTTGCATCTTTCTTGGTCATTAAATATTTGATTATTGAGTGGTCGGTGTGAACTATCACTTTGGATCCCAGAAAGTAGCATCTATATTTTTCCAGCGCAAAGATCACTGCAAGAAGTTCCTTTTTAGTGGTAGTGTAATTTTCTTGGGTAGGGTTCAATGTTCTACTCGCATAAGCGATATGGTGTACCATTGTCTTTCTCTTATGTGCTAGCACTGCCCTCATCGCATAACCGCTAGCATCGCACATTAGCTCAAATGACTTTGTCCAGTTAGGTGCGATCAGCAAAGGTGTGGTTATCAATGCGTTCTTCAGTATTTTGAATGTGTTGAGGCATTATGAATCAAAGTCAAACGTTCTACCGGCCTCGAGAAACACACTCAATGGTCAAGCAATCTTCGAAAAGTCCTTCACAAAACGACGATAAAATCCTGCATGACCTAGGAAACTTCTGACATCCTTCACATTTGCTGGGAGGTGGAAGTTTTTCAATGGCCTCAATCTTCGCCTTATCCACCTCCAGCCCTTCCTTGGAAACTTTGTGCCCGAGCATAATACCTTCATTCACCATGAAGTGGCACTTCTCCCAATTCAGCACAAGATTTGTCTCTTCACATCTCTTTAGTATCTTCTCCAAGTTGTTCAGACATACTTCATATGTTTGCCCGTAAATCGAGAAGTCGTCCATAAAAATTTCCACTGAATCCTCGAGATACTCAGAGAAGATAGCCATTATGCACCTCTGGAACGTGCTCGGCGCATTTCATAATCCGAATGGCATGCAGCGAAAAGCAAATGTTCCATATGGGCAGGTGAATGTGGTTTTCTCTTGGTCTTCAGGAGCGATCATTATTTGGTTGTAGCCCGCATACCTGTCCAGAAAACAGAAGTAATCATTTCCTGCTAGGCGGTCTAGTATCTGATCAATAAAAGGCAAGGGAAAATGGTCTTTCTTTGTCAGCGCATTGAGTTTGTAGTAGTCCATGCAGATCCGCTAGCTAGTAATGGTTCTCATTGGTATTAATTCATTGTTTGCATTTGGGACTACCGTCATTCCTCCCTTCTTGGGTAGATATTGCACAAGGCTGACCAACATGCTATCAACGATTGGGTATATAATGTCTGCATCCAACCATTTAATTATCTCCTTTTTCAAAACCTCCTTCATCGCAAGGTTCAGTCTGCGTTGATGTTCGATAGACACTTTTTGGTTTTCTTTGAAACGTATCCTGTGCATGCAGTATGTTGGGCTGATTCCTCTTATATCTGCTAGCATCCATCCGATTGCTTTTATGTACTTCTTCAGGATGCTAAGCAACACATTTTCTTGTTCTTCTTGTAGCATAGAGAAAACTATCACTGGCAAAGTTTCATTTTGCCCCAGGAAAACATACTTCAGATGACTTGGCAGAGTTTTTAATTCTATGGTAGGTGGTTGTTCCAAGGATGGTTTTTATTCTTTTCTCTCTTTATTCAAATTCACTTTTTCTTCTTTGTTCACTATTTCCATGATCACATTGTAGGTTTCTACCGATGCGATCGCATCCTCTCTTTCATCTTCTTCTTCGGACTTTTCTTCTTCATTACAACTGGGTTCATTGTCAGAATTGGATAGGTCTTTATCTTCTGGATACTTCATGGCTTTAATGATGTCAAACTTGAGCTTCTTCCTATTTACACTCAACGTGTTCTCTCCCTTGTACACATCAATTTGAGCGGGATCAGTAGATAAAAATGGTCGTCCCAATATGATGGGCACATCTTTGTCTGCTTTGTAGTCAAGAATGATGAAGTCTACTGGTAGAATGAATTTATCAATTGAGACCAGGACATCCTTCAACTTTTCCTCTGGGTGAACTAGGGACCTGTCCGCCAGTTGGAGAGTCACCGTCGTGGGCGTTAAGTACCCCACATTCAACTGTTTGAAAATTGAAAGGGGCATTAAATTTATACTAGCCCCAAGGTCGCAAAGCGCTTGACCAATATATATCCCGCCAATTGAGTAGGGTATCATGAAACTTCCGGGGTTGCGTATCTTCAGTGGAATTATGGTGTTTGACTTTTGCGTTAACACCACTATTGTGAACTTTCCTGTGCTTCTTTTCCTTGTCACCATGTCCTTAAAAAACTTAGCATATTTTGGCATTTGTTCTATTGCTTCCATCAATGGGATGTTGATGTGTAATTGTCTTAACATTTCCATGAAGCGATGGTACTACACTTCATCATTTGTCTTCTTCTTAAGTCTTTGCGGGAATGGTGGTAGTTGTACCTTCACAATTCCCTGTTCCATAGGCTTAGAAGTGGACCAACTTCTGGTTCCATCATCTTATGTTCTTATGGTTGATCTTGTGTCAACTAGGTCTTGGATTCCATCGCAACTAGATTAGTCCTAGGTCTTGGATTCCATCGCAACTAGATTAGTCCTACTTTGCTCCTTCTTCTCTTCCGCTATTATCTTTCCACTTCTAAGGTCACTACTTGACATTGCTCCTTTCCTATGTTCCCCGGGTTGTGAGAGAGCTCAGTTGAGCTCGACAACGTCCCTTGCGGTCTATTTTTCAGCTCGCCCACAATCTGTCCTATTTGGATTTCGAGATTACAGATTGAAGTCGCCTGATTCTGGAGCACCGCCTTGTTCTTTTCTATGTACTGCTTTAATAGGTTATCCAGGGAGGAAGATGGCAGTGCTTGTGAGCTGCTGGCTTGATTTTGCAGTTGACCGTTCGTTTGCGAGAAAAATCTTGGCGACCCTTCCTTTTGTGCCATAGGTTGATAATTCTGTTATTGAGTATTTTTCCAAGCAAAATTGGGGTAGTTTCTCCACCCAGGGTTGTATGTGTTAGAGAAAGGATTGTTCTTTACGAAGTATACTGATTGCGAGTTCCTCAGACATTCTTCCATCGGATATGATTCTCCACAAGTGGCACGACTCGTGCTCATCTGATCAATTGCATTGACCTACCCTTTTTACGTTCCAGGGTTATTGATTGTGATGCCCTGTAATAGATTGATTATCACATTCACTTGATTTTGTAGAGATGTGATGGCCCCATTGTTTGTGTCACCTTCTCAAATTTTTAGTCGTTGATCGCTTTCTCGCCAATCTTCGTGATTCTTTGATATGCGACAAGAATAATTTTAGCCTCACTATACGTTTTGTCAAGTAGACGACCAGCTGCTACTACATTGGCAGCTGCCTGCGACGCAGGGTTCAAACCGTGATAAAATATCTCCATCTGGCGACAGTCAGGTAAGTCGTTGTGCGGACAATCTCACACCAATATTTTAAACCTCGCCCAGGCATCGCTGAGCAAATCGTCAATTTCCTATTCAAAATTTGTAATCAATTTCCTCCTTCTTACGTTCTCGGTAGGGGGAAAGTATTTCTTCATGAACTTCTCTACTACTTGTTCCCACGAAGTTATCTCCCCTGATTCGAGAGAATAGGCCCATTTTCTTGCCTGATCGCATAACGAAAATGGGAACAATGTTAGTCGAACTTCTTTAGTTGAGATGTTTAGGAACACAAAGGTATTACAGATTTCGATGAAACTCCAGAGATGGGCGTGCAAATCCTCGCCACGCCTTCAATCAAACTGTCCGGCCGTCTGAATCATCTGTAACATAACCGACTTCATCTCAAACCTCGATCCATCCAAAGCTAGCCTCATGTTTCCTGGGGAGAAATCATAGAGGTTAGGCGACGCATAGTCCCTAGTGGGTCTATTACGATCGTTCTCCAGGAGAATGTGGTTCGCCATGATATTGTTCGCGTTTGCTACTCTTTCTTCCAGTTGTTTCGCCATTCTAGGATTTCTCTCTTGTTGTTGTCCAAGGTTGTCTCTCTATCTTCTTCGGAACGTTCTTTCAATCTCTAGGTCGTAGTTGGGCTCAGGAACTTGTCCTTCGCTCATGCGACACCTGCTTCTTCCCTTACCAAAGGAATGGCAGTGCACAGAGGTCGAAAGCTGCAAAGAAAATCAAAAGAATTTACTATTGGCGCAATATGTACTATTGTAGTCCCCGACAACGATGCCAAAAACTTGATGCCTTATAAATGGTAATGCAAATATGTTGTGAGTTGCGATGATGTGTTATGCGTTGCACATGCAAGTTTTCCTAATAAGATCCAAGTATAAATCTCACTAGGTTTCCTGGTAAGTCCAGGGTCGAACACAGGGACTACTGAGTTACTATGCAACATTAAATTTGATTCCTTTGCGGTGGCAAAAACAAATAAGTTGGTTGGTGTTTTGTTTAAGTATATTTCCTATGCGACGGATTTGAGTAAGCAGTTGATGAAATCGAGAATTACAATGAGTATGCGATGAACGGGTTGAGAAGGGATTTAGCTAGCACTTCCTAAGATTGCGTTCACGTTATGCGATCATGCTATACACACACAACAACATATCATCTCTCAATGCAAATACCATAGTTCCTATTTATCGAACGTATGCGATGTATACGATAATGTCGATAGGACTTATGTCTAAGCCTCTATTTTTGTCTATGCGATGATGAATGATGCACACATACACAAGGTGACCACATACTATAATACCCTATTTCTAGGGTGCATGCGATGCATAATAACAAACAGAACTTATGTCTAAATTTCTATCTCTTGCTTATGCAGTTCTAATCTAACTCTCTCAAGCCTAGATTCTAATCTGACTCTCTCAAGTCTAGATTCTTTCTTTAGACTACTCTCTCAAATATCTTTAAAGGGTGAATGACGCATACATAAGATAAGATGATCACATAAAGTGAAAATCTTAGGTCATGCTAGCTAAGTACTTTTCAACCTATTCAGAAATTTAGCTACTCATGCAAAGCATGGAGAGATTGAACATAAGTTGAAATGAGATTTCCATTGTTTATAAATTAAATGCAGAATACAGAATAACAATATAAAGTAGAGATTAGAAGCACAGTAGCAATGTCTTGCTTCCTGTGGCCTTTTACACTGTCTTTCACTCCAACTCTACCTAGATGAATATCCTTGCTTTCGCAAGTGTTGGCCCCTTTCTTCTTTCGTAGTGCTTCGCAGAAGTCTTTCAAGCTGTCTAGGAATGATCTCTCGGCATCTTCTTTTCTTCGATCATCTTCGTCTTCTAAGTATAAGAATGACTATGAACAGACTGATGGCTATCTATCTTTTATATGATCTCTATTCTATATGGAGAACTCCTTTAACGATGGTAGCCTTCGGTATTTATAGAGCTCAAGGTTAAGAAGCTTTTCTCTCAAATGATTGCAATGATGGGTGGTCATTAAATCTCCTCTCTGATGCGCCGATTAATGGTCACCGAAAGTTGAGTGTACTTGCTACAGTGTGTCATTAACGGCTTGTCAACTAAATTCGGATTCGACTGTCATCTGCTTTCCATCCCATCATGATTTATTATGCTTTCACCTTGATGCACCGTCTTTATGCGACCACCTTCTTCAGCAACTTCTTGCGATCGCATACTATCGTATGACTTTGCGATCACAATCCTTCAATGCGCGCGGATGCCTAATTCCTTGGATCGCAATTTTACTTGCGCCAACGCATTTTTCCTACACAAAAATAAGTAAATTAGCTACTTTTATGTGATGGGCGCATGCGATCACAATATTCTCAGTTTAACGCTTTTGGACATTATTTTATATATTTTTACCATCGCATTCTCTCATTGTTTTACTTATTTGCATTGTAATAATGTGCATTTCTACCCGTTATCAACCTGTAGCTTGAAGCTCCAATGGTACGTGAATAATTGACTAAACTCTTCAATCACGATATCCACCATCCATTAACTACCGGACACTCCACTAAAGATTGACAGTTACACTCTTCGCACTATAGATATATTTATGTGTCTATATAACCAATCAACAATGCGATGACCTTTCACAAATCGCTTGTAAGTACAGCTAGGCTAATTAACTGATTTTCCCCTGTAGTTACATCTAACTCTTTAAGTACCACTGATTTCTCTAATGAACAATATGTCATAATCCCACTATGACTAAGTTCTCTCTTCCCAAGAGAGGGTGTGACCACTATGTTCAAGACCCAGAATCAGCCCTTAAGGAAGAAATTTATCTACTTACCCCTGCTTCGGGGAAGGAATGAATTCCGTCTTGTGTAGCTAAGTTCCCAGCTCCCCAATCAGAAGAATCCCCAAAATTGTAGGCTTGTTAAGTTGGTAATCTGACCCCTCTCACCCATACAAATCAAAGAACCGCCCTCATAGCCAGAAGTTCCCAACTCACTCAAGATTCAGATCATGTCACCTATGGAATTCTAGTGAAATGTAAGTTTCAATTATCAACGGCGTTATATAAAGAGACTAATCCTTTCGTGGTCTGCTCTTATACAAACTCTTTGTATAAGATCCCCCTACTCGCATGTCTCCACATTAATGATCAAGATCAGACCATTTATAGCACTTTACAACACTTGTAACATCTACAAAGTGGGTCGTATCTGTAGTGTCACCAAGATAAGGTATCCATCTTTTATCCATATACTACAGAACATTTAGGTAATTACTTAAGGGATGATCAACTTGTATGTCTCCAAATACATGCATAAGTTACATAAAATGACCACGAATCTTAGTTTATTGGATTGAGTAAATGCTTATAAAATAACACTTATTTTATTAATAACAATATGTTTACAGAGTGTTTACAAACTACGAGACTATCACGAGATTTAGGACACCATTCCTAACAAAATAGTTTTTGACCCAGCGTTATTACGAACAACCTGTGAAGAGTTGATTTATTAATCATGGTTATATCGAGTGGACATAATATATCTACAGTGACAGGAGTGCAACTATTGGGTTTTTAGAGCAAAGCGTTAAATATATACAATATATTTAACCTAATGTTTAATTGTGAATTAAACATAAAGAGAGAGAAAATATGAGATATTTAAATAAGATTTAAATATAAAGATTATGAATAGAGATTCAAATTAATTGGGATTAGTGCTGAATTTAATATTCATTAAGTTAAATTAAATAGTTTAATTAATTAAATTAAATAGTTTAATTAATTATTTAATATTACATAATCTTAAAATTAATTGTTAGAATTAACTTTGAAATTAAATGAAATTGGTCAAAATTGCATTAAAAGTCAAAATTGTTGACTAGGTAAAAAATGCAATGAAAGTCAAAATGTTGACTTTTGACTTTGAAAGTAAAAAAAAAAAAGTCAAATTTGTTGACTTTGAACTTTGAGAGTCAAACTTTGACTTTTTACTAAGTTAGTGGAAAGATCCAACAATTGTGAGTTGAAAATGCCAATATTTGCATTGCTAAGTGTTGTCTTCAATTGAAGACACTTGCCCCACTAATCCTACTTTGAGTTAGTGAATTTTTTAGTGTCAAATTCTCATCAAACTCAAAGTTGCATGTTTTGCATGAAATGACTTTTAAAAGGAAGAGATTTATGTTGTTTAGAACCTTTGGCTAAGTGGAAATTTATGAGATTATTTGATAATCTCAACCCTTTTTTTTCTCTCAAATACTTAACTTTTCATCTCCAAATTAGTTATTCACCGGATCCCATCATCCTGTTCTAAGGTCGGAGAATAGTCGGGATGACTCACGAACTGTTCATGAGGAGATTATAGTTAATTTGAAGAATATCTGAGACTACAAAGGTTGTATTTCTTTTTCTCCTTTCTACTTGTTTTAATTGCATATTTATTCTTTGAAATTAACCTAATTAGAGTACTTTAGATCTGTTTTTCTTTCTACTGCGCAGGTGTTCGTTCCATCAAAATATTGGATAGGTAGTAGTTGAAAACAATGGAGAACAGGGGTGAAAACATTTGGTTTATGGGATTTTGAGGGGAAGTTGACGTTTTTGAAGAAGAGATGAACGAAATTAAAATATTTTGTTAGTTTTCTTTCAAATTATCATTTTAGAACAAAAGAAATTGCACTAAGATCGGTTGTAAATTGTTCAAACTACTGGAAAATGATGGAACTAGTACAAAATCTACACTACTGGCAGCTTACTGTTGTTTTCCTTTATGTTATACTCACTGTAATGATCTGATATGAAGCATAGCTTGACCAATTCATTGAGAGTAAGAATAAATAGACATTGTTAAGCTCGGAAACAACTCAATTAGTAGCAAAAAGCATGAAAAAACAGCAAAGAACACAACTATTGTAAAAAATCTGCCATGCTATCAAATTCGCTGGTTTTTTTTTATATAGTTGCCTTTTTTTTTTTGTTGTTGTTTTAGTTTGATTAACCACATATATGGCTTGAAATTCCCACATTCTAATATATTTAATATCTTAGGATGGTTTTACCTTGAATTTGGCTTCACATATATTGAAGTGGGTTAAGAAGAATTAAAAGGATTAAAATAAGGTAGGTAATTGCAAGGGAAAATTATGTTGATCCTCGGGTTAAATTTATTTCAGGACAAACAGAGTTGGGAAAGCTCACGATCCAAATAGTTCTCGCCTTTTACATTGAGTGATAAAATATTTTTAATAAATTCTTTTACAACCCAAAGCATGATTTCTATGGCATGAACTCTTTGTTCTAAGGCATGATGAACATGATTTATGAGTATGAGTTTAATGAGTTTTCTTCACCTATGCTTTATGTAAAGTATTATTTATCTATGATGCATGTTTCACTTGCCTTGAGCTTGTTTTCTTGTGGTTAAGCTGTGGAAAGTTTTTTTTCTAAAATATTATGCCTACAATGGAAAAGGTTATGCTTATGAATTGATCTTTATAGCATGTTGTGGTTTAGAAAGAATAAGTTTTATATCTTTATACTTTGTACCCTAATTAAAGGACTCTCGATGTTCAAGGAGATGAAGGTGTTTGGGAAGTCTGGCATATGAGTATGATATAGGTCTTTGGGACCCACATCAGCTATACATATAGGCTTTGGGCCGTGTGCAAGGGTTCTAAGCATTTTTGGGGCATTTCTATGTGCACGTATGAGAATTATTGACGCTGACTATATTGAGTTTACTCTATATTAGCTAAGGTTATTGATGTTGAGTGTATTGAGCTTAGGTTATAGGTACGAATGAGTTTGCGAATGACTGATTTGATGATTTCTAACTATATAATCATAATTTCCTAGATTAATTGACTTTAAGCATGATTTAATAACTTTGAGTTTGAGGGAGAAATACTTCTAGTTTTGAATTATTTATTGGTGTATATAAGCATGACTATCGTTGTACAACTCGTCACTCGCTGGGCATTCCAATTCATTCTCTTTTCAAATGTTCCTCCCAGGTAGCGAGAGAATTCCCATAACCTAGTCTACACGAGCCTTGACAGTCACAGCTCCAAGACATCTGTAAGCTCATTTATTTAGACCTTTGTATATATATGTTTTTGGTCTGGCATGTATATATATGGTAGGGTTGAGAGCCAAACATCATGGTTGTACTTATGGGCTTGTCTTGTAGAGTTTTTGAGAGATGTTTTGTTTTATGTCTGTAAATGTTGTGCTTGGGTTGCTTATAATTCTTGAATGCCATTGAGGCAATGTGTATGTGATATGGATGTGAACATATATTATTGTCTATCAGGTCAAGTTGGAGGTAGGTAAACAAGTTAAGTAGGAAACAGGTGAAGGGTAAGTGTCATAAGAGGGTTGACGTTCTTTGTCTACACATATTCTTCTAGGTCAGGAGGCTTTTTGGGAGAGGGTGTGACATCCACCCCAACTTTTAAATCATGCATTGAGCCCAATGTATGAAATACAAGAATAGAACATAGGGACAAATAAAGGGAGGGAAAATAGACAACTTCCCTTAATTTGGGCATGTGTGTAGGTTTAAGCATGCGACACCACTCAGCACGAGATCATCTGCCAAGAAAAGTCATTCAAAATTCTCTCAATCAATTCAAAATAAAACTACAAAAAAGAAAAACAAAGAGAACATAAAAATTTGACGGCTGGTTGCCTCTAGGAAGCACATATTTTTAGGGTCGGTTGCTCGATCGTATTTGTCTGAACATCTTAACTATTTTACATTCATCTTAACTGTACCTGATTCTCCATTATCCTGAGGTAATAGTAATTCACTAGAAGAAAAGGGGTTAATGAAAGCATTTTCATATAAAAAAAAAAAAAAGAAGTATTTTTTAACTATTCCATTGAATTCTACAAATAGGGACCCTTCTCTTACATCTCTTTTTGCAATAGCGGTTCTTAAGAAAGGTCTACCTAAAATAAGTGAATTCCAAGGAGAGTGAGCATTTTGGTAATAATTCAAGAAGTAAAAGTCAGTAGGGAAGATTAAGCCATCTACATTAATGAAGACATCATGCACAACTCCTAATGGCTTAGTTAAACTATGGTCAACCAGTTGAGTAACCATATTCGTAATACAAAGATCTAGCAGTGTAAGCTCATAAAATAGAGATGCAGGCAGGACACTTACAATTGCTCCTAAGTCAATCAAAGCATGCTGCAACTTTTTCCTACCTACTTTACAAGGTAGGCAAAACACATATGAATCATCATGTTTGATAGGTAAATTACTGGGTAGGATCGTTGTTGTTTGAGCAACAAGCATTTCTTCTACTTTCTTGACCCACTACTTTGAGCTCGTCTAGGGGAGCTAGGAATCACCATTCCAAGGGACTTAGTGTTGGGAATATCCTAAAACTCGCAATTCGTAAATCATGGAAACATATTCTATTATCAATAAAAGTATTGTTGAAGTTTTTATTCAATAAAAGAGTTATTGAAATTGCATTATGTAATTAAAATTCAATAAACGAATCTATGGCTATAGTATGAATATTGTAACTTTATGTAGAGATATAAAAGAGGATCAAGTTATAGTTTATAGCCAAAAGGGTCTATAAGTATATGGATGAGATTGGGTACCTCGTCCTGAGGACAATATGGATGTGGCCTACTTTGTATAATGATATAAACGACGTGATCCTAAAATCGTTCATATGGAGACATGCGAATAGGGGCATCCTATGCAAAAGAGTTTTGCATACGACCATACCACGAAATAGTCACTTTTTCTTTATAACGACCATTTACTATTAAAACTGACTATTTAAATTCGATGACCTAGAGTAACTCGATCTTAATTCTAAGCTAACTATGAACTCTTGTTTATATAGGATTATACTTTAATCTGCATAGGTAAGAGTAGTTCAACAACACTGCTTAACAAGCCTCCCATTTTGGGGATAAGACCAGATAGATAGTTGGGGACATAGTTCTACAAGATGGAATTCACTTTTACCTATTTTAGGGTTAACATAAAGGTTTTTCCCTTAAGTACTGATTTCTGGTTTTGAACAAAGAGACCCCACCCTCTCATCAGCGACAGGTACATGGTTTATTAATTGAACTATAAACCAATTGTTCAATAGAGAATCAGTGGGAGCTTAATGAGCAAGATGTATTTATAGGAGTAAAATGGTAATTTTGACCCAACTGTAAATACGAACGACCTGTGAAGGATCGACTTATTGGTTATGGTTAAATCAAGTGGACAAAAATATATCTACAGTGAGGAGAGTGCAACCATCGAGCTATAGTGGTATGTCTTGGTGGTTAATGAATATTGATTGACTCAGGTAAAAGAGTTTAACTGATTAATCTCAAATGATTCTCAACTGGCACGAGGGTTCTCCAATGTAAGCATGGAATGTGCAAGCTTAGGCGTTTGATGGACCTCAACTAGCACAAGGGTTTGAGTTTCCAGGTGAAACTCACTTGAATCCTGCTCACAATCAGAAAAGTCATTAGTAAGTTCACACATTTCTATATCCAACGTCTTACCTTGATAGGAATTTCGAAGAATCGGCAGCTTTACTGGATTGTCAATATGAATTCCTCCACCGCTTAACTCAGTATTCTCAGAAAATATATCTTCCCAAGACTCCTCGATTCTTTTAACCAAATCAGTAATCTAGGCAACGAGGTCACATAGGTTTTGAACGTCGGCTCTAACTTCTTGTCAAGAATAAAACTCATTCTGCTAGAAACTCGATAGTTATTGAGAAAGATAAGAATATTCTTGCACAAATTCACAAGAGTAGTGTAACGACCCGACCTCCTAAGACTTAAGTTAGGCCGTTACTAAATACATGCATGCATGGAACTCAAAACGACACTCGCTTATGGTGAAATAAATGATAATTAAATAAGGTAAGTTCAAAAGACTTTCATTAATTTCAAATATTAAAACAATAGTAGGGTACCCATAAATTATAAAAGATAATAAATAAGTCTGAAAAACGATTCTTAAAAATAAGTTTTAAACATCAAAACTAAAAGTTAAGTGAAACATGAAAAGAACTCTAAATTTCATGATGCGAAAGCATAAAAACTAGTCCTAGTGGCTCGATCACAAATTCCCCTTGTCCATCGCCAATGCATCTCTACCCTTACTTGAAAAAACAACATGAGAAAGAATGAGTATAAAATACTCTGTAAGTAACCCCACTACTGGGGTCAAGTTAGACATCTATGTCCTTTGGATACACACCTTTGCTAAAACATATAATTGCTCTAGTCCTCATTGGACATATATGCACATGAAATAAGAAGGAGACTGAGTCCTATCCTACTATAGTTAAGTATGCTCAATAACTCTGGTGAATCTCGAAGGAGACACAAACTAGTGAATCCTGAAGGAGACACAAACTGGTGAAACCCGAAGGAGACACAAACTGGTGAATCCCGAAGGAAGCACAAACTGGTAAATCCCGAAGGAAGCACAAACTAGTGAATCCCAAAGGAAACACAAATTAGTGAATCCCGAAGGAAACACAAACTGGTGAATCCTGAAGGAAACAAAAAATCTAATGGGCATCTAACTAATCAGTAAGGACATTTGCACAGTCTTAACATCATAATCATCACTATACGAATCTATGACATACATATAAACCTCAACATCATGGCTCTACAACATACACATATACCTCACCATTATTGTTCTACAACATACATGTATACTTCAACATCATCAGATCAAATACAACCATGGAAGCACATACCATCTCATACTAGCATTCAAGTGTCTATGTGCATAAATAAATAATTCGGATCTCGTAACAGAACATACTTTAATCATATTTCTATCAATCTTTCATGTTGTCATTCTGCCATAACCTTCATTTAACATGCTAGCATACATCTAACACCTGGCCCGTGGGCAGTTCCAGTAGTAAGATTACTTACCTTGATATTAGGTCGAACCAAAAAGTAATTGAATCTTTGTGAAATTCTTGAAAAGCCTAAACATAAACCAAGCTTTAAAATTAATAATTAAGGCCAAATTCCAAACACCCAAATATTACAAAATATTTCTAGATAACCTTACCTAAGGTGTGGTCCAATTCAAATCACCTTCCAAACCTCTAACTTTTAGTCCAAATAATTAGCAAACCAAACTCTTCTTCATCTTGAATGAAATTCTTAAATCAATCCCCTAATCATAATTTGAAATTAGGCTTACATGATTAAAGCTTGAATCAAATACATACTTCACTATCAATGTATCAAATAAATTATCCATATGTAGCTTCGTCCAAAATTATTTCCAAATGACTTTACCAAAATTCCTCAACAATCAAAATTAATCTACAAGAGGGTAATCAAAGCATAAAATATACCAAAACTCACTAAAACAAACTCCAACTTCACTGAACAACACTTCAATACCTTCACAAACTTGAATCCAAAGTTGAAACACAAAAGGTATCAACCAATTGATGCCAAAAGTAAATGAGTATTCAAGAATCAACCGAAAACAAACCCAAACGGCAGAAATCTTACCCAAATCGATAGATCCAGTGACGGCAAAAGCGAACGACGCTTGAGCAGTGGTGGATGGAGGTCATGAAGAAGAAACTGACGCGGCGGCTTTGGGCGACGTCGGACGGGCTCACAAACGTGAGGAAGAAAAAGGGGGTGGGGTTTGACTTTTTTTTAAAAAAAACAATAACAATAATAATAATAATAAAATAAAAAAGGAAGTAAATATAATTACATTTAATTTCTTTTCATTTTATACTATTAAATTCCTTTCCGTTTCAAAACAAAATTAATTCCTGACATTAATTTTTCATTTGATTTTCGAATTGAATAATTTCACACCAACAATTAAATTCTCACACTTATACTTGAAGTCCAAAATTCCAAAAATGCCCTTCAACTAATAACAATTACTAAAAGTCCAAATAATAAAGTTACTGAAATTACATTATTACTAAAAAAATGTGCGGGGTGTTACATTCTTCCCTCCTCAAAGAACTATCGTCCTCCAAAGTTCATTCTTAAAAAAAAAAAAACTCCGAGGGTGTTACAAGTAGTCAGAAAGTTCATCAATTAAACTTTCTGAGGAATTACTTATATTGGTAGAATAATACGACATCGATGATGGAGTTCGGTCAAACTCATCCCAAATTGGGTAGTACTTGTGTTCAAGACCATATGAAACTTGTATCTGCTCAGTCAGCACGACTTTTAAGATTAGTAAATTCTCTTACCTCTTGTTCTCTTCGGTGGGCTGTATATATCGCTTGAAGCGCATAATAGATGTTCATGTCCACCATATTAAGATAAGTAGACACAAAAAGAAGAAAATATTTTTGGTGTTTTAAAGTTTACTAGTTAAGTTTAGCTAAGAAAAAGATTAAATGATTAGCCATTTTCCTGGCAACGGCGTCATTTTGTCCGCAGCTAAGTAGGTGTCATTAGTTTTACTTAACCCGAAACAAACAATATTTATAAAGCTCGAATAACAACCTAAGTAACTCATAGTTAAAGTGAAAGTAAGAGGTCGATCCATAAGAAAATGTTATTTAATCTTTTCTTTAACTAAGCTTAACTATAAAAGCTATAAAACGGGATTTTTTTTTATTAAAACAAAAAAATACATGCTAAAAGTCAAAAGATAAAGGATAGTTGTAACCAAGTTTAGAACAATCTTTCTTCTAATTCAAGTTAGACGTTCATTGCAATTCTTATCATTAAATTCTACAAATTTAATTCACAATTGGATTAAGCACGCAACTACTTACTTAATCAAGATTAAACTAGTCTCTGCAAAGGTGGACAACTAGCATAACCTAGTCAAGAAAGTATCATAATCAATGATTAAGGTAGGATAGCCCTAACCCTAATCTATCTACATGCTTCTACCTCTAATAGATTCCTTAGCAGTCATATAGAAGAGAAAACACGCATATTAGTTATAGGATTCAATTGCGTTGATTAATTGTTAAGATAGCTTACTCATTTAACCAAATTTTCTCCAAATCTAGTAATTAGTGCGTCCTAGGTTAGTCAACCATTCAACACATTACTATTGCCTCTTGGAGTTCTTGGCTAGACATTCTATCGAACACATTAAAAGCAACGTATTCAATCATGAGTAAATGTGACAAAACCAAGCATCTAGGCTAAACAT
Organism: Benincasa hispida; assembly: GCF_009727055.1. Lineage (NCBI taxonomy): Eukaryota > Viridiplantae > Streptophyta > Magnoliopsida > Cucurbitales > Cucurbitaceae > Benincasa > Benincasa hispida. The sequence goes on along the minus strand of NC_052359.1, from coordinate 71,168,897 downwards.
GCTCAAGATATAGATCATTCAACATACTTCAAGAATTAAAAATAGATTCAAGAATGCTCAAATTCATATTGCTAATGATAAAGAAAACTAGAAAACTCAAAAGAATTTGCAAGAACTCTTGAAATAAAAACACGATTGAATTACTTCATAAATCCATAGATAAATTCATGAAGAATTACAAGTTATTGATTACAAATAAAAAAGAAATCACAATCTAACCTAGGTAGAAAACAAAATTACCATAGAGATTAATTGATACAGAGAGAAATTCCAGCCTTCATCGAATTGTGTCTCCTCCCCAGCTAAAATGGGTTTTTCCTTTCCATAGTTTCTCTTCAAAAAATGATATTTGAAAATGATATCCTCCCTTTTGCTAGAGAACTGAACCAAAATTTATACCAGCAGCAGAGCGTCATGAGGCGCTCGGATGAATCGCATCAAAATCCAAAAAAAAGAATGAATGCATCAAGTTTTTGTGTAGTTAAAAAGCAAGCTTTCTGTCTTTAACTTGATACTCGATGCTCGATGGTCAATACTTGATGCACGATGCTCGATTACTCGGTAGCATTTACTCGATGACCTTTTCAGTAATTAATTGATGAAATTTTGATGATACTCGATGAAAAATGAATAAGAAGAAACTCGATAGTACTCAATGACTCGATAATTGATTACTCGACAGTCCTTATTCGATTATACACGATAGTATTATGCTAAATACTCGATGCTCGATTATTCAACAACCTTACTCGATGACATTCTGGTAAATACTAGATTTTCTTCAATTTATTGGTTTTCTTGGTTTTTTTTTTTTTTTTTATCTTTTTGGCCCAATTTTCTCTTAATGACTCTTAAACGCCTCAGGGACCATTTTACCTACAAAATTAGCATTTAAAGAAAATAATCAACATAATTTTAGGAAAATTAACATAGAAAATTTACATCATTGTTTTGGATAATTTAGGGGCGCGTTTTTTTTTTGTTTTGTTTTTATCATTTAAGGACGGATAGGTTTGAACATGAAATCATGCGTTAGACATAACTGATGCATTTACTCCCATGTGTCTAAGGTCATGCGTCGGAATGATGATGCGTTAATCTTAGCATCCAATGTTTACGCGTTTCTATCACAAGTTTTCTTACGCTTGTGCCAAGTATAACACAAATGCAAGTTTCTTAGATAATCCGAGGTCGAACATAGGGACTTGTCACTCAATAATATTTGTGAAGTGATGCGTTTGAGGCGATGAATAAGAGTAAAAATAAAGCGAAGAAGGTTTAAATGTTTTACATATTACTACTACCCCTAACTAAACAGATTGAGCAATAGAAGACTTGCAATGAGAATAAGTAGAGACACAATAACCAATAACGCATAGTAATGTTTACTATCTTAAATCGCCCTAGTAATCCCAGCTCGTTGCACTAACGCATCACACCTCTCGGTGGTTAGTTGCATGACTATATCTCTATAGTGCATGGTGCGTCGAGCATAAGATTGTGCGTATATCTAGGAACAATACGAACCTTGCTTAGTACGTTCCATCCCTTACCTTCTCAGGCAGTTAGACGTGGCTAGTTAACTTATAGACAAGCAATGCAACATCCCATAGACAGGCGTGCCACAGCCTTTCACCAAGCAAAGAGGATTAACTCACTATACTCACACAACACACACCTTTTGGTGGGTTACTACACGCGTCCTATCTCTAGGCTACATGATTAAGTATGCGATTAACTTTGATAAATAAACGCTGAAGATAAACTATGATAGAGATGAAGATGATAAAGAAGACGGTAATGAAGGAATTAAAATTTGCATTGATCACAAAATATCTTAATATCTCAAGCTAAAATGCAATACAATACAGAGATTAGAAGGGAGATGAAGGACTCTGCGTCAAGGCTGTCGATGGTGCCATGGTTGAATGGTAGAGATGTCTCTCTCGAGCTCTATGTCCGGCGAATGCTCCGATTGTCACTCGTCTGGGTTGTGGAGATGAAGAATTCTCACTGGAAATCTCTTTTAAGCTCTCATCTATGACCACAAACTTCTACCCTTAGGCAGAAGCTCGAATATCTCAAAATGAAGGTCTCAAGGGCTATTTATAGAATTAGGACGCCGACAGCTGTAATGATGAAGGTATGGCTCACTGCTGCTTTTGTCGCGGTATGGGTATTGTCACATCACTTTATCTTGTTGATACTCCCAAGGTATGCATCCGAGCTGAATTTAGCTGAAGTTATCAACATGTTCTACGCATCTTGTGATCTTTTATTATGGCTGTCAATTTGTGGCCGCAATCTCTATTTATTCACCGCATTCTCCATGTGTTGGACATATGCGATTATTGCAACTTCCATGCGTTGGACGCATGGAGTTGCCATCTACGTTCGTCTTTTGCAGTCGCCTAGCTTCAGCACATGCGTTTGTCTGTGATTGTTTATTACAAATGCATGCATTTGATTACTGCGATAGCTACAAAAATAGACACTTTAGCACGAAATAACGCATAATATTGGGTCAGTGAGGTTTTAGATGCTTATCGATGCAAAACTCAATTTTTTACAAATTTTAAGTATTATCACTGCGTTTTCTACATGTTAGCCCTCATAATTCTAAATAAAAGGCTTATAATAACTCACATTTCTTCCAGTTATCAATCATTTAAAAACTTAACAGTCCATCTACTAGCTCGTAAAATATTACATGTTGGATTAGAAAATTGAGCGAATTTGAAGTGTTCAAAATTCGAAATTAGGGTTTTGAATTTGAAATGTTCAAATTCAATTTTAGGATTTGGATAATTACATTTGATATAATTAAACATTTGATTTTATCAAAATTAAACAGAATCGAAGAGTTTAAATATTTAAATATTGATTACATGAATAGGATTCATGTTTGAATTAGGTGTTTTATCAATTTAATATCAAATATTAAATTATTCTTTTTTTAATTAATTAATAAATTAATTTTAATTTATGATAATTCAATTTTTAGAATTTATGTAAAATAAATTAGGTTTAAAATTATTTAAATTAAAAGTTGATTTTTTATTTTAAGTGGAAACATCTAACTTTGAAGTTGGTAGTGGAATTTTCCACATTTTGACACCTTGCCCACTCACTCAGTGCTCATTGAGGTATCAATTAACTTAAAGACTAAGTGCTTGCATGGTTTAACTTGATATTAAAAAAAAAAAATAAAAAGATCTTCAATTTTAGATGTGACGTAAGTTTTTGCTTGTTGATTTTTCAGAAAAATCTGAGAATTTGTGAAATTCTCTCAATCCTTTTCCTTCCCTTTCATTTCCCTCTTAATTGATAGTTTTCACCACTCAATCTAAGGTTAGGGATAGTAAAGAAGACTCTCTAGGTGGTCTAGTAGTTTGAAGGTCAAATTCGTGGAGTACAATAAGGATTAAGAGAGATTCTTCAAAGGTATACATCACATAAGACCCTCTTTCTCTTGAAATTATTTTAAGCATGCTTTTGTAGCTCAAATTAAGTGTAATTAGAGTGCTTATTGATTCTGTTTGCTTTCGCTTCATGCATGTTTAATCCATCATTTAGCTTGTTTCACTTTTACTTCATTCTTTATAGAATCGAGGAGTCTATTGGGAAAAGGAGCAACAAACACATAAGTATTTATATCAGATTTATTTAAGGAATTATTACTAATTTATTTAGAGCTCCTAGGTGCTTGAGGTCTATGTCCATTTTCATCAAAACCAAACAATTGATGAAGCCTTTTTTAGAAAGAAAATTGACAGATTCACAATTTACAAATTCATCATTCATAAATTCAGAAGATTCAAGGAGAATAGATTCACTCACTATGGTCAAGGAACTTACATTCCTCATATGGGGTTTGAGTTGGGTTGAGAGCTTACCACTTTAAATGTCATGCTTGTTCACTACAGTGGCCGACTGAGTAATTTGATTGGTTAAATGTTGTATACCTTGTCTTGTCTCTTTTTGGAACAAGAGATTCTCCTATTGTATCTTCTTTGTTTCTTGTTGGAAGGTACTTACATCCTTATGGAATGACAACATATTGGTTACCAAAGTTTTCATCACATCCTCCAATGGTCAACTAAAGTTATTGGATGCACTCCCTTGTTGATCTTCTTGACCTCCCCATCGAAAATTAAGATGGTCTTGCCATCCAGGATTGTAAGTGTTATGTTGTTGGGGTTGATGTCCTAAATCTCGTAGGGTCCTATAGTTTGTAATTGTAATGTATAAACATTTTATTTATATAATAAAATATTTGATGTTCTATTTCAAAGTTAGTTGCATTAATCACAAACCAATAAACTAATATCCAAGGTTATCTTGTAGCTTAAATATGTATGTAGAGACATACGAGTGGATCAAGTTTAAGTGATAACCTAAATGGTCTGTAGTAGATGGATAAGGTTGGATACCTTATCCTGTGACATTACAAGTATGGCCCGTTTTATAGATGTTACAATTGTTGTAAAGTGCTACAAATGATCTAATCCTGATCATTCATGTGAAGACCTATGAGTGGGGATATTCTATACAAAGGAGTTTGTATAAGACCGGACCACAAAATGTTTAGTCTCATTATATAACATCGTTCATAATAGAGACTTACATTTCACCAGAATGACCATAGGTAACATGACCTGAATCCTTAGTAAGTTGTGAACTCCTACCTATGAAGGCGATCCTTTGATTTATATGGGTGAGAGTGACCAGATCACCGATTCAACAAGCCTACCATTTTGGGGATTCGTCTGATTGGGGAGTTGGGAACACAACTACGCAAGAAAGAATTCACTTCTTTCCCAATGTCGGGGTAAATAGAAAAATTGCTCCCTTAAGGATTAATTCTAGGGCTTGAACAATGTGAGGCTATACCCTCTTCTAGCCCGAGAGGGGTATGGCCATAGTTGGACTATGATTTATTGTTCATTAAATAGATCAGTGGTACTTAAAGAGTTAGAAATAACTATAGGGACAAAATGGTAATTTTGGCCTAGCTGTACTTACAAGCAAATTGTGAAGGGTCATCGTACTATTGATTGGTTTTATCCAATGAACACATAAATATATCTGTAGTGCAAAAAGTGCAGTTGATTGTCTTTAGTGGAGTGCCCGTCAGTTAACGAATGGTGAATAATCTAAATTAAATAGTTTAATTAATTATTCACGTACCGTTGGAGTTTCGAACTATAGGTCCATGATGTCCCCTCGGAGCTCAACAAGATTTAATGAGAATCAATTTTTAGATTAATTTGAATTGTTCAAATTAATTGAGGGAATTAATTATATGTGATATAATTAATTTAATTTAATTATCATATAATTAATTCAATTTAATTATATATGATATAAATACTATAATGTATTTGATACATGATAATATTAAGTAATTATGAGAGGAAATAAATATTTGAGTATGATTCAAATATTAATTACATGAATTGGATTCATATGGTTAAGATTCATATAAATGTGATTTATATTAAAAGTCATTTGTGAGAGAAAGGAAACCATAGGTTATATTGTATATGATACAATATTAAAAGTATAGACTATATGTTATATTTGATATAACATATAGTTTAACTCTATGTGGTGAAGAAAAAAAAAACACAGGAAACTCTCATAGGGTGTTCTGAGATCTTAGGCTTTTCTTGATCTTAGGCTTTTCTTCTCTTCTTCTTTCTAAATCCCTTCTCTAACCAAATTAGTCAAAGCTCACTCCTCCTGGATTCTCATCCAGCGAATACTGAGGTTGCTTTTGTAGTAGTGCCCTTTTTATTGTTCGTGATTTTCATAGTGAGGAGGAAAATGTGAAGATTTCGTTCTTCAAGGATAATTCTTCTATTCCCTTTTTCTCTTCTTAGTTTCTCAAGCATGTTGTATGTTTTGTTTAATTAAAAGCGTGATCTATTCTATTTCCCTGTAAAATTACGTTCTATAAATTTTTTAGAATAGGGACGATCCACTACCATTGGGGACCCTTCACAGGGATCTTTCAACTGTATGGATCTCGCCTTTGGCCTCCAATATAGTTGACTTCCTCTACTGGATTCTAGGTTTTCAGTTGTGCTTGAGCCATTTGCTGCATAAGAGTAGTAATATTAGACAATTGAGAATGTAATTCTTTTACCTCTTGTGTATAAGATGAATTCAGTCTATTTTTTAGATCAACTCCCTAACTTATATTGAACTGTTGAGAGTTCTTTGACATTTTTTAGATCAACTCCCTAATTTCAGAAGGTGCTTTATTTGTTAGGGCTCCATCAGTTACAACATTTATTGAGCTCCGATCATTAAAGAGAAGTCTATAATAAAAGTACTGGATAAACAATGGATTTGAAATCTGGTATGGGGGAAGCATGCATACAACTGCTTAAATCTCTCTCACGTTCTGAGTTATCTTATAGATTTTTTTCCTTATGCTATTTGCCTTGGAAGAAGGAAAGTGCTTAATCAAGGAAAGCTTTTGAAGCCCATCCCATGTAATGATCGATCCAGATGGTTGATAGTAGAGCCAATCTTTGGCATCCTTCCTAAGAGAAAATTAGAATGCTCTAAGATTCAACTACTCTTCTGTGACTATGTGAGGTCTTATATTCTAGTACATACTACATGAAAGTCCTTCAAATTTTTTTAGGGTTCTTCTCTAGCTCGACCATTGAATTGAGGAAAAATATGGATAAGTCATGGCTTCAACTCAAATGACAAGGTTGTGGGAGGGTAAATTGTGCACAACGGTTGCTGTATCATGTTAGGCTCAACAAGCTCCCTTAAAGTCTTTCCTTCTACTTCTCCCATCTCTTCTTCAGTATGCAAATGCTCTAAGTCTTCTTCTTCCATTTTTTTTTATAATATTTTTTATAGATCAATTTGGTTTCAAGCTCACCTTACTTTTTTCTTCTTTTCCATTCTTATCGGAGTCTCTATTCTTCCTTGTTAATATCTACAAAAATGTGAAGTCTAGAACCTAAAAAAATGAGTCATACACAACAAAACCCATGCATAAAAAATCGAGTTAAAAAATCGGTTAAATAGTTATTAAGATTCTCTAGAAACGACACCAATTCAGGCATCAAGAATTTTTCGTCGCTAGCAAACCCCCAAAATCAAATAAATTTCTAGACTCCAATCTTCACTATCAATACTACAAAGTAGTATAAATGGTAAGATTGAGTCATCCTTAGGGAATCTCTAGATGTTTAGCTTATTATTAAATCCAAACGGTCACAAGGGGGGTTTTGTTGATTAATTATTGTGGTTGAAATGTAAATGCAAGAATTTAAAAGTGTGATTGAAAGAGGAATTAACTCGATTTAAAAGAATCTAACCTAGGAATTAGGAATCTTTCCAATTTCTTGGTTGTTCATCGACCTTAAATATATGAAATGCTTGCTAATTATTATTTTAGCTCATACATCCTAAAGCCTAGAAATGCAATCCAATTTCTTGGTTGTTCATCAAACTAGATATATGAAATGCTTGCTAATTATTGTCTTAGTTCATACATCCTAAAAGCCTAGAAATGCATGTCCTAGTTTCATGATTAATTTCTTAATCAACCTAGATGCTTCAATTAATTGGGTTCAATCGCATTCATATGAATCAAGCATCCGTATTACGAAAAGATAATCCAACTAAATCAAATTAATATATCGAAAACCCTAGGTTATTAATTCAATCGTTCTTGAAATTGACTAATCATGCAATATTATGAAAAGATTATCCTAAACAATTTAATTCATATACAAGCATAGTTTAGCCTTGCTCTTCTGAGATGAAAGATTTAATAAGATGAAAGATATATTAAAGCACAATTAACCTCTAGCAATCAAAGAATTAAAGAGAATTGACCAAAAACTCAAAAATTAAATGCATAAAAATTAAATTATAATTCGAGAACAAAAATTACAACAAGTATTCGTAATAAATTTAAGAATCAAAGTCTCATAACCAAGAAAATTAGGATTCAATCTGACCCTAGACTAAAAAGACTTACCTTACCTTAACATTATTGCAAGATTTTTCAAAAAATTACAAGAAAAAATGAAGGAGAGGTAATTGAGAAGGGAAAATGGCAGAATCGCGTGATAACTGATCTAAAAATCAAGCAAAAACTATTTATATCTAAGCTAGAGCATAACAACGATAAGCCAAGCTTTTTAGTTGTCATAGCATAATGGTTGAATGTTACTACGATGATTGCTACACTGGTTCAAATGAGCAGGTGCTGATAGGTCTTGTAAAGAGCTATGTTTTGTATATTAATTCCCTCAATTATGTTCCAATTCTTTGTTTAAATTGTCTATTTTATAGGTAAATTCCAATCTTGACATCAATAGAGTTATTTTAAAGAATTTGGAGCTAAATCGAGCCAAGCGGTACCAAAGAACCACTTTAGAAGAAGAGCTAAGACAAATTACCACTCTGCCTCTTTAAAGGAAAAAAATCAACACACTTAAGCAATACTCGGAGTGTCGCAACGCTCCTCACACAACTAAGCCTGACGCTAGCTTGATGCTAAAGGACAAATGCACCATTTTGCTGCAAAACAAGGCAGCGTCATAACACTTCACCTAGAGTCGCAACGCTCCAGAGATTGATAGAATCGTTCGCACGTGCACGCCTTACTCAGCCCAGCGGCGACTCAGCGTCAAGATCCTCGCCCAATGCTTCTTGGCTTTTTTACAATTTAGCGTTGCAACACTAGCCTTATCATCACGCTAAATCGTAAAAAGGCCCATAAGCATTGAGCGGGGATTTTGACGTTGAGTTGACACTGGATTGCACAACAACACCAATTTGATCAGTGCAAAATAGGTGTCATTAATTCTATCTTACCCAAGAAAATAAAATTTATAATGCTCGAACAACTACTAAAACTAATAAGTAGTTAAAAGCGAAAGTAGGAGATTGATCCCAAGGAACCTCTATTAATTGGCCAAAAATAACCTTTGAATTAAAAAAGATAGCAAATGGAGGGGGGTTGTTTGCAAAGAAACTAAAAAGACTAACCAAAATGAAGATGAAGGCAATTTGTAACTTAATCATACTATATTTTTTTTAAGAAAAGAATTGATAGAAAAAGATTCTTGAAAAATTTTGTTACTAGGTTTAATCCTACCATTGTGCACACGTGGATCAATCTTTTCGTCAATGTTTGAAGCGTTGTTACGCTCCCCTGTGGTGTCACAATGCTGCAAGCAAAATGGGGCTATTGCCTTTCACTGTAAGGCATGGGCGTAGGGTTATAGTTACAATTCTCGACTAATGATTGCTTTTGCTTTCTAGTGTAACTCTGCGCTTGGTTAGTGGTATTTTTGTATTTTTCTTCTCTTCAATTTGTTGATGCTACCAAAACTCCATTTTAATTCTTTTAAGTCTTGTTTTAGTTCCAAATGACTTTTCTACCCTTTAGTGTTCAATACCTATACAAAATGATATAATAACATGTAAAATACACAAATAAGAGTAAATTAAATTAAGAAATATAGCACTTTTATGGTACTATCAACGTCCTAAGTGTAACTTTAAAGCCCTTTTAACAAAATGTGAAGACTTGTTTCACTTTGTGATTTTCTTTTCAACTAAATTTATTTTATTGGTTGACTATAATCAATGGTTTTTATGGCCATTGATGTTTTTGTAAAAGGATTCAATGCTTATTATTTAGAACCATTTGCTCTATGCGATAACATAAAACATGAACAAAAATGTCTTCTACTAGCTCCATCACTACAATTCATCTTTTATGCTTATCTTTAAAAAAAATAAAAATTGAAAATAAAAATTTAAAAACAATAGATTCAATGAAAATAGATATATATTTCATGTTTTCAGATATTGTTTGATAATAGATTTAAAAATTGAATTCTAATTCAAATGATTGTTTAAAATGTGTTTCATACTATAAATTTATAAATCATAAAACTAATTGTAGTTACCCACTAATGTTTAGTTGACAATAAACTATCATTAATTTCTTTTTAATATGATTTAAAAATTATATAGTTATTATTTTATAATATTATATAATTTATAATACATATAATACACATTATATTTTTTAAAACATGAATTGGGTTAATAACCTAACATGTTGTATTTCTAAACACTTTATCTTTATTTAATATAATTCTGCATTTTTAAATTTAAAATTTAAAATTTGGATACAATAAAAACATAAAAATATTGTTTTTCAGAATTTTCATTGTTTGGATCACAGAATATGAAAACAGTTTTCAAAAAATAGAACTCAAGTTGTATGTCAAACACATGTTTACTGAATTCAGTGAATCTAAAAACATAAAACAGAATCCGAATTCTCTATCAAACATGCCTAAAATTTTTTTATGATCATTCTAAATGAATGCAGATGATTTACATACATGTTTTTACTCTTTTTTTCATACTCATTATTCAAGTTTAATTGTACACGCAACTTCAACTATCTCACTAAACAACCATCCAATCCAACACAACGATATTTAATTGTTGAGATAATTCATACAGGATTTTAAATCTTAAGTAGGTAATTACTTCAAGTCAACTATGTTGACTATATGGACTTAATAGTGAATGGACTATCAAAAGAGAACATGCACTTTATAGATATAGCTATAACAATTTCTTTATAAATTTTTTTCCATAATGTAGTATTGGAATAACTCTTGTTCCAATTTATACGAAATCAATTCATTCATGTGTCCATTTAGAAATTACCAAGTATTGCTATTTGTTTCTACTTTTTTCCCCCCTCTAATATTAGTGGTGGTTATTCATCACTCTCTTTAACTTTGATTGTCAAATCCTTCGTTAAGGAAAAAAAAGGAAAGAGAACTCATTATTACGGTTAAGTATTTAGCTAGAAGGGAATGACCCAAAAGATCATTCCAAGAGAAATGCTTTATTTAGTTAAGTATAGTGGTCGGCCCATGGGGCTCAACTATAAGAGTTAAAAATATTCATTTATGTCATAAGATAAATGAGAATCATGAAGGTCGACTTCTTGGGTCGACCATGGAAGTAAAGAAGGCCATAGAGGCCATCTCTGTAGGCTTCATGAAGGCATACTCATAGGGTTGTCCATGAGAGGAAAATAATGCTTAAGTATGGATTTCGACTCATAGGGGCAGCTATAAAGTTTGAGGAGGCCGATCCTATGAAGATAAAGATTATACCTAAGTAATAAATATTTTACTTTTGGATATGCTTGGATCATTAGTGAAGTAAATCTAACAATTCATAACGGTTAGTAATGATCTGATTAATGACCTGAGAGGTTAATTATCGAATGACCATTACAAAATATATTTCTATATAATTAAAAAAGCTAATGATATTTTAGGTGATAGAATGTATAATCATGCAACGGAAGCAATCAGAATAAGCACTCTAATTACACTTAAGCATGTAAACCATATTTTCACATAATAGGGTTTCAAAGAAACAAACCTTTAAAGAATCCTCATCTAGCTGCTCTCTTCGAATTCTCAGCTTTAAAAACTCAGTGAACCACCAAGAGGTCTTCTCTACTATTTTTAGCTTTGAATTTGAGTGGTGAAACTCAAGATTGAAGTAAATTGTGAAGTGAATGGTATGGGTTTTTTAAGAAGAAGGAAAAACTACAGAAATTCTGAATTTTCTAGCCTTCAATCCCGTTCAATCAGAGAAATTGAATGTTTTTATTTCAACCCTTCATGCAAGCACTCAAGAATCTGGTGAATGCCACTTCTAATTGTAGAAAATAATTGCGCTAGGTGTTTGTATAATGTGAAAACACATCCAAATTGAAAATTTTGAATTTTTCCACTATCATGATTAATTTTCAAATTAAATTTTAATTTTAATTAATTAAAAAATAATTAAATGCAAAGTTCAAAAGTCAGTTTCTCAGATGGAATAAAAATTGAAAATTAATTTGATTTTAATTAATTAAACAAATTTAATTAATTAAATAATAATTTAATATCAAATATTAAATTAATAAAACTCCTAATTTTAAACACGAATCCTATTCAGATAATTCATATTTAAATATTATAAACTCTCCAATTTCATTTAATTTCATTAAATTAATGATATCGAATATAATTATACAAACACTAATTTCAATTTGAATACTTCAAATTGAAATTCAATTTCAACATTTCAAATTGAAATTCAATTTGAACACTTCAAATTGAAATCATTTCAAATTCACTCAATTTACTAATCCAAGATGTTCATGTTTTACGAGTTAGTAGAGGACCTTATGGACCTACAGATCATGAGCTTCAACGATTTCAGATTAATTGGCTAGAACTCTTTAGACCGAATTAATCAATATTCGTTAACTACCGAGTCATGCCACTATAGCTTAATAGTTGTACTCTCCTCACTATAGATATATTTGTGTCAACTTGATTTAACCATAATCAGTACCCTTCACAGGTTATTCATAAATCGACCCTTCACAAGTTGTTCATAATAACGACTGGGTCAAATGCTATTTTACCTTCAAAATTACGTCTGCTAAGTTTCATTGATCCTCTAATGAACAGCCTTTCTCCTATCCCTAAATCGGGTAGCATGAATTTCGTCTTGCACCCTATATCCCCAACTATCCACCTGGTCTTACCCCTGAAATGGGAGGCTTATTGAGCTAGCGCTATTGAGCCAACCATCACCTATGCAAATCTAAGGATAATTCCAAATAAACAGGAGTTCATAGTTAGCTTAGGATTAAGATCGAGTTACTCAAATCATCTAAGCGAAATAGTCAATCTTAAATAGTAAACAACGTTACCAAATAAGAGTGACTTATTTCTTGGTCCGATCTTATGCAAACTGATTGCATAATATGCCTCCATTCCCCATGTCAATACATGAATGAATCAAGATCACTTCGTTTATAGCACCTTATAATAAATTGTAACAATTACAGAGTGGACTGCATTCGATAGTTTTACCACAATAAGGCATTCAACCTGATTTGTATACTATAGATCATTTTGGCTATCTACACGAATTTGATAATAACCATGGATCTTAGTTTATTGGAATCGTTACAAGTGCAATTTATAAATTCAATAACAACTTTATTGAAGAAACGTTGAATAATACCTTTATTGATAATAGAAAATATTTAATTTTACGAACTGCGAGTTTTAGGATATACAACCCAACATTAGGTACGTTGAAATACATCCTAAGTTCTCTACCCTTTAGCTCTTTAAACGATCATTAACTTAATCGTTGGAATGTTGGTAGCCAAACACCATACAGATGCAAGTTTTTTCTCTATTATTCATGATAATTGTTCAATTCCTCCCCAAAATTACAAATTCATAGTTGATACCAAATTTCAAAATCAACCATCGTAATTTAATCATTTGTCCAAAAAATCAACCATCAATGCCAAACACATCTCCAAACTTGTCCTTTAATAAAAGGCCGAAACACACATATCAAATCTTCACCCTCAAAAAGAGAAAATCTCCCCATATCTTAGAGCAACCAACCAAACAAAAAGAAACAAAGAGACAATATTCTGAAGATCATAAAAAGCCATTAAATGATCCTAAAATTGAGGCCCTCATCACTGGCGGTGGAGTTATGTATGAGAAAAATAGTGAATCTTTCATTCAGGATTTTCTTCAAACACCTTCAGAGTATTCTCTTTTCTCGCTTATGTAATGAACAAATTAAAGCTTCCTTTAGTTTCCTTTAAATGATATGGCAAGCTAGAAATGACAAATAGGAGTGTTCAAAAAATTCGATAATCCGAAAAAATTAATCAATTCAATTCAATCTATACAGTTTGGGTTGGGTTATTAACTCGTTTGGGTTGGATTGGGTTCAAATAAATGAAATTTTTGTGAATTGGATTGGTTCATGGGTTCACCTAAAATGACCCAAACCAACTCAAACTTATTATTAACTTTACCATGTATAATTTTTACTTATAATATAATTATATATACATATATTTATTTAAGTTTTATCATTTTTTTTGGATAATTTATTCTCCAACAACTCCTAAAAACAGGTTTTTAGCACTTTGGAAAGAAAATATTCATTATAGAAATTGAAATTGAGTTGTTAATATTAATTCAATATATGAAAATAATTAAATCAAATTTTTACATATTAACGACTTATTTTTTTTAGAATAAAAATAACCTGATCAACCCAAACCAACCCAATCCAAATGTTTCATGATTGGGTTAGGTTGGGTTAATAGGATTATTTGGGTTGAAGAAATTAACAACCCGAACATTGGATTGGGTCCAAAAAGTCTTTGAACCCAACCCAACCTAATCCAACCCACAAATACTCAATGAGAAGAATTTGAGAGTAGTTATGGTTTTAAAAAAAAAATAAAAAAAAATGAAGAAGATTCAGATTTAGATACGAAGAAAAAGAGAAAAAGAAAGCGTGAGCTTTTGATTAGGTAAGGGAAAATGAAACCATGTGCTGGTTCATCACTTCATTGTGTATGATTCATCAATATTTCAACCTTTTTCTTTAAAAGGTAACGATATTGATATTGAGATAAAACGAGTTTTATTCAATTATGTCAATGTACTTTGAATTATGATTTCACGTTGTGTTTATCATTAACTACATACTAGGATTAACATACTATGAGATACATTTGTCACTTCAATATGACGTTGTAGACAAATGATCAAAGGTGATGAAAATAATGTTTAGGTTTAAATACTACATTGATCCCTATATTTTGTGTTTGGTTCATTTTGGTTTATATACTTTGAACTTTAGTTCAACTTGGTCCTTGTACTTTCAAATTATTCATTTTGTTCCTTATACTTTTAACTTTGATTTATTTCGATGTTGAATTTTTAAAAAGTGACCATTTTTATCCCTTAAAATGAAGTAAAAATACAAATTAACGAATTAAAATGACCACTTTTTTTAAAGTGTAAGGATCGAAATGAATATTTCGAAAGTATAAGGATCAAAATGAACCAAAATTGAAAGTTTATGGACCAAAATGCACCAAAACCAAAATTATCGAGATCAAAGTAGTATTCAAACCTAATGTTTATAAGTTTAATGTTCAAAAACATAAAATCAAAAATAAAATGGTTAGCCCTTCGTTTGATAATCATTTGGGTATCGTTTGGCCCACTGAGTAGAGTGTTAATAAGTATAAAGTTAATATGTTTGAGTTAATAGGTTTGGAGGTGTTTGAGACAAGGATTATCGTGAGACTATAGTAACCACCTCTTGCTATAGTAAATACTATTTTGTAGTCCTTAATTAGTTACCGTCAATATTATTTCAAAACCCTAATTTATTATATTATTTATTATTTGCTACAGTTTTTACTACTTTTTTTTTTTGCTACAGTATTTACTATTTTCTTTTCAAACTAGAATAGTTTACACCTCAAACACATACTATTATAACTCAAACTAAAATAATATATACCCAAAAGTAAGCTATTATAACCAATTAAAATAATTTAGAACTATAATAACCAACTTCTTGCCCCAAACGCCCCTTTTATGTTTGGGGTATAGAGTTGTAAGATGGAGTTTATTGATAAATATAAAAATTAAAGAAAGAAGAGAATGTGGAGTTATTCGATAAATGTGAAGTAGAAATAGAGAGAGATAGAGTTACTCGATAAATGTGCAAAGAAAACGGCGCTTGGTTTTTTTGTTTTTAGTTTTGGAGCATTATGCTTATGAATACTCATTTTACATCTAAATTTCTTATTTTGTTACCTACTTTCTATCAATATTTTAAAAAACCAAGCTAAGTATTGAAAACTTAAAAAGCATTTTTTTTAATTTGTTTAAAAATTCGACTTTTTTACTCAATAGATATGAAAATGATGGAAAGAAATTGAAAGGAAATATGTTTAATTTTAAAAAACAAAATACAAAAAATCAAATGATAACCAACAAACAACTTAACAAAATGAGCCAAAAACGATATGCATCCCTAATAAGCTTTTAAATGGAAGAGCTAGACATTGATATTAAAAAAAAGGAGTCCATTTACAAGTACAGATATATTGTATAAATATCACTCCTTTAAATGACATAAATACTACTATTAAGATTTATAACTTATTTATTAATTAATTTTTTTATATTTTTTTAGGTTTAGAATAATAGATGTCAACCAACTTCTACTAACATATTCGTTGATATATTTGTAAAATTAAGTTAAGAGAAGAATTACTTGAATTAATATAGTTTATTATTCAACTTTTTCTTTTAAAATTTGTTCTAGAACATGTTTGTACAGTTTTGCCATGGGTAAGATTTTGATTCTATTTTAATTTTTTAATATTTTAATTTATTGTAATGAAAAACTAATCTTTGGAACCCAACATTTCTGTTCTCTCTCTATTCTTTATAGAAGAAAAAGTGGAATCTGTGGGAGGAAAAAAGGATTTGGCAATTGAGAGAAGCCAAATTGGGTTTAGTTTTGCTTCTTGAACATGAGTCCTTTTTTTTTCTTTATTTTATAAAATAAAATAAATTTAATATATCCATTATTTTGTCTATACCATGTTAGGCTTCATTGAAAAGAACAAATTGAGATAAAATGAATAGGCCATGTGGCCAAGTCAAATTGGTTAAATATTTAAACCACAAGTTTTTGGAAGCAAGAAATCTACATATTCCAAAGCTTATATAGTTTAGTAATCATTAACCAACTAGCACTCTTTTGGATCATTTAAATAACAAAATCCTCAACAGATGGAGATTTTTTTTGGTCTTATTAATGTTTCTTTTTGTTTTCTTTTGTTGTGTTTTGTTTTTGTGGTTGGCAATGTGCAAGGCAAGTAGGCCACCCTTTTTTTTCACCTTTTTTTGACATTTGTTGTTGACCTATGATTTTAAATAATATCTAAATCTACCTAATTTAATTGTTTTCTATTTAGAAAAAATTACTCGAGTAGATATTCCTAATATACTTGATAGTTTTTCACTCTTAGATGTACAAGAGAGAAATAATAAAAATCGTTTATGTATCTAGTGCATACTTTTCAAATCCACTTGTAAGAATTTTTAAGTTGCATAGAGATTATGACACATGGTTTTTCTTATTTGGTAACATGTGAAAATGATACTTGTTGGGACTAGAAAATAACTAACAATTATTTTTATAGTATCTTTTACATATATTGTTGAGGAAAATGGTATATATAATATATAGAACTGAATACACTAGTAAACTGATAACACCTCAATTATTTAAAACAATACATTCATTGTATAATATTCAAACTCAAATGAAAACTGGATGGTGTAACAAGACTTAGATATGAAAATAACCAAAGACTTAAAAGAACTTCAAAACCTTTGGAGACTTAAAATGTAGTCGAGGCACACTTCTGATAAGCGTTGTCCTGGAGACATATTCACTTTGCTCAGGCTACAAGCATACTACAACAATCATCTCAGCAAGATACAACGATTAACTTCGGGAAAACTACAACCTCGAACTACTCGAATTTGACAGAACTCTTAGATACTTACTTTGAACTCAACTCAATAATAAAAGAAAGAAAGAAAGGAGAGAACTCTTCAATTTGGTCTGGGATCCTACAAATAAGGAACCAAGTTGCCATTTACTGGGTAGAAACTTGGTAACTCTCGAAATTATAAAATCAAATCAAATAAATACAAAAATCGAAACATTTGTCAATTCTAACTCAATTGAGTTGTTACTTGATAAAAATCAAATATAACTCATTCAAATTAAAAAGATTATGAATTTAACTTTCATACATATTAAATTTGTACATGAAACATCATTTTAATTTGAAGTTTCAATTCAATTTGAAAGTTTCTAAACAATGAATTTAATCTTCACAATTAAATTCATTTTATATTTCAAATCTTCATCGACCTTTCACTTTCTTTCACTATATATATCCAAAAATTCTCCACATGAAAGAAAGTGGAAAAAAAATCAAATAAAATCATTGAGAGCAAACAGACAAGCTATGCATCAGGAGAGGTGTCTTCTAGATTTGAACTTTCCTTAGTTAATATCCATCGAATTTACCAAAGAAATTGCGAGACTAAGCTCTAGAACTATCATTCTCATTGGTGAACTGAGACAACAGATATCACACATAACTCATTTTGTATCTTTGAGCTCTATATGTTTGTGTCCATTTTGGTCCTAGACAAAATCCTGAATTCATGAGAGCTTAAGAGAGCATAAACCATTTGAAAAGTTCTCATAGAAGTGACCCACTTCTACTTTCATATAGATAATATTAATTAAGAGCATTCTGTCAATACTCCTCTTCAAAAATAAGATATCAATATAACCTTAACATTGACAAATCACACATTCTAGAACATCATAGAAATGGAAAGAAACTGTAAGTTTTTTAGTGTGTCAACTGTGAATTATCCAACTAGTTTGTCTATTGAACCTAGATTTTGGGATCTCTAGTCAACTAGATTAGGTTACCACCAGATAACTCATTTCATAAGCTTTAGCCCAATATCCCTCGATGTATATGTGACTTACTCTTTTGAAAATCACTTCGTCAAAAGATCTGCAATATTCTCTTTCGACTTCACATAATCAATGAAAATTTTTGTAGGGATGAAAGTCCTAATGTAGCGGAATTCACAGAACCAAACTCGTTATTAATTTCAGATTTCTGAAATACCTAAACATTAGGAAATTCATAAATAATATAGAGACCAAAACTTAAAATTCAGCCTATTGTAAAATTAGATCCTAGGTTAAGCATGCATAAAAAGACTACAGAGAAAAGGGATAGGAAACCTACTTACGTTGACGACTCAGATGAAATGACCAATTTTTCCTTTGATCGAAACAATATCACCACAAGAGTGACCTCCCTATTCTCTGAGATTTGAGGTGAAGTTGGTTTGTAGGAACAAAATGAATTGGAAAAATGATAAAGAAAATTTTTTTTAGAGAGAAGTCAAAAGGTACAGAACGCTTCCGTGTCTTTTTCAGATGAATTACTCACAACCTGCAAAGAAATACGTTTTGCAGGTTTTGATTAAGGAGAGAGAAAGAGTGAAACGTGGGAATCATCTCACGTTCCTATTAACTCCCTACGTGAGAGTTAACTCTTAATTGACATTAAATTAATTAATTAATTTAATATTTAATATTTAATTAAATCTTATTCAATTACACATTAATTTTTAATTTATAGTTTTAATGTCCATCAAATATACATTAATTTTTAACCTATAGATTTAATGTGAATCTAATTCATATTAAATTAATATTTGAACTCCTTCAAATATTTAATTCTCCCATAAATTAATTTTGAATCATATCCAAAAATAAATTTATATTATAAAGTTTAATTAAAATATAAACTTTATATTATAATATATCATTATACATTATATTTTTTTTTTCTTAAGTGAATTTGAACATTTCAAACTCTATTCAAGACATAGTTACCTCAATTCCTTTTACGAGCTAGGAAGGGCCCTCATGAACCTACAGATCAAAAGCTCCAACGATATGAGATTAATAGGTTAAACTCATTAACCAAGTTAATCAATATTTGTTAACTGTGGGTACACTCTAGTAAAGACCCATAGTTGCACTCTTGTCACTACATATATATTTCTGTGTCCACAGATATAGACCAATAACAACAAGTTAGTCCTTCAAGAGTGTTCATAACACACCAGCTGGATTAAATTATCGTTTTACCCCTGGGTTACCTTTGTATCCTTAACTACCAGTGATCCTCTAATGAACAACCTGTTTATGGTCCAACCATTAAACAAAAATCCTTTTGGGTCAGTGAGAGAGTGAGACCTTTTGTTCAAGTCCTAAAGACACCACTTAATAGAACACTCATCTACTTACCCTAAAGTCGAGAATGAGTAAAATTCATATTGTATTATTATGTTCGTAAATCTCCACTCGGTCTTGTCCCCAAAATGGTAGGCTTATTGAGTCGATAAGCTGACTCACCTATACATTTCCCTCGTGAACAAGAGTTCTTAATACACTCAAGATTAAGACTAAGTTGCCTAGGTCATCCTATTGAAATAGAAACCTAACTAGTCAATGGTATTACATCTAATGGTTACTATTTCCCGGTCCGGTCTTATGAAAACTCATTGTAAATGATATCCCCACTTGCATGTCACCTACATAAATGCATTGGATCAGTGCATTTGTATCAAATACAAAGTGGGTCGTATCCATAGTGCCACTAAGATAAGATACCAAGCTTATACCTATACTATAGACCCTTTAGGTTGTATCTCGAACATTGATTCATGTATGTCTCTCCACATACAGTTTAAGACTCATAAGAAAACTTAGGATGTTAGTTTTATTGGATTTAAAGTTATTAAGACAAACAGATACAATACAATCAATAACACTTATTGAAATAACATTGACAACTCTTTATTGATGACAGTCAATTATTTACATTTACTATCTACAAGTTTTACGGCACAAAACCCAACAATTTTTTTTTATTAGAGAGCAATTTCTTATCGAATTATACCTAGTATTATATGTCGTGACTTGCCATTATGGACATTATTCTTGGCTCTCATAGAAGCCGTTAAATTGTCACAATAAATACATATTGCACTTACAGGCTTTGACCACAATGGAATATCTTCAAGAAAATTTCAAAGCCATTCAGCTTCTTCTCTACTTTATCAAGAGCTATAAACTCTCATAGAGAACATGTTATACACGTCTGTTTTGAAGATTTCCATGATACAACTACTCCACCTAAGGTAAAAATATACAAATTGGTTGAATTAGTCTCCATGCCATCAGAGATTCAATTGGCATCATTAAATCTTTTCAGTACATGTGGATACCTCGTATAATGCAATCAATAGTCTAGAGTGCACTTCAAGTACCTTAGAACTCTGACTAACGCATTCCAATGATCATGCCTAGGATTGTTGGAGTATCTTGCTAACCTTCCTACTGAATTGGCAATACCAGGTCTTGTACAATTCATTATGTACATTAAGCTACCAATAACTCTAGAATATTCTAAAGAAGACACAACTTCGTCATTATTTTTCTTCAAGTTACAATTTGGATCAAATGGAGTAGCGAGTTGGACTACTCTTAAAATGATTAAATTTTCTCAGAACTTTCTCTATATAATGACATTGAGAAAGTATGTATCCACTTGGATTTCTTGTTATTTGAATTCCAAGGATAACACCAGCAAGACCAAGGTCTTTCATATCAAAGTCTGATTTCAACATCCTTTTAGTGGAATCGATAACATTTTTATTTGTGCCCATTATTAATAAATCATCCACATATAAGCAAACAATGACATACTCTTGATCTATGGTTTTAACATAGACACATTTATCACGCTCATTTATCTTAAATCTATTTGATAACATAGTGTGATCAAACTTTTCATGCCATTGCTTATGTGTTTGTTTCAACCCATAAAGAAACTTAACAGGTTTACAAATCTTGTCTTCAAGTCCTTTGAAACCAAATCCTTCAGGTTGTTTCGTATAAATTTCTTCATCTAAATATCCATTTTAAAATACAGTTTTTACATCCATTTGATGTATTTCCAAAATTTTTAAAGCTGCTATTGCAATTAACATCCTTATAGATATAATCCTCATCACTGGAGAATAGGTATCGAAGAAATGTAGCCCTTCTTTTTCGCGAAAGTCTATAGCTACCAATCGAACTTTATATTTATCAATAGTGTCGTCAGCCTTTAGCTTTCTCTTAAAAATCCATTTACTCCCAGTTGGTTTACTCCCAGGAGGTAAATTAACCAATACCCATGTATTGTTCTATAAAATGAATTCTAGCTCACTATTGATAGCTTCCTTTCAATAAGGTGCATTAGGAGATGATACAACTTCTTGTAAAGTTTAAGGCTCACCTTCTATCATATAAGTTATGAAATCAGGTCCAACAGAAGTAGTTTTCTTAGCTCTTTTGCTTCTTCTAATTTCAGACTCATCTTTCGAAGAGCTAGCCTCATTAATTCTTTTGGTACCAATAATTTTATGTTCTTCCTCCTATAAAGGAAAGATATTCTCAAAGAATTCAACTTCAATAGATTCCATTATGGTATTATTATTGATATCAGATATTTTTTATTTAATCACCATGAATCTATAAGCAGCACTATGCATTGTATAATCTATAAAGACACAAAATTGTCTTAGGCCCAAGTTTGGTCCTTTTTGGTAAATGAACTTGTACCTTTCCCAAACACCCTTACACTTTCAGCATTTTATATGAGGGTAACTTTCCATTCCACACTTCATAAGGTGACTTATTAGTCTTCTTATGTGGAATTCTATTTAGTATAAAATTTTCTGTCAACAAAGCTTCCTCTCACAAATTGTGATGGAAACCTGAATTATTTAACATGCAATTAACCATGTCTTATAAAGTCTTGTTCATTTTCTCAGTTGCATCATTTTTTTTTTTTGATGTATAAGGTGTTGTAGTTTGATGGATTATACCATTAACTTCACAGAATTTATAAAGTGATGATAATTCATATTCACCACCTCTATCTGATCTGAGTACCTTTACTTACTTCTCAAGTTGATTTTCAACTTCCGTCTTATATATTTTAAAAACATTAAAGGTTTTATTTTTACTATGTAATAAATATACATAGCACTATTTACTACAAGCATCAATGAATGTGACAAAGTATCTCTTACTACCTCCGTGAGAGAACTTTTTATGACAAATACATCACTGTAGATTATATCAAGTAACTCATTAATTCTTTCCATAGATGAAAATGACTTTCTAATAAACTTTGATTCAATACAAACTTCATATTTGTGTCTATTATCAATGTTAAAATTTGGAATTAGTTCTAATTTTACCATTCTATTTAAAGAACGATAATTTACATGTCCCAATCTAGAATGCCATACACCACACAACTCAACAACATAAACAAAAAAGTTGATATTATTATTATTCTTTGTCATTTGTACCAGGACATTCAATTTGAACATGTCATCACTCATATAGCCTTTTTCCCACGTATATACCCCCCCTATCAAAATAAATTTATCTAACTCAAATATAAGCTTGAACCCATTTTTGTTAAGCAAGGTTCCCGACACTATATTCTTTCGAATCTCTGACACATGCCATACGTCATTAAGGGTAAGTATCTTTCCAGATGTCCATTTCATCATAACCTTTCCTTTGCCTTCCACTGAGGCAGTTGAAGCATTTCCCATGTACAGCTTATCGCTACCATATAGCTTCTCATATGTAATGAACAATGATTTGTCCTTACAAATGTGCCTAGTAGCACCAGTACCAATCTACCACCAACCTTTGGTGTCTGAAGCCATATTTACTTTAGAAATGACGGCAACCAAATCGTCATTTCCCACAACATTTTGCTTGATTGTTGAAATTTTGTCCCTTCTTGTGCTTGCACATTGCAGTAGTATGGCTATTCTTACCACATACCCAACAATTGCCTCGAATGTACTTGCTAGCATTGTTTCTTGACCCATGATTCACATTTTTCTTCTTGAAATTCTGCTTCTTAGGTTTATGTTTTGGAGCTTCAGTAATGTGAACCTTAGCTTCAACTTCTAGCAGAGTTTTATCTCATTTTCTGTTACCCTCTTCTATACAAAGTTTTACTACGAGGTTCTCCATGGATAACTCCTTTTGCTTGTGTTTGAAAGAGCATTTAAAGTCCTTCCAAGAAGGGGGCGACTTCTCAATTACAACAGCAATTTGGAATGGCTCACTGATGTCCAATCCTTCACTTTGAAAATCACTTATGATAATTTGCAATTCCTCCATCTGATTGACTACCAACTAGGTATCGATCATCTTAAAATCTAAGAATTTTTACACAAGAAGTTTCTTAGTACCAACATCTTCTTGCTTGTACTTTTTGTCTAATGCCTCCCACAATAGTTTTGATATATTGTAGGCATTGCAATAGACATTATACAAAGTTTCCTCAAGACTACTAAGTATATAATTATGACACAGGAAGTCTGAATGCATCCATGCTTGCTTCATAGCTTTTGTTAAGAAGTTATAGCTTCTGGCAAGGTAATTGGGCAATCTTCCTTCAAAACATGAGCAAGATTTAGTGTCATGAGATAGGAGATCATCTTTTGTTACCATCTCTTGAAATTGTCTCTCTTGAACTTCTCTAGTTTTTCAACATGAGATTTGACAATGGACGAATCCAATGATTGTAGAAGTAGTGACATTAGTGGAGGAGTATGTAGCCATCAACTCAAATATATTAATTGCCTTCGGATTGTTGGGAGAAAATGGTATATATAGAACTGAATACACTAGCAAAGTGTTTACACCTTAATTACTTAGAATAATACACTCAATGTATAATACTCAAACTCAAACAAAAGTCAAATGGTATAACAAGGCTTAAATATGAAAATAACCAAAGACTTGAAAAAACTTCAAAACCTTTGGAGACTCAAAATGTAGTTGAGGCACGCTTCTTGTAAGCGCTATCTTGAAGAAAATTGTCTTCAGATTGTTGGGGGGAAATGGTATATATAGAACTGAATACACTAGTAAAGTGATTACAGCTTAATTACTTGAAACAATACACTCAATGTATAATTGTCTTCAGATTATTGGGGGAAAGTGGCATATATAGAACTGAATACACTAGTAAAGTGATTACACCTCAATTACTTGAAACAATACACTGAATGTATAATACTCAAACTCAAATGAAAGCCATATAGTGTAACAAGGTTTAAATATGAAAATAACAAAAAACTTGAAAGAACATCAAGACCTTTGGAGACTCAAAACGTAGTCGAGACACACTTCTGCTAAGCACTTTCTTGAAGACAATTATTCGCTCTGCACGGGCTGCAAGCAGACTATAATGATCATCTCAATAGGATACAACGACTAACTCCAGTAGAACTGCAACCTCGAACTACTCGAATCTGACAAAACTTTTGGATACTTGCTCTCAACTCAACTCAAGAAGAAAAGAAAAAGAGAAAGAAATGAGAGAACTTTTTAATTTGGAATGGGATCCTACAAATGAAGAAGAAATTTCTATTTATAGGCTAGCAACTTGGTAACTCTCCAAATTACAAAATAAAATAAAATAAATACAAAAATTGAAACATTTGTCAAATTTAACTCAATTGAGTCTTGACAAAAATCAAACATAACTCATTCAAATTAAAAAATTACAAATTTAACTTTCATACAATTAAATTTATACATGAAACATCATTTTAATTTGAAGTTTCAATTCAATTTGAAAGTTTCTAAACAATGAATTTAATCTACACAATTGAATTCATTTCATGTTTCGTCAAACTATTTTCACTTTCTTTCACTATTATATATATATATATATATATTAATATATATATATATATTAATATAAAACTTTGTTTAATTAAGTCCCTTTTCTTTTCGATGATACTTTTCTACTACTGACAAACATGCTATTAGTGATAACTTATAGGCATTCCACTTACATTTTAGTTTGAGATTCAACTTTATTAATTAAATTCACTAAGTTGGCTTCAATGATAGATTTCAGTGGCTATTAACTACGAAAATATAATCAAAGATTAAGCTATCAATGATAGAAAATATTAGTGGCTATCACTGATAGACTTTCATTTGCTATTTTTATTTATTATTTGTTATAATAATCAAACTTGATGATTGTGTTGTTGGTGTTAAGTTCACTTATGAATTGAGTACTTTCAAATCCTGTATACGGAACTCAACCTCATAATTCTTGTGAAAGAAAAAGGGAAGATGAAAAATTCAAATAAAGGAAAGAAAAAATTTAAATAAAGGAAAGAAAAAAAAATTCTCGAATAAACAATTTATATGATTTTCTCGTGGATGAGTCTCTACAGCCCTTAGACTTTACAGTATTGCATCGCCCCTAACAGTGTGGAAAGCAGAAAAGTGTGGAGAAGAAGCAGCCGAGGCTAATTCACTTCGCTTCTTGAGCCAAGAACAAGTGTCCACTTTGATTGTGGACTTGTTCGCCTAATCAATAAACGTGAGATACTTTCGAAAAGTTAGATTTACAAGTGCGTATAATTCAACCATAATTAACATATCACTTCGAAAGATGCCTGAACTCTCATATTCATGTTTAATGAAAGGAAAAAAGAAAAACAAAAATTGAACAAATTACATCACCATTCCAACTCCATCATCTCATTCCATGATCATCCTCTACGTTTAAAGAGAAATTAAAACAATGAAACACCACATATATAATATATTATATATATATATATATATTATATATATTATAAAAAATAGTTAGAAGCTTCTAGCCATCATGTCTTGAAATCTCCTGTAAGACTCTTGTTTTCAAGCTTGAATTTCTCATGAGACCTTGCAATAAAAATCTCAGCAATTTATCAATTTCATTAACAACCCTCCTTCATTTTTAATCTTATTATTATTCTCTCTCTCCTCAGCCACTCCAAATACCCACCAAGCTGGTCACCGCCGCTGCCGCCGCCGCCGGAGTATTCATGGTCCCACGTGATCACTGGCGGAGTCACGTGAGAATTATTAAATAATTAGAAGAAAACAGAGCACAATTGTAGTGAAGTCTAAAGGAGCCATAAAGAAGCTTCTTTTGTTCCTCTTCAAAGCT
The DNA here is from genome assembly GCF_009727055.1 of Benincasa hispida. NCBI lineage: Eukaryota > Viridiplantae > Streptophyta > Magnoliopsida > Cucurbitales > Cucurbitaceae > Benincasa > Benincasa hispida. Next base: position 71,142,223 of record NC_052359.1, on the reverse strand, counting down.
ATGGCATATTGATGGTTGGCTTGTTTTAAGATGTGAAACGCCGTCGTTTTGGCTCGGGAGATAGCTCTAGCTAGAGAAAGAATGAGAGTCTGCAAACAGCTTTGAATTTCACTAAGCTTAAAGATGGAGATGGAGATGAAGATGAAGGCAAAGATTTGGAGTGAAGAAAATGGGGAAGAAGAAGAATTAAGGGAAACCATTTTCATATTTTTTTCATTTTGCAATAATGTTACTTTTAGTTGTTTATAAAGAGATTTCTTCACAATTTTGCCCTTTGCCTTTTTGTTTATTTAAAGTTGATGGCATGTGACTCTTTGTGGATAAAGGTGGGGAAGTTGGTATTATTTTGTAAAATATTAATTTAAAGCTTGTATTACACGTTTACTACACGATTGTATTTTCCGGTTAAATTGGAGAATTTTCAATTTTATATCCGGTAGATTTTTAATTTTTTTTAAAAAAAATAATTTTGAAATTTTTGTTCCTAAGAGATCATCGATGTATATTTGATATGTTAAAATTTTATGGATCAACTTTAGACTTAAAATTTAAAGAGATTTTCAAAAATAGAAAAATAAAAGAAAATATTTACACAAATAGTAAAATTTAATTATAGTTGTGATAGACATTATTATCGATGTTTATCACAAATAAACGCTAATAGAAGTTTATCAATGTCTATCAATGATAGAAACTGGTATAAGTCTATCGTTAATAGACGCTAATAGAAGTCTATCAGGATCTATCAATGATAGAAACTAATACAAGTCTATCACTAATAGACAGTGATAGGAGTCTATCAATGTCTATCAATGATAAAAATTGATAGAAGTCTATGATTGATACTATCAGTGATTGAAACTAGTACAATTCTATCATTGATAGAGGTGGATAGAAGTCTATCGATGTCTATCAGTATTTTTTTTTCTATTTTTGTAAATAGTTTGACATTTTTCTTATATGTGAAAACTTCTCTAAAATTTAATTTTATATCTAATAGGTTAGTTGATTTTTAAAAGTATAATATATATTAGACAACGAGAACTTAACTCAACTTGCATCTATATGTGCTAAGAACCAAGAGATCCGTGGTTTAAATCTCCCACCTCCAATTTATACTAAAAATGTATTGAAGATCTATTTATTAGATATTTTATAGTATTAAGGACTATTTAGACAGAATTGAAATGTCAAAGACCTATTAGATATATATAGATATATTTTTTGGAAAAAAAAATTATGGGGCCTCTTAGTCTTAGACACTTCTTGTTTATGGGTCTTTTAGACAAGCTTGAAATTTTTAAGAATTAAAATTTTCATTTAAAATTATTTTTTTAAATCTGTAAGTGTACCAATTTATACGCATCTCGACTAATCTCATAGGATAATCTATTTGATCCTACAACACTTAGATATCAAAGAAATTCATAAGATATTAAATCCTAAGTAGGTGAGTATTAACGCTAATGACTAAAAGTTAGTATTAATGAAAAATCGAGATTAAGCTTTAATCTTGAAACCTAGAGACTTAATTGAAATAAAACTCAAATCTCAAAGATAAAACTATAACATTTTGAAATCTATACGCTAAATTGAAACAAAACTCAAAATTTAAGAACTAAATGTATAATATTATGAAATCTATCGACCAAATGAAGATTAATCCCAAAATATAGAGACAAAAATGATTTTTTCCTAATTTCTTTTACATGAGGAAAATTATAACTTGGTGATAAACAATTTTGTTAAAAACATCTATATTAGTAATGGTCTTGGAAAACTGATTTAGAAGTGGTGTTTACTGTTTGGATTAAAGATGGTTTAGATTAATTATATAGTATAACCAAAAGGGTCCTAAGTTTGAATTTAGGCGGTAACATTAATTATGGATCTATTGGCTATTTTTTTAAGGAGTTTTATTTGGTGTTACTCCTTCCTCTCTCTTCATTTATTGTTAATTCAATATCTATTTAATGTAGGAATATATAGTAAAATGGGAAGGAAAAAGGGCATTAATTAGAGACATGAGTGAAAAGGGGGGAAAAGAATCTAAATTAATGTTGTCAAATATTCAACTTGAGATTTAAACAATAAATACATAATCTCCTTTGATATGTAAGATTTGATAAAATAACATATTTGTTGTAATAAAAAAAATCAAATTAATATATTTAATATGATTTTTCTTCCTTTTTAAAAATTGTCTAAAAAAAATTGGCCATTATTTGATTAAGTTCCCTATAAGATGAGTATGGGAACTTTAATAAGAATTTGTTTTCATCACTTTGAGAACAGACGACCTTTCCGCCTTTAAAAAAAATTATAAACTTTCTTTTTAATAAAATTGTGTGATTGTTGCTTATTTTTAGATAGAGCATAAGAAATGTTAAGATACTTTCCATGATCACAAACCACTTAGACCTTCATTAAGCTACCCAATGACGATCGAAGCTCACTAGAATATCTTTTGCCAATGGCTTGTTTAGAACGTTTTTTGCACTCTCAAAGAAGGCAAGAAATTTCAAAAACTAATTAGAATTTGGCTTGAAGAAAAAAAAAAAAGAAGAAAATGGTAATTTTTTAGTCTCTAAGACCCCGTTTGATAACCATTTGGTTTTTTGTTTTTGTTTTTTAAAATTGGCTAACAATTTAACCATTGTTTTTGTTTTTTTTCTTAAACACAATGGTTGAATTCTTAGCCAAATTCAACAAAAAAAAAAAAAAAAAAAACTTTTAGAAAGCTACTTTTTTTAGTTCTCAAGATTTGGCATGGTTTTTTAAATCATTGGTGAAAAATAAATAACAATAGAAGAAAATTGGAGGTGGAAATAGTGTTTATAGACCTAATTTTAAAAAAACAAAAACAAAATGGCTACTAAACGGGACCTAAGTTTTCTAGAATTTGTGTGTTTGATCCACGAGTGTTCAAAATGTACATTTTTAGTCCCTAAAATTTTCAAAATATGTTGACATCTATTGCCCAACTTGACCTACTTTAATTTAACTACAACATAAAAAATGCATTCAATCACACAGAAAATAATCCAACAACCTAGCAACCAAGTGACCAACTGAACTCTTAGCACAACTCTTAATGCAACTTAAATTACAACCTAGGACCCTAATACCACATCTGTTTGATGTTTATGATGTAGTGGAACTCTAGAACTCTCCAGCTACTTGGGGGAGGGGGAACAAAATAAGGAAAACATGATGGAAAACCCAGTGAGTGGTACTTTTATACGAACATAGGTTTTTTCTTTGGAAATACTTTTGGAAAACATTTATAAGCAAGACCAATTTAGTAACCAGATCTTAAGGTACTTAATAACTTTCAAACATATTTTGTCAAATAATCCTTTTTAAACCTATCAAATCGAGTCATAAATGAAAATCCTTGGAAACATACGCAAACCAGTAAAACAGCATGATCATACTTTTCCTCAATCAAGCCAAAGAATAAATCCATATAAATTCCAATCAAATCTAAGAAATCACACCAAACCCTATACCTAGTTTATCCCATCTCATGTACACATGTTGACAATTTCCTCCAGACATACTCAAGTATGCTGACAATTCCTGTCAGAACATGCTGACAATTCCCGTCAGACGTCCACAAAGTATGCAGACATTTTCTGGGTACCTAATCTAGTGATTTGAAATCTACTTTCCTCAAATCCACAATGAAATCATAAAATATCATACATCGAACTCTTATAAACATTAGATAAAACATGTTTATCTAAATCATGCTTTCAATATTCATAAAAATAGATCATGCTTGAGTTCATTCATAAAGCATACTTGTTATAATACTATATGCATATATTTCATAATTTGAAATACTTGAAAATAAAACCACTCACAGTAAGTCTAGCTCTTTTTTAACCTCTAAATTTACCAACTTCCCATTCCAAGACCAACTAGCTCCAAATAGCCTTCACCTAGACATAACAACATCAAACTGACACGAGACAAGGCTGAGTGCATGCTCCCTAGGTGCTAGCGCCCACACAAGGCCAACTTGGTGAGCCTTTGGTGATGGGCATCTAAACAGCTGAGTGCAGGCGTCGAGCATGGACACTGGGACACTAAGTTAATCAGTGAATGGGCAACCCCTTATGCGCAGTGTGTTGGGTATGCACGTAGCACGCGTACGAACGATGGGCATTTGGTGCTAGACATCGAGGTTGTGCGACAAAGCAACCTTGCACACAGGCCATGTGTGGACGCAAAACTAATAAAATTTGTAAAACATGCACAACTACTAATACTAATACGTAGTGATAGTGGAAGCAAAGATCGATCCTCAGGGAACCTATGTTAATTGGCAAATTGAGTTTTGAAATTCAAATTGGTTAGGGGGGTTGTTGGTTTTAGAAAAGCTAACTAAAAGCAAAAACAAGAATTTATATGTTAGTAATGAGGTTGATATGAGAGGGAGTTTTAAGAAATTCAATGTAAAAGAATTTTTGGGATTTTATGTTGAATAATCTAATTCTATCATAGACTTAATAGATTTCATGCAATTCAATTGTTCCATAGTTCATTAAAGCTAAGCCTTAATGCCTTAATTAGTCAATTACCCAATTAGCCCTAATTTAGTTCATAATTGCTTCCTAAAGACATTCCACAATTAATGTCTAAATTGCATTAGTTTCTTGAGTTTTCTTAACTATGATATTCTTGAAATTGAGAAGACTAAAATCAAGATTGATTAATTTGAATGTTCTAAACTAGAAAATCTTTTCAAGAAAATAGGAAAAATTCCAAATTCTCAATCAAGATTACTAGTTCTTGCAATCTAATTATAATTTTGATAAAGAGTCATGTAGTTTTGCATACAAAAATCTATAAAAATTGAGTTGTCAATTCAATCTTTAAAATATTTTATTCAAATTTCAACAAGAACATTCAAGAACAACAAATTGTAAGAAGAAAATTAAAGAAAAGACTCAAGAATTGATTAATCAAACATAATCCCCAAGAAAATAACTTACCTACTCATGAATTGGCAAAATCTTCTAGTAATCCATTGAATCTTGCAAGAATTTGTACAAATGTTGAAGAAAATTACATAAATCTTTCTAAAAAAAACGGAGAAAAGCTCTCAAAATCGTAAAAATGGGTCTCTCTCTTGTAAAAATGGCTGAAAATTGCTTTTACACAGATGTCGTAGCGTTGCAACGCTGCCTTATGTAGGTGCGCATGTTTTTTTTTATCTATTCGTCAAAATCCATAATGTTCCAACACTGCCCTGTATATCAACATTCTGCCTTAACCTTTTAATGAGAAACAAACAAGACAACAGAAATTTTCTTTTCATGACGCACAAAAGATGTCGGTTGGAAAAAAAACTGAACATCTTCATATTTTTTTCCTTTTCTTCTCTTCCTTTTATCCATTGCTTAGTTTTGACTTATTTGGCTATAATTTTGGTTCTTTTTGCTCCAATTTAATCCAATTTTATTGTAATAACTTTAAAATGCTCCCGGGACTATTTTACCTATAAAATTGACATATTAAACAAATTGATAATATAAAATTGAGGGAGTTATATACTAAAATGTAGTTCTTTTCTAGACCTATCAAAATACCCCCAACTTAGTTCTTGATCGTCCCGAGTAAGTAAAATTGAAAATATACATTCAGTCAAGGCAACATGTGAATCACTTAGTTGTTCATTCATTCATTCATTTATTCATTCAAATTGTTGATATGCTCACTTGACTAACACAAATATTTTATTCTTAACTCTTTTCTCAACAATCAAGGAAACATTGATACAAACAAGTATTTAGAAAGTTAGAATTTACTAGCAATCAATTGAGATTTATTTTTGAAAAGAAAATTCTTTTCTAACAAAATCATGAAAGAAACAAGTGCAAAGTTTTAGTTTATTTAAGAGTCTAAGGCTAGTGGAAAGGTTCTATCCAATTCTCAATTTTTTTTCGCCCTACACTGGCTCAGTTATCGATCTAAGATATACCTAAACTTGCAAAAAAGAGAGGCAATTCTAAGACAAGGGTGCCTTTTATAAACTCACACACACAAATCTTAATTGACATTTATTTTACATAAAGGGACAGCTTTCACACTCCGACCATCGAAAACCTATCACCCTTTTCTCACGGGCCCTAACTAGACAAGATGGAGGTAGCTCTTTTCACCTCTATCTATGCACACATACATGTTAGTGAAAGTTATGTTATTTTGCAAGCTTGCTTTATTTTTTATATGCTAGCAACTTTTTAGTAGCCCTATTTTATTCTCTTTGTCTACACTTGCTTCTAAAACAAGTTGGTTATTCTCAAGACCAACGGTTGTCGTATCGGAGTAACAAAGAAAATCAAGTAAAAATGGAATTTCTAAAAGTTTAAAATTCTAAATAAACATAAAAACAAAGCATTCAATTTTTTATATGAAATTAAAAGGAAAAGAATTTTTCTTTTGAAAAATAGTTCCAAAATTTTGTTTGTAAATTTTAAAATGTCTAATTTTTTTTTTGTAGTTTTGCTAGAAAGAATTTGTCATCAAAATTTCATTGATAAGAAAGAAATGATTGTGTAGAAATCTAATAAGTATATAAAACAAAATGAATGTGATTTTTTTATTTTATGTTTTCATGCATTCAATCAATCATGCATTTATTCATTTATAGCAAAATGGTCTTTTGGAGCATTAAAAGAAAATCATGATTCATAATCTCAAAATAATCATAATAGAGCCACAAACATATAGTCAAGATATCAAAATATCAAAATAAAAAAGTCTAAATCTAATCTAAACTCAGATGCTCAAGGGTTCCAGCATGCATTTATATATCATTATAGAGCAAAAAATTTAAGTAGGGCTCATCTTTCTATTATAAAATATATATATATATATATATAATATGCAAGCAATGATTCCAACCACAACTTAAAAATTGAACATTGTCCTCAATGTTTAAATTATGTATATATGTTCAAGAACAAAAAGTAAAGGATGTAGAGATAAACTTCCCTGGTTTTTGTGGTTGATTATTCTTTTGATTGTTGGAATTTTTTGTTTTTGTTTTTTCTTTTCTTTGAGCTTTCATTTTTTTTGAGTTTACCTACAAAGAAAAAGAAGAATCAATTATTCTTTGATTCTTTTTATTGACAGAGTATGCTAAGAAATGTAAAAATAAGAAAGTAAGAGAAAAAGAAAAGGAAAAAAATTGAAAATGAAAAGAAAAAGAAAATTCATCTCATTTTGCAAATTTTTAGCGTCGCTTGCTTGATGTTGGTGAAGAGGGGGATCAGATACGAGGGATTAGTCAAATGCAAGTCCAATTGAACTTTGTTTACATGCCCTTCATTGTAGACTTTAAGCTTATGCCCGTTCACCTTGAAAAATTTTTCTGTTTCAAGGAACATCAAAATTCTTTTTCGTTTTAGGTCCTTTTCTTCTTGGGATTCTTGAACAACTATCCAAGAATTTGCCATTCTTAGGAGACGAGAGAGTCTTGGACTCAATTTCTTTTAACTGCACTTTAAAATCCGAGCAAAAGTTAAAAGACTTATTTTTGTTTTTGTTATTATAAACAAATTTAGAATTGGAATCATGAGTTGAAGGTTTTTCTTTAAAAAAAAAGAACAATATTCAAAGAATCATCCATTGTCTTTTTATAAGAATCTTTATTCATGCCAAACTTATTTCAATCCTTGAAATTAATATCTTTTGAAAAAAATTGATCATTTTTGCAAATTTCAAGAGAAGAATTAAAAACACGGTTTTTGGTTGAAACATTATGATCACAAAAATTAAAAGATGCATGAAAAGAACTATGGAAAATCTAATCAAAGTCATAATCTATAGAAGGAGCTATCAAACAATTAAAATTTTCATATAACATGGAATCAACAATATCATCTATCTCATCATGCAAATCAATAGAGCAAAGAGACAAGTACTCTTCTGGAAATTTCATGGCATCATAAATATTGAATGATTTTACTTATCCATCAAATTCTACTAACAAAAACCCTTTATCTATATCAATTCTAGTTTTTGGAGTTTTCATGAAGGGTCTTCCTAGCAAGATAGTTGAAAAAGACGTAGTGTAAGGTTCATCCATTTTCAAGATATAAAAATCAACGGGAAAAATCAATTCACCTACTCTTAACAAGACATCCTTAACTATGTCTAGAGGTTGTATGTACGACCTATCGATTAATTGTATACAAACATTAGTTTTTTGTAGGCCATTCAATTTTAGGTCTTCATAAACATGGTAAGGCATAACATTTATTGAAACACCTAAATCTAGCATAGCATGTGTGATTATTCTTTCTCCTATTTTGCATGGCAAGGTAAACATTCTCGGATCTCTACATTTTATAGGCATATCTTTCTTTAACAAAGCAAGGACATTCTTGCTAATGGTTACTCTCTTCTTTTCTTTCCCTTTTATTTTCTTAGTACATAAATATAAAAAAAAAAAAAAAAAAAAAAAAAAAATAGCATACCTAAGTATTTGTTGAATAGCATTAAGCAATGGGATGTTAATTTATATCTTTTTTAACATCTCAATAAATTCTAAATCGGTATCTTCTCCTTTAGGCCTTACTAATCTACTAGGGAATAGTACTTTAGGTACATAGAGTTCTACTTTAGGAGGAGAGTAATCACATACCTCGAAAAAATTAGGAATATCCTTTGGTTCACTTACCTTGCTCTCTTGTTCTTTCATTACCTTTTCTTGTTTATTTGAAGGGGATTAGACCAGGTTTGCATCTTGAGAGGAGGATGAGGAGGAGGGAATCTCCTTTCCACTTCTTCTAAGAGTTAATGCACTTACGTTCGTGTGCTCCAGTTGGGCGGGGAGCTTTTCGGAGGACTTGCTTTCTAGCTTGCTTACCATGGTTACTAGTTAGGTTATTTGAGTCCCCAAATTGGTGAAGCCTTGTCTTGTCTCTTGTTGAATGGATTTTGTGTCTTGTTGAAGTAGTTTCATTTCTTGTTGCAATTGAATGTTTTCTTTTTGAAGTTGATGTAGTTCCTATTGAAATTTCAAAGAGTGGTCAGCTAGTGATTTTACAACATCTTCTAAAGACATATCTGAGGAAGATGATGAGGAAGATTGGTTTCGGTTTTCAAATTTTCCTTGAGAGCCCCACTTGAAGTTAAAATAGTCTCACCACCTTTGATTGTAGGTTTGCCCATGCGGATCATACTTCCTTTGGAAGCCTCCTATTGCATTCACTTGAGCTTGTGGGAAAGCTTCAGATGTATGTCTGGTTACTCCACATGCTCCACATGTCTTAACTCAAGGGAGACCTCATGCAACCTGTGTAAAAAGACATAAGATTAGAGACTTGAATTCTAAGCTCACTTACCTCTTTGGATTGAGCAATGTTGTGGTCAAGAATCCTTGTCCCAAAATTCTTAGAGTTCTCCGCCATAGTAGATATGAGTAGATGATGCGTGAAATTATGATGTGTTATGGTGTGAGTTTGCGGTGATGTGTGTTACGCGGCGATCTTGCGGTAATGTAAAATAATCTTTAGGATTTTATGTTGAATAATCTAATTCTATCGTAGACTTAATAAATTTCATGCAATTCAATTGTTCCATAGTTCATTAAGGCTAAGCCCTAAATACCCTAATTAGCCAATTAACCAATTAACCCTAATTTAATTCATAATTGCTTCCTAAAGACATTCCACAATTAATGCCTAAATTGCATTAATTTCTTGCCTTTTTTTAACTATGACATTCTTGAAATTAAGAAGACTGAAATAAAGATTGATTAATTTGAATGTTTTAAACTAGAAAATTTAAAAAAAAAAAAAAAATAAGAAAAAGTCCAAATTCTCATTCAAGATTACTAGTTCTTGCAACCTAATTATAATTTTGCTAAAGAGCCATGTAATTATGCATACAAAAATCTATAAAAATTGAGTTGTCAATTCAATCTTTAAAAGATTTTATTCAAATTTCAGCAAGAAAATTCAAGAACAACAAATTGTAAGAAGAAAATTAAAGAAAAGCCTCAAGAATTAATTAATCAAACATAATCCCCAAGAAAAGAACTTACCTACTCATGAATTGACAAAATCTTCAAGCAGTCCTTTGAATCTTATAAGAATTTGTACAAGGATTGAAGAAAATTACAGAAATCTCTCTAAAAAAAATATAGAGAAAAGCTCTCAAAATCGTAAAAATGGTTGAAAATTGCTTTTACGCAGATGTCGCAACGTCAAGGAAAAATGTTGATATATAGGATAGCGTTGTATCAACATTTTGCCTTGACCTCGAATCTCCTTATGGAAACCCTTGGTCATCTTCTCCACTAGTTCCTCTAAAATTTTGTTGAAGAAATTCTCCTTTTTCTCAAATGGTTTAGGCAAACTGATTCCCTCTTTCTCCCCCTATTTATCCTTTTGACTATATGACCTCTTTGCCTAAAAACTTCACAACTCTTACCCCCACTTAACACTTCCTCAACACTTAGTTAGCTTCTTCTTTAGCCATCTCACCCTACACATAAATATTGATTAAAAGATAATTACCAAGCCAATATCCCTTTCTAAGTCACAACCTTCACCAACTTATAGACAAGGCTTCTCTCCAATACATCCTCCCTTTTAACTAACGCATGGCCAAGGTCTCACTTCCCTTGCCTTCAACGCATTACCAACACAACTCCCCAACACATGGCTCCCTCATGTCAATGCCTAGTTTGGCCAACTTTTCCATGCTAAGTTCTTGCCCTATTCCTTTCATTACATGGTTCACCAAGCAAAGCTCCCCGACATGCCTCACACTCTTTTTCCCCCTATGCACACTTCCCTTCACCTCTCACCAATGCATAGACCTCCTAACCAAGCCTCACCGCATAGCTCACCTTCTTGGGTAAATCTCTCTTCATCACTCCACTCAAATCCAACGTAGAGTCTACTTCCTTCAACACTTAAAAGGCTTTGCCTACACAATATTTTTGGTGCATTTTCCCCCAACGCAACACACCTCACCCTTCTCTTTTGAAGTTCAATGTCTACAAGCAAACTCAATTCTTATTAAGTATCTTAAACCAAACTACTCACAAGCAACCTAACATGGAAAAACTTTTAAGGGAAGAGTTTCGAGGCTTACATTTAGTTTGTCGACGTTTTAAAAAATAAGATTCAAATGTCCTTGTAGACATTTTTTTTTTTTTTTGAAATAACAATATGACATTTTAAATTAGAAAGTATTTTAGAGAGTACAAATATTTTTTTAATTATTTCCTCTAATTTAAAATGTCATATAATTATTTAAAATAATAAAGAAAAATACTTCAAGGATCTTTCAAACATATTTTTGAATCCTCGAAGACAAAAAAGATACAATATTGAGAACTCATGTACCAAACACACATATTCTTAAAAATGTAGGTACTAAAAAAGTACATTTTGAAAATTCAGAGACTAAACACACTCATTCTTTAAGACTTGAGGATGAAAAAGTTAATCTTTCGTTTTGGTTATCTACTTTCTTACCATGTTTTCAAAATTTGTGTGAAGTTTTAAAAACTAAAAAAAAAATAGTATTTCAACCTTTTTTTAACTTTTATTTTAGAATTGAACTTAGGTTTTAAATACCATCTTAAAGATGAAAACCATTATAAGAAAATATGAGAAAACAAACATAATTTTAAAAAATCACCCACCAAAGTCGTTATAAAAAAAAATGGGTGCCTAAAATTAAAGCTATTGTTTTCCTTTGCATCTTCAAATTTTAAAATCGAATACTTATACATCAAAAAGTTAGAATATAGTATCTCTTTATCCTTTTTGAAAGTATGTAGTTTTACAATGCTTTATATCGTTAAAATACGTTTTGTTATATATATTCTTCTAGTGAAAATTCAACAATTTGAGTCGTAACAACAACCTACAAATACCAAACCATGGTATATGATCGTATGATATGACAAATCTTTTCCAAGCCTTTGTTGGAGATTGAGTTAGATGTGTGATTTTTTAAAATATTCCCAACACTTATCCCTAGGCTTTTACTTTTTTCTCGATACTTTGACACGCAAATGCTTAATTTAAACAGTGGCAATTCGGTGAATATGGAAACAACCGAGGGGCTGTTAGTAATTTGGCATCATGGTGACGACTTATGCTGGCGCCAACGCCCAACTGAGTGGCAAAATTTTAAATTGGTGAGAAAGACTTGTACGGCGACCAAGGGCTTGTTTGCAACTGCCTTCTGGAATTTTGTCTTCGAAATATGGAACATCTTTTTTCTTTTCTTTTCTTTTTTTAATTTTGATTCTCATAGATTTTAATCATTCAATTTAGCTTTTATATTTGTTTTCTGTTTGTGTTTGAATTTTTTTTATAGCTTTAATGATTCAGAAGAAAACATGTTATAAAGATCTATACTACTGAATTGTAGATTAGTTTTTATTATTATAAATTATTCAAGATAAAAAAGGATGATATGGTTAGTTCCATAATTCTTGAGCAAGCATTGGTATTTTACTAATTTGCCTCGGTGTGGTTGTACTACTAACGAATACAATTTCAAATCTTTCTAATTATTTATACACCTTGAATTCATAATTTAGAATCTAATAATTTTTCCATATTATTTAAGGATTAATGTTTCTAGCCTCTTTCAAGGAACATTAATAAGCTCATGAAATTGTAGTACTTTTTCAAGTACAATTTAGGTTGATTGTCACATATAATAGAACATAAATAATATTTAAGTGATAAGAAGCTTTTGAACGAATTTTCTTTATTATCTGACGAGTTTATATGACTCTAAACATTATCATTCAAATGATAAGTAAAAAAAAATGTTGAGATTCAACTTTGAACCTATTCTTCAGATTATATTGGTTTGTAGAGTTAAATTTGACCATTACTTTAGAGGTCATTTTATCTCTCCATGGATGCTTACGAGAACAACAAATCACTATAACAAATCCAGCTTTTCATGACACTAAGAAGGAAGCCAAATTTAGGGAGAATAGAGAAAAAACAGTCATGAAAGCCAAATTCATGCATTTTTTTAAAATAAAAAATGAAAATTTTCAGATTTTCTGCAATATATGACAGTTTTTTAATGTTACCAATGTGTAAGTCCTAATATTTCTTTATCATCTTCCAACAAAAGAAAATTGATAGCTCCAACAACAACATAAATAATTAGCTAACAACAATGATGAACAACAAACAATAACAGTGATAATTCAATGTATATGTGGTTTTGGTAAAATTGTTAATTAAATTGTGCACATCCATTATTCAATCTAATCAAATCTAAATCAATATTTATTAGGTGGAACACTCAAATTCAATTATTATCCGAAACTTAACCAACCCCCATGAGGTGTTGTAACAAATAGATTTTGAAATATTAGCCTTGGCCTCCAAGTAAAATATATACAAAGTTTCTTGTAAACTTGAACAACTAAAAGATTTTGACTCTGGTGGGCAAAAGATTCAAGAAAAAAAACAAAGTTAATAATGTTTACCAATTTAACGATTGAATTCATTAAGAGAAAATGGAACTTATTGGGACACTTAACCACATGTTTGGTAAAAGAAATGGATTGAAAATTTCAAATATGTACTTACCACAACGAGGTAATAATTTATATGACCTTCCTCTTTCGAGATTTGAGCCTTGAAGATTCGATCCCCCATGCCTGTAATATACATGCATGCACACACATCTAAACTTTTATTAGAACAAGTGAATTAAATATTGTACTTCAATTTCGAGATTAGAGGTTAGCATGCACATACGCGCACACGTTTTAATGAATAGAAATCTCAAATTCAAAAGTATAAATTATTATTGTTTGTTTGAATTCAACACAACATTTGGGAGTGGAAGAATTCTAAATATCACCTCTTGGTTGAGAATATGTGTCTTAACTATGTGAATTACATTTAATTTTTCTTTTTCTAAAGTTCAACAATCGTATATATGGAGATTAAAATGGTGATTTTTAGAATAGTAATTGATGTCTAATCTGAATTAGACAATTGTGCCTTAATCTATAATCTCAGGTAATTAAAAGGCGAAGGCAGCACTTGATCAATCGGAGAATAAGGAAATTGTGGAGCCAGAGGAGGAAGGAGAACAAGAAGAAGAAGAGCAAGAGATTATAACAGAAGAGTTATAGTTCTATTCTGCAAATTTTACCATCCTCCACCCACCTGTAGTTTCAAATAAAGCTTCTCTATTTTCTATGATATTAGTAGACCTAAAAGTGAGGATAATTGATCTTGCATAGTATGAAATTGATTAGCATTCTGAAGCTAGAGTTAGTTAACATCATATTACACCATAATTGACCATTGGCTTGCATAGTTTGACATTGATTTGAGTAGAGAGGGATATTAATGAAGGAACTATTATCAAAGAGAACCCATGAACAGAAGCACGATCGATCCAAATTCATTGTAACAGAATTACAAGCATTCACAAACATATAAACTAGTTATGCAACTTTGAACAAATTACAACATGCTTTAGAAATTAAAAACAAAAAGGAACGAGAAACATACCTTTGAAGAACTCTTCTTCTACAGATCTCTCGCTCTAGTGAAGAACTTGGATAGCAATCTCTCGCTCTCGCCCAGATCGCCTACCCAATTGTCTAGTAGTCACGAACAATCTTCTCCACGAACAAGTACCCTCTTAGACACTACCACTCAGCAACCTTTGTATTCTCTGAGTGAGAATCTAGGAGGTGTGGGCTCTGATAGAGGGTTGAAGGAAGGCAACGATCGAAACCAAACGACCAAGCAAGTGGGAGAAGGAACTGTCTATCGTATAACCTTTGTGTGCTTTATAGACTTTGTGTGCTTGATCGTTTAGTAAAACTCAGCTGGTACACGATCATTTAGAAAATCAGGCTTGATCGTTTACATGATTGTTTAGAGAAACTTGCTAGGTATGCGATCGTTTAGTAAAACTTTACACGATCGTTTAGATAAAAGCGCTTACACGATCGTTTAGGCTGTCACTTAGAAGGCTATCATATAGTCTCTCTTAAGCTAAACTATAAGTAATGCTCTTAATGAAGCGATTCTTTTCAGAAATGAAAAATTTTTCATTTTATCCTTCAGTTATGAAAACTGAACATAACCTCCCACTTTCACGCACGGTTAAAGGAGAAACCACCCATAATTATTGTATAATTGCTTTAATTATAAATAAATATAATAATTCACTTATCATATTATTTTTATAACCTATAGTTTTAATATCACATCATATGTAACATTTAAACCATTTTATTTTTCTCCTTTACTTGATATAAATCATATTTATATCAAATTCCTCCAATTAATGTATCTCATACATCATATCAATTATATTACATATAATTGAACCAGTTTAATCACATCATATATAATCAAACTCCCTCTTGTCAATTTGAACATTTCAAACTAACCCAAAAAATGATTCTCAACTTGAATCCAATGAGCTACCAAGGAGACCATATGGACCTGTAGCTTGAAGCTCCAATGGTACATGAATAGCTGACTAAACTCTTTAGTCACGAGATCCACCATCCGTTAACCGTCAGGTACTCCACTGAAGACCAAAAACTGTACTCTTCTCACTACAGATATATTTCTGTGTCCATCGGATATAACTAGTCAACAGTATGATAACCTTTCATAGATTGTTTGTAAGTACACCTGGGCCAATTTACCGTTTTGTCCCTATAGTTACATCTAACTTCTTAAGTACCACTGATCCCTCTAATGAACAATACATCAAAGTCCTACTATGAGTGACACCTCCTAGGCAATGAGAAGGTGTGTGGTGCCACATCGTTCAAGCCCCGGAATCAGCCCTTAAGGGAGTAATCTATCTACTTACCCCTGCTTCGGGAAATGAATGAATTCCATCTTGTGTAGCTGAGTTCCCAGTTCCCCAATTAGATGAATCCCCAAAGTGGTAGGTTTGAGTCGACAATCTGGCCACTCGTACCCATGCAAATCAAAGGACCACCCTCATAGGTAGGAGTTCTCAACTCACTCAGGACTAAGGTCCTGCTACCTATGGTCATCCTAGTGAAATGGAAGTCTTTGTCATGAACGGAATTATATAACGAGACCAAACACTTCATGGTCCAGTCTTATATAGGACATCCTAGTGAAATGGAAGTCTTTGTATAGGACACCCATGCTCGCATATCTTCACATGAATGATCAGGATCAAACCATTTGTAGCACGTCACAACACTTGTAACTACCTACAAAGCAGATCGTATCTGTAGTGTCACCAGGATAAGATTTCTCTCCTATATCCATATACTACAGACCATTAGGTTATCACATAAGGCATGATCCACTTGTATGTCTCCTTATACATGCTTAAGTTACAATGACAACCATGGATCTTAGTTTATTAGTTTGTGGTAAATGCAAATAAAAGATCTCATATTTCATAGATAACAGTGAAGAAAATATCTCATATTATTACATCACAAGTGTTTCTTCATATAGGTGTTCACAAACTACAGGATCTTGCGAGAGTTTAGGGCATCAACCCCAACAATCTCCCACTTGTCCTAAAGCGAGTGGGTGTACAAGATAAAAATAAGTACAAAATAATAAACTAGGGCACTAAGGCCCTGTACAAAAATCTCCCACTTGCCCTAGTCTAGCCGCGAGCGGTCCCGTAGACCCATGCTCTGAAGGTAACCCTAAAAAACTGTAGCCATGAGAGCCTTCGTAACGGGTCAGAAACATTGTGCTCCAAAGAAATCTTCGTGACTATCACGTCCCCTCAATGCACTATCTTATGGATGAGATGATACTTCTACTCTATATGTTTGTCACGCTTGTGACTCCTAGGCTCCCTAGAGTTCGCCACAGCACCACTATTATCACAATAAAGAGTGATGGGCTTAGAGATGTCTGGAACAACTTCCAGATCAGTCAGGAACTTCTTAAGCCAAATGGCCTTCTTAGCAGCTTCACAAGCCGCTACATACTCAGCTTCTATCATGGAGTCAGCAATGCATCTCTGCTTAATGCTTCGCCACACTACAACTCCTCCATTAAGAGTGAACATTGAGTCTGAAGTGGATTTTCAAGAATCCTTATCAGTCTGAAAGTCAGAGTCCATGTATCTAGTAAGGATCAAATCCTTAGATTTATACACGAGCATGTAGTCCCTCCTTCACCGAAGATACTTGAGGATGTTTTTTACGGTGGTCCAGTGATCCTGTCCTAGATTATACTGATATCTACTGACTATCCCCACAGCGTAGTAGATGTCTAGTCTAGTACACAACATCACATACATCAAACTGTCAACGACAGATGCATAGGGGACCTGTCTCATCTCCTCAACCTTTTGAGGTGTCTTCAGACACATTTCCTTAGACAATGTAACTCCATGTCGAAAAGGCAGTAGGCCCTTTTTAGAGTTCTGCATCGAGTATTTAAGCAATATCTTGTCAGTGTATGATGCCTGAGACAGCGCTAGCGCTTTGTTCTTCTGATCCCAAAAGATCTGAATACCGAGAACAAACTGAGCATCTCCCATATCTTTCATTTGGAATTGGATCGCTAACCAGTTCTTAATTGATGTCAGTAAACCTACATCATTCCTAATGAATAGGATATCGTCTACATACGACACTAGGAAAACTACTGAACTATTGATGATTTTCTTGTACACACAAGGCTCATCAACGTTTTGGTCAAAGCCATACGATTTGATCGAACTATCAAATCGAACGTTCCAAGATCGAGACGTTTGTTTTAGCTCATAAATGGACCTATTTAGTTTGCCAACTTTTTGCTCTTGACCTTGGGCTATGAATCCCTCGGGCTAAACCATATAAATGGTCTCCTCAAGATTACCATTCAGAAAGGCAATCTTGACGTTCATTTGCCATATCTCATAGTCATAATATGAGGCAATGGATAGGAGGATGCGGATAGACTTCAATATGGCAACAGCGAGAAATTCTCTTCATAGTCAACTCCCTCCACCTGGGTATAACCTTTTTCCACAAGTCTAGCCTTGAAGGTTTGTACCTTCCCATCGGCACCCTATTTCCTCTTGTAGATCCATTTACAACCTATAGGTTTTAACTCCATCAGATTGATCTACAAGATCCCATACTGAGTTGAAGTACATAGATTTCATCTCTAGATCCATGGTTTTAACCCATTCATCCCGGTCAACATCCTCCATTGCCTTTTGATAAGACAACAGATCCTCAACCTCACCATCGGCTAACATAGCCAGAATTTCAATGAAACCCATATAACGAACAAATGGGTTCAGAACCCTCCCACTACGTCAAGGTTTCCTTAACTCTTGAGGCGGTTCTGACCTACTAGATGAACTTCCATCAACAACTCTTACTGATGGAACAAGTCTTTCAACAACTCTTGTTAAAGCTTCAGTAGTTTCATTGGAAAGTTCACGCAACACGATCTTACTACGTAGACTGTGCTCCCTCCTATGATCCTCCTCTAGGAAGGTAGCATTCGCCAACACAAACACTCTATTTTCCTTAGGATCGTAAAAGTAACCCCCTCGAACGTGGTTCCAATTTCTTTGGATTGGCCTCAAGCATATGTGCTGGGCAACGCCATATGCGTAAGTGATGCAAACTAGCTGTACGCCCATTCCACAACTCCAAAGGTATTCTTGCAACACTCTTGGAAGGAGCACAATTGAGAATATAAGCTGCATTATCCACTGTAAAACCCCAAAACGAGTTCGATAAGGAAGCGAAACTCATCATCGACCGAATCATGTCCAACAAGGTTCTGTTTCTCTTCTTCGATACACCATTTTATTGAGATGTACCCGACGCTGGGAGTTGGAAAACGATTTTATGTTCTATCATATAGTACTGGAACTCCAATCCAAAAACTCTCCACCCTGATCCAATCGAAGTGTTTTAATCCGTCTATCCAATGCATTTTCAACTTCAGCCTTGAACTCTTTAAATGTTTCAAAGGACTTTGACTTCCAATGTATAAAAAAAAACATACCCATACCGAGAGTAATCATCAGTGAAAGTGATGAAATACTCATAGCCTCCCCTGGCTCGCACATTCATCAAACCATAAAAATCTGAATGCACTAACTCTAGAGGCTCTTTAGCTCGATAACCTTTTATAGTAAAAGGTCTTTTAGTCATTTTGCCTTCAAAGGATGACTCGCACATAGGTAAAGAATTTTACTCTAACTCGCTTAGAAGTCCATTCTTCACCAACCTCTCAATCCTATTGAGATTGATGTGCCCTAATTGAAGGTACCAAAGTTGGGCATTTTTCTTAGGAGAAACCTTAAGTCGTTTATTTTGAGTTACGGTAGTTTTAGACATCTCTATGTTATTGAGGGAATTTGTTGCTAACGGCCTTAGCACATACAAATTATTTTCCAGTTTTACTGAAAAAATCTCAATACCATCTTTTACAATAAACACTTTATTCAATGAAAAATGAAGAGTATATTTACATTAAATCTGACACTTTACAAAAATTAAGTTCTGCTTTAAATCGGGAACAATATAGACATCATTCAAAATGATAAATGTCTTCTGTAAAGTCAACTAGAGTCCTCCCACTACCGCAGCTGAGACGACGTGTCCGGTGCCTATTCACATCGTCATCTCTCTAGCCTCAAGTTTCCGCCAGGATCTAATCCCCTGAAAAGAAGTACAAACGTGATTAGTGGCCCAGAGTCAATAATCCAGGTAGAATCATCATTCTCCATTAAATAGGTTTCCAAAACTAGTAAATCATATTTACCTTGTTTTGCTTTGGCCTTAGCCTTCTTCTTCTTCTTTATCCAGCGAGGACAGTTCCACTTCCAGTGCCCATCCTGGTTGCAATGGAAATACTTTCCTTTGTCAACCGGCACTGGTCGCCTTCCCCGTTGAGTGATAGGTTGCGGGTTAGCATGTGCCTTCCCCTTCCCCTTACCACCTTTCTTCTTCTTCCACTTGAAAGTGTTAGAAGTATAAGGTGTAGACTTTGTTCCTGAGGTTGAACCCCAATGGAACTTCTTTGAAGATGAAGTAACATTTGCCTCACCTCCCTTCTTCTCCTTACTTTTCAGCAAGGATTGGAATGTCAGCAACTCGTTGAGCAAAGTTGTAAAAGTATAGTCTCCTTTATTCAGCACAACATTGCTGACAAAGTGCAAGAAGCTATTTGGCAACGAGTGCAAAATGATGTTAACCTGGCTGCCCTCATCGATGCGTGACCCATTCATCTCCGCCACATTGAAGTGGACCATCATGTTTAGAACATGTTCATGAACAAATGTGTCTTCCTCCATTTTGGAGTTGAAGATGCATTTTAGAGCTTCGTGCTTGAGCTATCCAGATGGTTGTCTAAACATTCCCCACAAGGACTCCATGATCTCACGCGCCAAGACCATAGACTCATGCTTCTTGGCTAAAAAGTCATTTCGACTGGCCAAGATGTAAGCTCGGCCCTTTTCGTTTGCCTGTGTTCATCTCTCATAAGCCTCCCGAACATTTCGAATGGCATCTGAGTCAAAATATGAGGATACTCCTCCGTAAGGACAAACCTTAAGTCATCGATGATTAAAATTGTAGTTATCGTGTTTTTCCAACTAGCGTAATTCTCGTCAGTCAACTTATCGGCACTTAAAAGAGCTAATGTGGTTGTAGCCATTTTTACGTTGCTGGAAAAAAAAACGAACAAACTTAATAAGTCTATGCATTACCACTTTTAACACCAATTTTAGTTTTAGCAAAATAGTTCCCATGTATCCTAAGTGAAAAAATATCTATTTCCCAATGATACCCCAACGAGGCAGGACAAAAGTCACCGGTGGGGTGATCAAATGCCTCTTCACTGGGATAAGACATTCTCAACCATTAGGCAAAAATAACTCTTGTAAATGACATTAACAGTCACCATTCTTCCGTCCAGAACTATTAACCTTAAACAATTCTGTGTAAGTATAACCCCTCATTTTGGCCCTAGAGTCCCACCCTAATGTGCCCACTGTAGGAAAAAAGAAGATTAGGACAAAAGACTAAAGTGATCTTATCCTGAACAGGAGATCAGACAAAGAATCGTGCAAAACTGCCATCCTATAAGGGGACACTCCCAAGGTGCCTCGAGGTGATGCACAGATGAAGGAAATCAGACATGAGGATTTCCATGAGTAGCAGAATGATCGTTCCAAATTCCATTTGAAATTGAACATAGATAATTACAGTCACAAAACGGAAACTAACAAGTCATGCACAATACTAAATTACAACATGCTTATAAGATAATCGAGGGAAAGATTATACATACCTTTGAAGACTCATTATTCGAACTCCCTCGATCAAGAACGCTCATTAAGTCTCCAAGATAGCAATGCATGAATGCTCGAACACAACGACCACAACACAGCACGATCAATAGTAACCACCATACGAACAACATGAACACACAATAAACTGCCTCCAAAACCTCAATATCAATCGAGTTGAGTGAAGACACCACAATAATGGTTACCTTGGTATTATCGATATGAGAATCTAGGAATTATGGGTTCTGTATGAACTTGGTTAAAGGAAGAGACTGAAGGAACAATAATTTTTGTAGACGATTAAACAAGTGGGAGATGAGAAGTGTCTACCATATAGACGAATGCTCAATCGTGTATAAGAAGGCAGCCTATCATATAGACGATGCCCTGCGATCATTTAGCTACGACCAGCTGAGTGAACTATCGTATAGTGACACTCCATGATCGTTGAGTTTCTTTATGAGCTATTGTTTAGTGAAACAATTTCACTTGATAGTCTTTCCATGAGTTTCTTTCCGAATTAAGCAACTTTTTTTTAAAATTTAGGAAAACATTTTTCCTTTTTATCTCACGGTTACCATAAAACTACCAATAACCTCCCACTCAATTAGTTATTAGAGAAAAAGAGATAATTATCCAATAATTAATATTATTATAAATATATATGATAACCAACTTACTATACTATATTTATAACATATAACTTTAATATTTCATCTCATAAAATATATAAATCATAGTTCTTTTTCTATTTTATGGTACTTAATGTAAATCATATTTACATTAATCCTCCACTTAATGTATCTCATACACACACCGATTATATAATATATAATCGAATTTTCTCTTGTCAATTTGAACATTTCAAATCAACCCTAAGAACTGATTCTCAACTTGAATCCATTGAGCTACCAAGGGGACCTTATGAACCTGTAGCTTGAAGCTTCAACAGTACATGAATAATTGACTAAACTCTTTAGTAACGGGATCCATCATTAGTTAACTGTCGGGCACTCTACTAAACACCGATATCTACACTCTCCCACTATAGATATATTTTGTGTCCATATCAATTGATTAGTAATGCGATAACCCTTCACAGATCGCTCGTACGTACAACTGAGCCAATTTACTGTTATGCCCCTATAGTTACATCTAACTCCTTAAGTACCACTGATCCCTCTAATGAATATAAGTCATAGTCTTACTATGACTGGGTCCTCTCTTCCAAAGAGAAGTTGTGGCCACTATGTGCAAGACCCGGTATCAGCCCTTAAGGGAGCAATCTATCTACTTACTCCTGTTTCGGGGAATGAGTGAATTCCATCTTGTGTAACTGGGTTCCCAGCTCCTAAATCAAACAAATCCCTAAAAAGGTAGGCTTGTTGAGTTGGCAATCTGGTCATTCTCACTCATACTAATCAAATGATAGCCCTCAAAGGCAGAAGTTCCCAGAACACTCAGGATTAAGGTCGTGTCACCTATGGTCATTTAGGTGAGAAATAAGTCTCAAGTATCAACGGCGTTATATAAAGAGACGAATCATCTCGTGGTTCGGTCTTATACAAACTCTTTGTATAGGACACCTCCGCACGCATGTCTCCACATGAATGGTCAGGATCTACTATTTGTAGTAGTTCACAACACTTGCAAACCTCTACAAAACAGGTCGTATCCGTAGTGTCACCAGGATCAGGTAT
Organism: Benincasa hispida; assembly: GCF_009727055.1. NCBI lineage: Eukaryota > Viridiplantae > Streptophyta > Magnoliopsida > Cucurbitales > Cucurbitaceae > Benincasa > Benincasa hispida. Next base: position 71,119,214 of record NC_052359.1, on the reverse strand, counting down.
CCCTCCTTAATCCTTATACTATAGACCTTTTTAGGCTATCACTTAAAGCATGATCCACTTATATATCTCATATACATGCTTGAGTTTACATACAATAACCATGGAGCTTTGTTTATTGGATATGAGTAAATGGAAAATAAAATAACTCTTATTTTATTCATAACAATGTGTATAGTTTACAAACTACGAGACTCCGAAGAATTAGGACATCAATCCCAACAACAGAAACGTTATCCAACCTAATGAGAGAAACCGTGGGATATGTTATCACACATCCCGCTCCCACTTACTATGAACATTCTCTCCATTCACCTTGATATTGACCTACCCAAAAACGATCCTTTAGAGGGACACTTCCAGGATGCCTCAGGCCGATGATAGATCTCACGATGTGAACATAAAGGGAGAAACGTGAAGAGGTTTAAGTGAAGTATCATATATCCCAAGTAGCTCCCACTGAATGTTCTACCTAGGGGTTTATTGACTTAAATCATCCGAATACTGATTTTATCTAAGTGTGTTTAATTTGCTCAAAAACAACTCTTGTCTTTGATATTAAACAAGTTCGAATCAAGTCCCATTAAACTCTTTAATGGACTATCCTTCAATTTGCATGCATGCATAAAATCTATCTAATTCACCTTTTCAGGTAGGTTCCCAGGTAGGGGTGTTCCATTTTCGTCAGCTTAAGTACCTCAACCTAGATAGAACCCACTGTTGTGCGGTGGAATGCCACCGCAAAATGATATGCGATGTCTTAACACGCTACCCGATAATATATGCGATGCTACAAAATTCACAGTAGAATGTCAATTAATGCGTTCATATAGTTTATGTGTGTCACAAGTTTTCTTGCGATGAAACCAAGTATAATTCCACCATAAGTTTCTCAGAATGATCCGAGGTCGAACACGGGGATTTGCGATGCTAATGCGACAGTGATGTGATATATGAGACCGTAAACAAATTAAGATTGTGAGGTGTTGAAGAGTAAAATGCGATGATAAATGAACAAACGGGTAAATAAATTTGAAGTTGTGCAAGGTGTGTGTGAAAGAATGCGATGGCAAGTCTTGTGGATAGAATCAGAGTGAGAATGGGTTTGGGGAAAAGAATATCACAAGTTTGTCAATCCTGTTAAGGACACAACTAAGGTTCCATCTTCCCTTGGCTTACACCTCTCGGTGATCGCCTGCATCACCATATCTCTATGATGAACAGAGATGAACGTTTCCGAACGCAAGGTTGTTTCCATCTCTAGAAATACTTCTTGCTTTAATTAATGCATTCTATCAACCTTCTTTCAAGAGGTGGATTAGCATCTTCACTTCTGCTCTCGCAGATGAAGATGCCATTGAGCATGCATTAAATAAACTTAGCTAACTTCTTCAACATGGATTGACTAACTCGTTCAATCCTTCCCCCACACCCTGGAGGTTTAGTTACTCATGGTGAGAGAAATGGAAGATGAATGCGTTATGGTGAACAGAGAGATGAAGATGAACATGATAATGATATTAACTAGTAAAGGTAAAGCGTTGTTACAGAGATATGAATGAAAGACAAGAAATGAACAACAATCAATGAACGGAAAGTAAGAACAATTGAGAGCAGCGTGTCAATGTCTTGGCACAGATCCCGATCGAAGTTATTTTCTTGTCGGCGTGATGGAGGAATAAGGTGGAGAACTTTCTTCTCAGGAGAGTTCTCAAGGGAAGAATATCCCTTGCACAGAACTTCTTTTCGTCTCTTTTTTCATGTGTTTCTTCTCCTTTGTGCAGAGTGTTGATGTTGCTATTTATAGACTTTAGCACCTATTATGTCAGTGGTCCCGCTCTGAAAAGGTACTTTTTCCTATCGAGGCTTGGTGGGAATGTCCGTTCTGCTCCACATTCAATTTGTCAGGTCGTACATCAGAAAAGCTGTACAACTTTAGAAATCCCCGAGAATGCGTTGCTCTTTTTGTCCACGAGCAATCGTCGCATGCGGTGATACCTGTTACCTGCAAAAAAAAATATTTGGACATCTTTTTGCCATTGTAATGCGGTCAGTGGGTGTGTTTCCGATAATTTTACAATCTTTGCATTTTTAAGCCAATTTTAATATGTTTGACGCAATTTTTCCTTTCTATTGTCGCATATTCTAAGTAAGATGATATAAATAACTTGTATTTCTACCAGTTATCACCCGCTTTAGACAAAAGGTCCTTTATAGATAAATTTGCTACTTATTTAATCTTTTATTAGTCAATTTAATCCTATTAAACTGATTAAAAGATTAAAACTTAGGTTTCTAATTTCATTAGAACCGTGATCTTAGGTCTATCTCCATCAAGTTTTAAAAACCCTTTTAAAAACATGATTCAAGCCTAAGTTCGCATGCATGTCTTTTTTATTGATTTTAGTTCTAATTTTCCTTATAACTTTTATAAAAGAAACAATAAAAACCATTCACATTGCTATGCATAACTAGGTATTTATAACTCTTATAAATTGAACCTATGTGTCATAAGCAATGTTCTTTCATTACTATATATATAACTCTTATATACTTGGTAATGAACTAAGCATACATGCTTTCGTACACGTTTATACTATAACACTTATAATATAAAGATGATGCATGAATATGCTTAATGCATGCATAAATATAACTCTTATATATATGATGCATGAGCATGCTCTTGAAGTAATTTAATCATGCAAACTACTATATCATAACCCTTATAATATAGAGATGATGCATGACCAATGCATAACCTAATGTGGGATTTGAACTATCTGGCATACTATATGACATATAATAAAACATACATCTTATGTACATTCACAAAATTAATGGACCAGGATAATTAGCATCAAAAAACCGGAAATAAATTCTATTTATTACATAAAACCATCGAGCAAATCTTGTCACAAGCGAACCAGATCTTGAACCGCCCAGGCAAAGACTTCTTCCTGATCGTTTAGTAAATTGGTTGAGTAATCACAATCGCTTAGCTTTGATCGAGTACCTTTTACAATGCGATGAAGCTTGAGGCCACTCAATCGTTTAGCGTACTAATATTAAACACAAGTCTAAATGATCGTGTAGACGACTACGATGCTGTGAGGTATGATCATCTAGACAATAGAATAACAAGCACTCAGTAACATTTACCCCACAATCATGTAGTCAGTGACTATGCGATGAAGCATACTAACCTATACACGATTGTTTAGTGTGCACGCATCTACCTTACAGCCGAGTATCCCATACTCAACGATCTCTTACCCCATCGTTTATACGATCTGACCAATGCTTGGTCTTCTTCTTCCTCGAAGTAATATGCATCACCATGCCTTGAAGCTTCATCACGATCGACTCAAATTAACTCAAACACTTTGAACTACAGACTCGATAGCAAGTTAATATGCCCAAAAACACAGGGGCCCATACAATTAACTTTGAATGTAAAAGAATTCAACAACCAGAGATTATTGATGCGTTATTTTATGAAGTGAAATTATGGATGAAATGTGATGATGAAAATGCGTTGAGCACTCAAGTTTTCTCAGTGGAATCCAAGTGTAAACCCCACTGAGTTTCTTGGTAAGTCTAGGGTCGAACTCAGGGACTTGGGAAAACAATATGCGGTGGTAATTTCTCAAAAGACTTTGCGGTAACCAAATAAATCAAGTAGTTTTTGGGAATGTTGTTTGCAGTAATAAAAATAAACAAATGCGGCGGAGTTTCGAAAAGAGTTGATAAAACGAAAGATGCGATGAGTATGCGGTGAACGATTTGAGAAAGGGTTCGGCTAACACTTCCTAGGATGTGTTCATGCTATGCGACCATGCAACACACATACAATAGTAAACCATCTCTCGATGCGAATGCTACAGCTTCTAATGCTAGAACGCATGCGGTATATGTGATAAGTCTATAGGACCTACACATAAGCCTCTATTCTTATTTCTGTGATGAAAAAATGACACACACACAAACAAGGCGACCATATAATATCATACCTATCTCTAGGGTGCATGCGATGCAGGTTGACAAACAGAGCTTATCTCTAAGTCCCTATCTCTTGTTTATGCAGATCTAATCTTGCTCTCTTGAGTCTAGATTCTAACCTAGCTCTCTCAAGTCTTAGGTTCTTTCTTTAGACTCTCTCTCGAGTAGCTCTAAAGGGATGTTAAGGAACAGCATAAAACAAGATAATCGCAAACAATGAAGATCCTAGGTCATGTTAGCTTAGTTCTTCTCAACCCATTCGACAACTTTAGCTACTCATGCGTGCTAAGAGAGTGAACATATATAGAATAAGAACTTCCATTGTATAAATATAAAGTTGAAGTACAAAATAACAATGCAGGAAGAGAATAAATAGCCTGGTAGCAATCTCTTGCTTCCCAGGCTTTTACACTGTCTTTTCTACTCTTGTTCAAAAGATAATCTCGCTCTCGCGAAAGTCGGCCCGCTCTCTGCTTTCTACACCTCCGGGTTCTCTCTTGAGTTTCCCTGAGTGACCTTCCAGCGTCTCTTCTCTTCTCTCGCTCTGCCTTCTAAAAATAAAAGAAAACTATGGACAAGGCTGAACTACTGAACTCGTGAACTGGCTGAACCGAACCCTTTTTCTTAAGGATACCTTCGGTATTTATAGAGCTTCAAGGTGAAGGCCGGCTTCGCTTTTATGATTGCACAGATGAGATGGCTTTAATTCTCTGACTGATGCGCCGAATATTTGTCACCGAAAAACTAAATGTACTTGTTATCGTTAGCGGCTTGTCAACTTAATTTGGATTCGACCGTCATCAGCTTTCTATCCCATCATGATTAATTATGCTTTTCACACAGATGTGCCCACCAAGTTGTACCGGTTCTATGCGGCCATCCTTCTTGAGCAGATGTTTGCGAACATAAATCACTGCAAAGCCTTGCAATAATGATGCGCTCGATCGTTGATTTCTTGTGATCTCGCTTTTCGCCTTGTGTCAACGCATATTCTACATAAAAATACACAAAATAACTGTTTCTATGCGATGAACGCATGCGAACGTAATGTTATAAACTTAATGCTTTTTGGACGCAATCTAACATATTTTATCAATACAAACTTTCATTGTTTAATAACTTAGCACTGTAATAACGTGCATTTCTGCCTGTTATCACACCCCCAAATTTAAACAATGCTTGTCCTCAAGCATAAGCTAAATATTTCCTTTAGAAGGTCGACCACAAATCTCTTTTCCTAGATTTCTCAAAGACACTTCATTCAAATCCTATGCACCAAAATTTCCTTAATTCTTATTCAAGTCTCTTCTTAAAATATTTCTAAGATATAGGGACCGCAAGTTTAATCTTCAAAAGGACTTTACTAAATTCCAGGACATCGCATGATTTATTTCCAAAAAAAAAACTTTTTCGCTGGGGTGTTAAATGATTTTTATCCTTGCATATTTTTTACATGATTATTTTTTTTTTTCTGACCTTGTGCTAATCCAAGTGCCTCGCCTTCGTTTTGACTTGCCCACACGTATGTCATGCGGGCATCCAACTATGAGCAAAACGCTCTTTCTCAAACTAAACTCATACCTACTTGGCAGCGGAGTTACGGTCATTTATTTATGCGTTGATCCTGGTGATTTACTTTCGTTTTGGCTTGCCCTCACGTGCATCATGGACATTCAACTACAGGTAAGTGCCTTTCACAACTTAACTCTTATCAACATGGGTTTCCCCATTGCATTGACAATGGAGTTGTTATTCTCAAAATTTTCTTTCATATTTTTTGAATAGAAAGGTCAAAAATAAATACCTCACCCCCAAATTTAAAATGCGACAATTTTCTTATTGTAGAAAGATTGAAAGAAGTCATGCGATGTTCTTGGAAGTTTGGTAAAGGGTCAGTTTGAAGGAAAACTAACAGACCCCTAACTTCTAGAAATATTACATGAGGTGACTTTTCTAAGATTGAGTTGACTCTAGTGTATATGAAAAAATAGAAGTATATGTGTCATCATTGAAATCATAATTGGCAAAGAGACAGCATGCAGTGGCTTACTAAATTTGTCAATGTTAGATGTTGCTGTAATAAAAGAGGATGTGGTGATAAAACTTTCAAAATTAAAATGTGATGCGATAGTGCAAAATTTGGAATAAAGTGAAGGAAAAATACAACCCCCAAATTTTCTTTGTCGCCCACATTTTTTGTTGACCCATCCTGCTTTGCAGCGATCTATCTTCTTTGGATTACGGTGATGGAATAAGATAAGTTACTTCTTCGTGTAAGGCCTCTGCAATCGTTCGCCTTGATCGTTGCAAGAAAAACAGTGAGAATGTCAAATAATACTAAACAAAACAAACTCTTTTACCGCAATCTCTCTCTCTTTTTTTTTTTTTTTGTAGTAGAATAGATAAAGAACTAAAAAGATATAGTGAAATGAAAATTATAGGTAGTAGAGAAAAGTTGAACATTTCATGATTCCAACAGGTACTTCACCAAACTTTCGTCCCTGATGAATTTCGATCGTCTGATAGAACAGGGACCACCTACTTCTTTCTTATTAAGAGTTTCTCAATTCCACGAAGTCGACTTGGCGATGCCATCCTTCTCCATGATACGCTTTTACTCGCTACCCATTAACTTTGAATATGTTGGTTCCGTCATCATTAGATAATTCGACCGCACCATGCGGGAATACCTCTCTAACTATGAATGGTCCAGACCAACGTGATTTTAATTTTCCAGGGAAGAGTCGTTTTCGTGAGTTGAATAGTAAAACCCTCTGCCCGACTTGGAGGTTCTTGTCGTATATGTGTTTGTCATGCCAGTGCTTTGCGCGCTCCTTGTAAATCTTTGCGTTCTCATATGCATTGATCTTCCATTCCTCCAGCTCGACCAGTTGAAGTTTTCTCGCTTCTCTTGTTTTCCTCAAGTCAAAGTTTAGCTTCTTCACCGCCCACAGTGCTTTGTATTCTAGCTCCATAGGCAAATGACACACCTTACTGAATACCAACGCATACGGGGACATACCTATGCGTGTTTTAAATGCAGTTCAGTATGCTCAAAACACATCGTCGAGCTTTGTTGCCCAATCCTTTCATGAAGGTCTTACTACCTTCTCAAGTATCAGCTTGATCTCTCGATTGGACACCTCGACCTGACCATTCGTCTGCGGATGGTATGTGGTGGTCACTTTGTGGAGAATATTATATTTGCACAACAGTTCCTTGACAGTATGATTGACGAAGTGAGACCCTTCATCACTTATTATGGCACGTAGGGTGCCAAAACGAGTGAAAATGTTTTTCTTCAGGAATTGAGAGACTACCGTCATATCGCTTGCGGTGCATGCCACTACTTCTACCCACTTGGATACGTAGTCGATGGCTAACAAAATATAATTTTTACCATTCGATGGAGGGAATGGTCCCATGAAATCGATACCCCATACGTCGAACAACTCAAGTTCCAAGATGGTGTTCATAGGCATTGCATGATTCCATGAAATGTTACCTGTGCATTGGCACCGATCACACTTCATCATGTAGTCAGCTGCATTCTTAAACAATGTTGGCCAGTAGAATCCACTCTGTAATACTTTAGCTACAATGCGCTATCCTCCAAAGTGCCCACCATATGGTGAGTCATGACATTACGATAATATGCGTTGTTAAGCACCTAGGTAAGCATAGCCGTAGAATCTAGTCTGCCCCACTTTTATACAGATTCGACTCATCCCGGAAATATGATCTGCATTCGTACTTGAGCCTCCTCTTATGGTGGTCAGTATAATCCTCTAGAAATTACTCGCAAACTAGATAGTTGACTATGTCAGCGTACCATGGTAATTCTTCAATATGGAATAGCTACTCGTCTAGGAACACCGCACTCACTTCTGATTGGTTGCGGTTGACCTCTGGGTTTTCCAATCTGGACAAGTGATCCGCCACTTGGTTCTCCATTCCCTTCCGATCAATAATTTCTATGTCAAATTCCTGGAGGAGGAAAACTCATCTGATCGACCTCGGCTTTGCATCCTTCTTTGTCATCAAACACTTATCGCCGAATGATCAGTGTGGATGAGTACTTTTTTTCCCAACAAATACGCTTTAAATTTTTCCAGTGCAAAAATTATCGCAAGTAACTCTTTTTCTGTGGTTGAGTAGTTAGTCTGAGCAGGATTCAACGTTTTACTCACATATGCAATGGGATGTAAGATTGTATTTCTCTTCTATGCCAGAGCTGCTCCCATCGCATACCCGCTTGCATCGCACATTAATTCAAACGGAAGTGTCCAATCAGGTGCGATTAACACGGGCGCGATTGTCAGCGCATCCTTCAAAATATTGAATGCGTTGAGGCAATTGTCATCAAAATCAAATTTCCTGTCAGCCTTCATCAACACACTCAGCGGTCATGCTATTTTCGAAAAGTCTTTGACAAAGTGTCTGTAGAATCCAACATGCCCCAAGAAACTTTTTACAACCTTTACACTTGTTGGAGGTAGGAGTTTTTCAATTGTTTCTATTTTTGCTTTATCCACCTCCAACCCATCCCGAGAAACCTTGTGCCCCAGCACAATGACCTCCTTCACCATAAAATGGAATTTTTCCCAAATAAGAACGAGATTCGTCTCCTTGCATCTTTTCAGTATCTTCTCCAGGTTGGCCAGACAGACTTCGTAGGTGTTCCCATAGACAGAGAAGTCGCCCATGAAGATTTCAACAAATTCCTCAAGATATTCTGAAAATATGGCTATCATGCACCTTTGGAACATGCTCGGCGTTTTGTAGAGGCCGAATGGCATGCGGCGAAAAGAAAAAGTCCCATATGGGCAAGTGAATGTGGTCTTATCCTAATCTTCTGGAGCAATCATAATCTGGTTATAGCCGGCATACCAATCTAGAAAGCAGTAGAAGTCATTTCCGGCTAGATGATCTAGCATTTGGTCAATAAACGATAGGGGGAAATGATCTTTCTTCGTTTCTGCATTCAACTTGCGGTAGTCCATGCAAATACGCCACCCGGTGACGGTTCTTCGTGGTATCAGCTCATTATTCTCGTTGAGGACTACCGTCATGCTGCCTTTTTTTGGTACACACTACACGGGGTTGACCCACGTGCTGTCTGCTATCGGGTAAATAATGCCTGCATCTAACCACTTTATGATCTCTTTTTTAACGACATCTTTCATCGCAGGGTTGAGTCTACGCTGGTGTTCGATCGTTGCCTTGTGGTCTTCTTCGAGACGAATTCGATGCATACAGTATTCTAGGCTAATTCCTTGAATGTCTGCGAGCATTCAGCCAATCGCTCGCATATGTTTCCTCAGAATGCTCATCAACACATTCTTCTGGTCTTTATTAAGTTCAGAGGAAATGATGACTGGCAACTTTTCATTCTGCCCCAAAAATGTGTACTTTAGATGATTCGGCAGGGTCTTCAACTCCATTATTGGTGGTTCTACTAAGAACGGTTGCGTTGTTTTTCTTTCTTCTTTTACTATTGGCTCTTCTTCTTGGGTTGCGATCATTTCAACTTCCTTGTTTGTTTTTTCTATGATCGCATTACATGTCGCGATGGATGCGCTTGCATCCTCTTCTTCATTCTCTTCATCAAGCTTTTCTTCTTCAGTCAAATTCTAGTCATCGTCAGAGTCATGTAGGTCTTCTTCATCAGGAAAATTCATGGCACGGATGATGTTAAACTTGAACTTCTGTCCATTTATGCTCAAAGTGATCTCTCCTTTGTGCACATCAATCTAGGAACGACCTGTTAATGAAGGAACTATTATCAAAGAGAACCCATGAACAGAAGCACGATCGATCCAAATTCATTGTGACAGAATTACAAGCATTCACAAACATACAAACTAGTTATGCAACTTTGAACAAATTACAACATGCTTTAGAAATTAAAAACAAAAAGGAACGAGAAACATACCTTTAAAGAATTCTTCTACTATAGATCTCTCGCTCTAGTGAAGAACTTGGACAGTAATCTCTCGCTCTCGCCCAGATTTCCTACCCAATCGTCTAGTAGTCACGAACAATCTTCTCTACAAACAAATACCCTCTTAGACACCACCACTCGATAACCTTGGTATTCTCTGAGTGAGAATCTAGGAGGTGTGGGCTCTGTTGGATTTTGTAGAGGGTTGAAGGAAGGCAACAATCAAACCAAACCACCAAGCAAGTAGGAGAAGGAACTGTCTATCGTATAGACTTTATGTGGTTGATCGTTTAGTAAAACTCAGCAGGTACACGATCATTTAGAAAACTAGGCTTGATCGTTTACACGATCATTTAACGAAACTCGCTAGGTACGTGATCGTTTAGTAAAACTGTACGTGATCGTTTAGTAGAACTTTACATGATCATTTAGATAAAAGCGCTTACACGATCGTTTAGGTTATCACTTAGAATGCTATCATATAGTTTCTCTTCAACTAAACGATAAGTAATGCTCTTAATGAAGGGATTCTTCCAAAAATGAAACATTTTTCATTTCTCTCTTCAGCTAACCGATAAGTATGCCCTAGTTTATTGTATATTGTACAATTTTGTATTGTATTGTACAGTAGTCTTCGGAGTCAGGGATTTATGTTCTAATTCTCCCAGAGTCTCGTTGTTTTGTAAAGATACACGTTGTTCAATGAATAAAATAAGTGTTATTTAATTTTGGCATTTACTCATATCCAATAAACAAATCTCTTTAGTTATCTTATGTAAACTTAAGCATGTATATGTGATATATGTGGTATTTTGATTATTTATGATATAATCGGTATGATGTATAAGATACATCTAGTGGAGGATTGATGTAAATGAGATTTATATTAAGTACCATAGAATAGAAAAAGAACTATGGTTTATATGTTTCATGAGATGAAATATTAAAACTATAGGTTATAAATATAATATGATAAGTTGGTTATCATTTATATTTATAATAATATTAATTATTGGATAATTAACTCTTTTTCTTTTAAATAACCAAAGTAGTGGGTGGTTATTGGATCATGGTAATCGTGAGTTTAAAAGGAAAGTTGTTTCCTATTTTGAAAAAAAAAATGGTTTTTTTACAAACATTTGAAAAGGTTTTTAAGTTTTCTCTTGCGAAATAAAATCACGTAAGTCGTCAAGTAAATACGGATTTACTAAACGACAGCTAGGCGAGCTAAACGATCATGCAGGTGCGAGCTAAATGATTGTGCAGTATTTACTAAACGATCGCATAGCTTTGCTAGACGATCGCTGGCCCAAGGTAAACGATCGTGTAGTGTCTGTAGACAACAGACCGAGCTAAACGATAAAGCTAAACGATCACATAGCTTTTGCTAGACGATCGCATAGCTTTATCTAAATGATTGGGTATCGACCTATACGATAGGTTTCTGCCATCTCCCACTTGCCCAGTCGTGTACGCGATCGTTGTTTCCTCCATTTGTCTGCTTCATACCAAGTCCAAATAGAGCCCACCCTCTAGATTCTCACACTGGAAATACCAAGGTCGCCTTGTTGGTAGTGTCAGACTCAACTCGACACCGTCAAGGTTTTCTGGAGGCCGATCATGGTGCTGTGGAGGCCATTCGTGTTACAGAGAAGTTCGTCCATAAGGTCCCCTTGGTAGCTTGGATTATGTTGAGGATCAGTTCTTGGTGTTGAATTGAAATCTTCAAATTGACAAGAGGTATTTTGATTATATATGATATAGTCGGTATGATGTATAAGATACACCTAATGGAGGATTGATGTAAATGAGATTTACATTAAGTACCATGGAATAGAAAAATAATTATGGTTTATATGTTTCATGAGATGAAATATTAAAATTATAGGTTATAAATATAGTACGATAAGTTAGTTATCATTTATATTTATAATAATATTAATTATTGGATAATTAATTCTTTTTTTTAAAAATAACCAAAGTAGTGGATGGTTATTGGATCATGGTAACCGTGAGTTTAAAAGGTAAGTGGTTTCCTATTTTGAAAAAAAAAAGTTTTTTACAAACATTTGAAAAGGTTTTAGAGTTTTGTCTCGCGAAAAAGAAACTCACGCAAGTCGTCAAGTAAATACGGATTTACTAAACAACGGCTGGGCGAGCTAAACGATCGTGCAGGTGCGAGCTAAAGCGACGTTCAGTATTTATTAGCGATCGTATAGCTTTGCTAGACAATCGTTTCCAAGGTAACGATCGTGTGTGGTATGTAGAGCGACAGACCGAGCTATAATGATTGCATAGCTTTTGCTAGACGATCAATAGTTTTATTTAAACGATTGGGCATCAACCGATATGATAGATCTCTTGCCATCTCCATTTGCCCAAACGTATACGCGCCGTTGTTTCCTCCGTTCGTCTGCTCATACCAAGTTTGAAACAGAGCCCACCCTCTAGATTCTCACACCAGAAAGGTCGCTTTGTTGGTGTGAGACTCAACTTGACAACGCGAGGTTTTGAAGGCTATCGTGTGCTGTGAGGCCGTTCGTGTTGCGAGGAGTTCATGACCGAGGAGATCGTTGGGACGATGCAAAAGTGTTCGTTGCTGTGTTGCGGTCATGTAGCACGGGGCGTTCGGCTACCTATTGTTCCAGCATTTGTTGCAACGGGAGCATGAGACGTTTTAACCGATGTGCGTAGAGTTTGTCTCTTTATGCATTTGAGTTTTTATGCTGTAATTTCTATATTATTTGCATAACCATTTGTATTATAGTCGACTATAAATGATTGTTCATTCTGATTGTAATTTGGAATAGTCTTGTTCTGCTGTTCATATGGAAATCTCGTTCCGATTTCCTTCGTTAAGTACCAGTGATCCCTCTAAAGAACAATATATCATAGTCCTACTATGAGTGGGCACCTCTCAGGCCATGAGAATGTGTGTGATGCAACATCGTTAAACCCGGAATCAGCCCTTAAGGGAACAATCTATCTACTTACCGCTGCTTCAAGGAAGAAGTGAATCCTTGTGTAACTGAGTTCCCAGCTCTTCAATCAGATGAATCCTTATATTGGTAGGTTTGAGTTGGCAATCTGGCCACTCGCATCTATGCAAATCAAAGGACCGTTCTCATAGGCAGGAGTTCCCAACTCACTCAGGATTAAGGTCATGTTACCTATTGTCATCCTAGTGAAATGAAAGCCTCTGTCATGAACGGCGTTATATAACGAGACTAAACACTTCGTGGTCCAATCTTATACAAACTTCTTTGTATATGATACCCCCGCTCGCATATCTCCACATGAATGATCAGGATCAGACCATCTATAGCACGTCACAATACTTGTAACTATCTACAAAGCGGGTCGTATCTGTAGCGTCACAAGGATAAGGTTTTCCTCCTATATCCATATACTACAAACCATTTAGGTTATCTCTTAAGCCATGATCCACTTGTATGTCTCCACATATATGCTTAAGTTACAACGACGACCAGTGATCTTAGTTTATTGGTTTGTGGTTAATACAAATAAAATATCTCATATTTCATAGACAACAGTGAAGAAAATATCTCATATTATTACATCACAAACATTTGTTCATACATGTGTTTACAAACTACAAGACCCTACGAGAGTTTAAGGCATCAACCCCAACAGTTAAGTCCCCTGTCAAGCTCTATGTTTCTCTCTTGACATTGGGTCTTGTTAGGTCTTATTGTTTTTGTTGGAGTCCCTTTCTTTAATGGGACTTCTTTTTTGTTCACTTATTTTTGGATGTCAATGTATTCTTTCATACCCTGTAAACTCTAAAAAATGTTACCCTATCTAAAGTACAAAAAGGCAAATTTAGTAGCCTGGGGAGAGTTGCAGTTTTAGCATGAATTAAACTGCAAAGGCCAGGGGGAAGGTTAGGCCATAAATGCCTATCAAACCGTGGTATAATTTTTTTTTAATAGGTTTATAGGGTACTTCTTTGTCAAATGCTCTGATCAATTGAAGGCCGTTCATGATTTTCATTTCTTGGATCTTATTTCTAGACCATTTGTTGGAAGTGTATGGTGGATGCTCATGAAGAAAAATTATTTCTCATGATTGAGCCAATTTTATTTAGGCCCATTTGATAATTATTGAGTTTTTGGTTTTTAGTTTTTTATCTTTTATTTTTTAAAATGAAAGTCATAAGTAATAAATATTATTTCTGCTAAATGATTTCTTTGTTTCGTTGTCTATATTTTGGAATAAACAAAGTCAAAATTTGAAAACTGAGAAAACAAATTGTTAAAAACTTGTTTTTATTTATGAAATTTGGTCAATAATATAAATATATAGTTTGAAAAGATGAAAAACCATGGTAAATAGTTATAAGAAAACGACCACAATTTTCAAAAATCAAATACTTAACCGACCCAAAAAAAAAAAAAAAAAAAACCCTCCTCTCACAATTAATTTGCTAAACAACCCTCCATAAGACTTGGCCATCTAAATGACTGAATACCAAAGAGGCCCAAACACATTACTTATTTCCCCTCACACAGTCCTTGACCTTCACGCGTTGATTTATGTAACACCGACTTACATAGTCGGTAGGCAACACCTTAAGTTTTATTATTTATGTGTATTCAATATCTTTTATAATGAGGCAGTTTTCTAGATTAATGGTCTGCCTATTAGGCCATTCACATTATTCTTTCACTATTTAAATCGAATAAGTTTTGCTTGAGAATTGGAACAAAATAGTTCTGCGATGGATGCAGGATTTGGATGATATTTTGATGAAACTGAGAGATGAATATCGATATTGCCTTTCTATGGATACCAATCTTTAAAGAGAATTGTTAGGTATGAGGCACTTTACTTACCCTAACATCATTCTGCTGTTGATGCCAATACGACTCAATATATTCCCTCCTATCCAACTGCCCTGAAATTAGTGAAGATGATCACCGAACTAACTTTCTTTTGCTTTAAATGCTTTACTGGAGATGAATTTTTTGGAAGTCGGTCCAATGGAAGAACCACTATAAAATAAAGGATACGGCACAAAATTTCTCTAGGATGACTTTTGAAGTTCTTAAAAAGTACTTAGTAAGCCATTCCTAAGGTCTTTTGTTGTTGAACGAGTCTCCCTTTCATATCAAGGGTTGCATCATGTGCTTTAGTATGCCTTTTTTGTCAACATTCTCAACACAAACGACATAGTCTCTCAAAAAGAAAGAATAGCAATTGTTCGTTTCTGGAATGATTGAACAAGTTTGTTTAGATTGAGGCATAGAAGTAGGAGTTCACAACAAGTTTTCTTTATATACAATCATACTTGGGTCAAGCTCCCTCATACTGTGTTCTTTATATTCAATGTGTCACCTTTACATATGGCAAGTAGAGAAGAGTCCTACACTTATAAAAAGGAAAGTAAACCAAACTAGCATGCACATTAAAAGACAAAACGAAAGTATCTTAAAAAGGGATTAACATGGACTGAACTCAAATGGTCCTTTTGTTGCTAGCAGCTAGCAGTTGACAAATACAGACTAAAGAGAAAAACACCAAGTAGTTCCAGAATAAACATTCAAGGGAAAGTGCAGGTTTCAAGCCTTGCTGACAACAGGATAGGAATGTTATAGCCAATGACTTCGACTTCGACATGTTGAGCCAATTATTCAAAGCCTAAAAAAGGCGTGATTTCACTGGGGACCCAGAAGAGTTGAAGTGCAACACTTCAAAGTGACCAGTGTAGATGCTGGGTCGAGTTGAAGGCACTTGAATGCCCGAGTTCCATGTATGGCCTCCTATCTTGATGAGGAAACTGGACATCACCAGAGAAAGAACTGGTGAGAGTCTGTCAAACTTGATTGAGACCCAGATCAGATGTCAAGTCCAGAGAGCTGCTAGCAGGAGCTTCATTCCCCTTGAAACCCCACGACATGGTCGGAAAATGATTGGTAGTAGCATGAGCTGTTGTTTGAGCCACAAGTGCACCTTCAGCATTTAACAAGGCATTCACCTCGACGCCGTTGTTTGGTTTCTGGAGCCCCATGTTTGATTAGACAGAAGAGAGAGAGCACAGGATGAGTCAGTAACTCCATTGATGCATTCTCCAGAAGGATTCCCAGGACAAGAAAAACTGGTTCCACTTGCAGAAACTGGCAAGAGAAGTTCAGATGGATTGTTCTGAGAGTTGCTTTGCCAAGGATGTGGGACATATTTTCCCATGGAAGTGATGCTTTGGTTTCTAGGTACCCGTTCAAATGTTTTCGTACCCGAGGACCATACATCTTTTCCTGTTAGCTTTGGATATGCACTGAAATCAATATATATGGTAAGGGGCACAAAGGTTAAGCTTCAACGAATACAACTCCAAACGCTTAAAGAAAAGCACTGATGAGTTCACAAACTCTTTAAGTTCTTTTTAATGTGGTAACGCATCAGTATTCTTCTCTAAACATTTGGCATTTGTCTCTCCTGTTACTTCTTATCATTTTGTTTCTTAGCAACCTAATATATTCAGAACTTTACAACTTGAAACAACTATAAACACAAAAGACTTTTACAAATGGAGATCACATCTGAATAAGAGGGATTCTGATGACATGAAAATATGATTGAGAAAAACTTAAAAGAATTGAAAGTTATTACCTATACCAATAAGATGTATCTTCCTTTTCGGTAGTTCAATCTTAGGAACTTAAGAAAATTGAAAACTACATCTAGAGTGCAGATTTTGGAAGTCTGGGTTTAAGAAGCCTGTGTTTGGAGTATAGACTTAGCCTGAGAATTAAGTGTAGATTTATAAATATTTGGTTTGTAAAATATTTTTTTGTATTTAATTATTGGTTAGATTTTAAATTAGTTTAAATTCATCATCTTAATTATTTTAGTATAGTTAAGTTTAAAATAAATTAAAAAATTTAGAAGAATATTTTTTAAAAAAAAATGAAATAGAGATTTTGACTAAAATTATAAATTTATTTAATCTATTATTTTAATAAATTTATATTTTAATCTTACTAGATTTTGAAATAAAATTTTATAAACTTTTATCTTTTTAACTAATTTTAAAATGATCAATTATTTTTTACCACTAACTTAAAATTGAAATAAATTAGTATTTTAATATTAAATTCAATTATTGAAAAACTATACTTTTTTTTCTTATCAAATTACTTTTGAAGAATAAAAAATCATAAATCTTGAATTTTAGTTTTTATTTGGTCGCTAAGTTGTTTTAAACCTTTTAAATCGTTTGGAAAATGATTATATAGTTAAAATGACCAACTAAAAAAATTAAAATGTTATTAAATTAAATTAGAGCTTTCAAACATATATAGTTCTACACATATAACCTAAATAAATATAACTATATAATTACAGTTTATTGGCGTGTTTGGAATGACTTAAAAAAAATATCTTTTAGAAATTCATTTTTAATTAAATACTTTTGATAAAAAAAAATACATATATTGCAATTCTTTCTTAAAAGTATTCTTATATATAAATTTGTCTACTTTGTTATACTAAGAGTATTTTTATTAATGTTTTTCAAGGTTGATTGGCAGCGGTCACTAGAGGTGGCAATCGAAAGGCGACCAACAAAGTTGGCGGCCGGAATTTCTCCAGGAGAAAGGGGTTGCCAGAGGTTGGTCAATGGTGATCGGAGTTGGCCAATGACGACTAGAGGTTGGCCAACGATAATCACCAAGATGACGGCCAAAGTTGGCCGATGGCGATCGTAGGAGGTGGCGATCGGAGTTGGCCCATGGGTTCGTTGGAGGTCGCGGCCAAAGTTGGCCAGTAGTGTTCGTCGGAGCTGGTTACCGGAATTGACGGACAATGTTTGCCTGTGGTGGATGCCAGAGTTAGCCCATGACGATAGCGGAAGGGTGGCGGCCGGGATTGCCGCTGGCTTAAACTAGAAAGCACCCAAACTAACCCTTATATTTACAATGGATATCTACAAATTGGTATTTATATGTAATGAAATTTGCATTATATTCACCATGTCCCTTTCGTTTCGAAGTTAAATATTATACAAACTTCTTAACTTTATTACTTCATGCATAAACTTAACTTCATATAGATAATTAAACTTCATAAATAACTTCTAATGCTTGAGAAATATTTGATGGTTTAAAAGCATTATTCCATTGTTACTGAAAAAACAATTCCTTTGAGTAAAAAACATATATGATTAAATATTTTTAAAAAATTATTCAAATATGAAAAAGGAACAAAGAGGTGTCCCCCTACCAACCTTTACCATTTAATGCTTTTAAGTAACTAATGAATCATAAAAGTAGTCGTAATAACTTGGTAGTAATTGACATGTACTTATTCTCTTGAAATTTGAGGTTCAAATCTTCATATCCCAATTTGTATTAAAAAAAATAGTTATATATATAACATTATTGAGACAATGTATCATAAAAATAGTATCTAGACGTATTTATACAACATATAGCCAATTACTTGAACCCATGCTTCATTTCTATAATTTATTTGGTACTTTACTATTTCATATACCAAGTAAAATCAATCTTGTATACATACATAAACTTTCAATGGACTCTACACCTAAAAAAATATTATTAATCGGTCTAATTTAACTAATGAAAGCATTATTTGGCCTAATCATAACTCAGTTAACAAAATAAGTAATATATAAGGGTCAAAAGGGTAGATATTCTAATCTCCAATCTCACATTTTTTTAACTAAACCATTTATTTGAAATCAAGAACGTTCAAGAAAGGACTTCAAATTCTAAAATTTGAAATAAAATAAATTATTATAAATTCTTTATCTTGTTTGAAAAGAAAAGAAATTGAAACATGTGATTAAAAATTTGCATATGGATGATAGTTGGAAATGAAAAGAATTTTTTATATATAAAAAATACTAATATAAGCTTATAATTTTGATTTATTAATAACAATTTTGTTGGCGCTTAGATCTCATATGTGTTGTGCTTTGTTGCAGGCACTTAGTAGCCTTGGCCTCTAGCCCATTTCTCCTTAGTCTTGTCTCGATATTCCAAGCCAACTTACTTAAAAGATCCTTGTGTCGATGTGATGCAACCCTACTACACTCTAATGTCTAAGTTAGTATAAGGAGTGATTGATTCAATTAAGTAAAAGAGAAGTAAGGTTGTCTCTCCTTTGAAAATTACTTATCACCTTTGAGGTGGTCGAACGAAACTATTTATAAGTCCTTCATCTGACACTTGTCTTTAGTTACATGAAGCACTGACAATGTCGAGGACATTGCGGGACTTAAGGTTGCTCTTCCTCTGACATTTTCTTGTGGTTACATGTACCACTATCAATGTCAAGGAGATTGTGGATCTCGAGGTGGCAAGGCGCTAGTGAGCTCCTCTAGTTGGCTCGGTTTGAACTCATATCTAGTCATCTTGAAACTCGATGCCCTAACTTTTCCCATTTAGGACATGTGTTTCCCTATGCATCATTCTGTATCCTATGGAATTGAGCCCGTCTGTGGACTTTGGGCCTTACCTTGGACAACATTCAACAAATTTAATATGACATTTACCTCCAAATTGTATGAAATCTTATAAAATTCAATCACTTTTATTGGGACATTTTTTTACATAAAAACAAACCATATTATCTTTTACGTGATAAAAAAACAACAATATCTAAACTAGATATAAAATGGCTATGAAGAGGGGAATCTTTACAAACCCTTTTTACCCTTATATTTTTAATAAATTCCTGCGTTACCCTTTGTTGAGTGAATGTGACTTTTTGAGTGTATGTATTCATTTGAAAGATAATAAAGGAAACCTTTTCAATTTTCAATTTACAAAATAAACTTATATTTCAAAATTAATTTTTTAGGTCGAATAAATGTAATTAATATTGATGTGATGAGACTCTTCTATAGTGCTTTTCACTTGAACTCATTAGATGCATTGATGCTAATTGAATACATATATTCAAGTGGAGGTGGTTAACCAATACATCGACTTTTCCATTGTACATGCGACTGCATGTATAAAAGGAAAATAAAATAAAACTTTTGTTTACATTCTTAGAAAAATAATCTCATATAGAGTATAGAGAAAAGTGCAAAAAATTTAGAGAATTAATCCAAAAAAAATAGTTAGATAGTAAAACAATGCATCATTTCGTGTATGAGTAACTTGACGATTGATACCTGAAGTATTAAAATAAAATTTATTGCATTATCTATATTACAATAATAAAATATTAATTTGATTATTAGCACTTTTTTTTTTTTTTGAAAATATGATATTATAATAACATTAAAATAAGAGTATTACCTTATCTAACTCTTAAAAGTTCCTAGTAACTAAAACAAAATTGTATAATATTTTTTTATTACATGATAAAAAAACACTATTTAAAGATAATAATTAAAACTATTTCCCACAGTCTCATTGACTCCAATTATTTTTTTAATTATTTTTTAAAAGTTTTTTCATGCAATGCACGTATCTTTTGACTAATAAATGTGACTTTATTATGATGCTCAAAAAGTTAAGCAACTAAACATAGCACAAACAAGAGAAAAAAGAAATGAAGCTTATCTATCTTAAAGTTAATCAAAGGTTTAAATCCATAGACTACAATATTATCGTCTACGAGCATAATTCAACCAACATAAAACATATACTATCAATTTCAAAAGTCAAAGGTTCGATTATAAAGAGAAGAGGTGAAAGAACCTACACATTTTTAACTGTTATGATATTTATTGAAATTTAAAGCTATAACTGATAGTTGAATCTACATATTCCATTCATAGATTATAGAGGAAACCAAATGCTGGTGGGAAGAAGAAAAGGGGAAAAAGAAAGCCCAATAACCAAAAGTTATGTTTACCAATCTGTTTCTATGAGATTAATGATTGTTATTAAAACTTCTAACATGAAGCTTGAGGCCTAAACTACATTAAAATTTCTAAAATTAATCCATTACACTAGCACTAACAATAATTTCAATAGTTATTGAAAATATAAATTAAATTTGAAAATTTGAAAATATAAAAACTAAAATCAACGAAGTGTAGCGACCATTTTAACCTAAAAACTATGAAAACAAGTGTTGATGTTCACACCTAATTTCCCTTTCCAATGATCTGATGCTTAAACCATGTTATAATAATTGAATACAAAAGATTTATATTAGAAATTATATCAGTGAACTGTTTCAACATTTATAAGATTTATTGTAATTGCTTCACGACAAAATCCTTTATTGCTCTATGGGATTGGCCAACTGTAGTAGTGACGAAGTGCTATTAGATAATATTCACGTATGATGTAACTAACGTACTTTTACTTCAACAATTTTTATCTTAACTTACCTTGTATTAGAGTTTTTTGTATGCACATCAATCTCTTCTTTTTCTATTTTAACATCACATGCACCTATGATTTTTTGTTTTTTTCCGTTTTAACATTTTATGTGTTGTCCTTTTACTTTTCTTTTCCAAAATATGCAAATTTCATGCAACATATATTAGTGTAATTCATTTATACAACTATTTGGCAAAGAATAGTTTTAACTCATTTTCCAAATGAGGTTTTTGACGTCCATCTAGGCGCCCATGCACAAGCCTCAACCACAAGCCTTGGCATGTGATAGCTTGTAGAAATACAAGCTATTGTAGCTTTTTACTCAGAATTATGAGGGCTAACAAGCAGAATATGTGTTGATAATACTAAGAATTCATGTGAAAAGTGAACTTGTGTCAACCAGCACTAAAAATCCTCGCTAATTCTATATCATGCGTTATACGGCATCAAAATATCTATTTTTGTAGCAATTGTAGGAATCGATCGCATGCGTTGATCCCAGACCATCACAAAGTTGATCGCATACGTTAATCTTCAAGAAAACGAGTTCATCGCATGGATGTTGTAGCTATAGAGTTTAAACCATGATAGAAGGTCGATCGTAAGGTGGGAGGAATGTGTTGGTACTTTGGGAGAAACATGCATGAATGCATACCTTGGGAGTATCAACAAGATAAGGTGATGTTAACATTGCCCATACCGCGACAAAGGTAGCAGTGAGTCAGAACGCATTTCGGATGAAAAGCAAGAGATTGTTTTCATCTAGCCTTCCACCTCTCCTCTTATGTCTGTATTGTATTACATTTTGGCTTAAGACATTAATACATTTTGTAATCAATGCATCTCTTAGTTCCTTCAGCTCCATATTCTTCATCTTCTTCTTCTTTATCATCGTTTACATTCATCGCTTAGTTATCAAAGGTAGTCGCATACTCAATCATGTTGCCTAGAGATAGGACGCATGTAGCAACCCACCGAGAGGTGTGAGTTGCGGGAGTATAGTGAGTTAATCTTCTTCGCTTGGTGTGAGGCAGTAGCAACGCTTGTCTATGAGTCGTCGCAATGCTTGTCTATGAGCTGATTAGCCGCAACTAACTGTGTAAGAAGGTGAGTAATGGAACACACTGAAGCGAAGTAAGCTTTGTTCCTAGAGATAGGCAAAATCTTATGCTCGATGCAACCATGCATTATAGAGATATAGGCATGTGGCTGGCCACCGAGAGGTGTGCGATGCGTTAGTGTGGCGAGCTGGAATTACTTGAGCAGCCTAACATAATGAACATTATTATGCGTTAACAGTTGTTGCATTTCTACCAATTCTCATAGTTAAACTTCCATCGCTCAATCTGTGTAGTTAGAGTAGGAGTGGTGCATAATCCTTTAACTTCTATCTTTTTACTTTTATTCATCGCCTCAAACGCATTACTTCCTAAATACTATTTAGTTACAAGTCCCTGTGTTCGACCTCGAATCATCCCGAGAAACTTGCATTCTCGTTATACTTGGCGAGAAAGCGAGAAAACTTGTGACAGGAACACATGGTCATCGCATACATGCTTAAACGCATATTGTATATTTTCAAATCCAATGCATGACCATTGACGCATGGAGATCAACGCATAGCATAAGACGCATATTTTTCCTCTACTTTTCCAACCAACAGCATGCACACGAGCGCCCAACCCATATTCTTGGGCGTCTAACCACCACGGTCCCATCTTCGTCATAGGCCACCCTCACACCCCTTGCGACCTACCCTTTGAGCCATGATGGGCTTGCATGCCGACCCATCCACTCACCAACACTTAGTCTTATGTTTGCATACTTCTACTCAACATATAACCTCCATGGCACTTGGAAGAAATAAATGGGTGTGTGTAGGGAAGGATGAATCAGAGCAACAAAGGGTGAATCTTAATGGATCGTGGCAACAAGGCCACTCTGCCACTTACAATACCTTTGTAAGTCGTCTGCAAAGGATTCTACCCATCGTTCAATGGGAATTACGTTACAAGGTGGCCCCCACAATTCATCCATCACGAAGGCTTAGCCGCCAACACATGTGTTTGGGGGCCGGAAGGTTCCTACTACCGGTCGACAATCAAGCGATGAGTGCATGCGTCGCTTCTCGTCCAAATTCTGACTTAGAGGCATTCAGTTATAATCCCACGTACGGTAGCTTTGGCCACTAGCTTTTCAACCAAGCGCGATGACCAATTGTGCAAATCTTCGGTTCCTCTCGAACAAGGTTGAATTACTAATGTGACATTGTCATCAGTAGGGTAAAACTAACCTAGCCCACAATGGTCTAAACCCAACTCACATTCCCTATTGGTGGGTGAACAATGCAACACTTGGTGAATTCTGCTTCACAATGATAGAAAAAGTCGACATCAAAGGATCAAAAAGCAATGTCGCTATGAATGCTTGGCTGTCACAAGCCAATTATTTCTATGGTAACTTTTCTGACACCTCTAGCTTCAAATTCAAAAGGTCTAAAGGATCAATAGGCCACGCTTTCACGACCCATATTCGTACTAGAAATCAAAATCAAACGAGCTTTTACCCTTTTGTTCCAACAAGATTTCTATTCTCGTTTAGCTCATCTTAGGACACATGCGTTATCTTTTAACAGATCTGTCGCCCCAGCTAAACTCCCCACCTGACAATGTCTTCCGCCCGGATCGACCCGCCGAAGCAAGCCTTATGTCCAAAAAGAGGGGTTGTGCC
>NC_052359.1:71056736-71095194 GCF_009727055.1 Benincasa hispida | reverse complement strand
CAACACTTGGTGAATTCTGCTTCACAATGATAGGAAGAGCCGACATCGAAGGATCAAAAAGCAACGTCGCTATGAACGCTTGGCTGCCACAAGCCTTATGTCCAAAAAGAGGGGTTGTGCCTCGCTTCCGCTTCACGGAATAAGTAAAATAACATTAAAAGTAGTGGTATTTCACTTTAGCCTTTCAGCTCCCATTTATCCTACACCTTTTAAGTCATTTCACATAAATAAACATTAACATATTAATTTATACAACATATTATTGAAAGAAAGAAGAAGATGACACGAAGTTTTACGTGAAGAACCCTAGAATAGGGATAAAAATCACGGTAGAAGAAGATGACACGAAGTTTTTATTATTATTCAACACATTCCGTACATCAATGATCCAAGATATAAATAGGCTATATAAGACCCTAATATAGAAATGGGAAAAAAATAGGGCAAAGTAGGAAAAAAAAAAAAAAAAAAAAATAAAAAGCCCTTAGGGCTAATACATTACAACCCTTTATTTTTAACACTCCCCTCCAGTTAGGACGTAGATGTCAATAAGACCCAACTTCCTAATACAAGTATCAAACCTTTGTCTAAGTAATCCTTTAATGAGAATGTCAGCAATTTGTTGATTAGAAAGGATATAAGGAATATAAATACTGCCATTGTCCAGTTTTTTTTTTTTTTTTATGAAATATCTATCAATCTCCATGTATTTTGTTCTGTCATGTTGCACAAGGTTGTTGGCTATATATACTTATATTTGCCTTGTTACCACAATAGAGCTTCATAGGAGTATCACTGTCTTGATGGAGATCAGATAAAACTTTCTTCAACCATATCTCTTCACATATTCTCAGACACAAAGCTCTGTATTCAGCTTCAGCACAGCTTCTAGCAACCACACCTTGCTTCTTACTTCTCCAAGTAACAAGATTACCCCACACAAAAGTATAGTATCCTGAAGTTGACTATCTATTTATAACAAATACTGCCCAATCAGAGTCAGTGTAAGCCTCAATGCATCTCCTGTCGAATTTCCTGAACATCAGGCCTTTACCTAGAGTAGTTTTCAAGTATCTCAAAATTCGATTTACAATCTCCATATGTTTTTCGTAAAGTGCCTGCATAAATTGACTAACTATACTGACAGCATAGGATATATCCAGTCTAGTATGAGATAAGTAGATCAATTTTCCCACTAGACGCTAGTATCTCTCCTTATTAACAGGAACTCTATCAACAGAATTAGCTTAACATTGAATTCAACAGGGGTATCAACGAGTTTACATCCCGTCATCCTTGTCCCCCTCAACAAATTGAGTGTGTGTTTCCGTTGAGAAACAGAAATCCCCTCTCTTCACCTCGCCACCTCCATTCCAGGAAAATATCTTAAACTCCCAAGATCCTTAATCTCAAATTCACCAACCATTTTCTTTTTTAGCCTGGTAATCTCAGCAACATCATCACCTGACAGAATGATATCATCTATGTACACAATTAGAACAACTATTTTCCCTAATACTGACTTCTTTATCAACAATGTGTGATCAGAATGCCCCTAAGTAAAACCTTGGGACTTAACAAAAGTGATGAACCTGTCAAACCAAGCTCTTGGAGCCTATTTCAAACCATACAGGGACTTTCTTAGTTTACAAACCTGATAGTCAAATTGGGCTTCAAAACCAAGAGGTGGACTCATATAGACCTCTTCCTCTAACTCATCATTCAGGAATACAGTTTTCACATAAAGTTGGTGGAAAGGCTAGTCTTTGTTAACTCCTACTAAAAGAAACACTCATATTGTGTTCAGCTTCGCTACAGGTGAGAAAGTTTCTAAGTAGTCAATTCCATAAGTTTGAATAAACCCTTTAGCAACCAATCTGGCCTTGTATATTATCAAGAGTTCATTCAGACTTATACTTCACAGTGAACACCCATTTGCACCCAATTGTTTTATGCCCTTTAGGGAGAACTACACCATCCAACTGTTTCATCTCTTCTATGATCGCAGCCTTCCATTCAAGAACTTCCATGGCCATATGCATATTGGTTGCTATTATTACTGAATCCAAGTTAGTAGTGATTGCCTTGAACTCAAAAGACAAATTATTGTAAGATAGAAAACTATGCATGGAATACTTAGTACATGACTTAGTCCCCTTTCACAAAGCAATAGGTATATCAAGGGAAGCATCATAACCTCCTATTTTCCCTAACCCCTCATCAATAAGAGGATGGTGGTCACACTTAATAACTTCCAGCTCACTCCCACTCTCCTGTGTTTCTCCTAATGACTTTGTCACTACCTACAACTTTGTCATTTTCTAGAACTATCACTTCAGTGTCGCCAGTGTCAATCACATCACACACATCACCCTCAACACACATATCAGTGTTATCATGAATAAAAGCACCTTGAGCTTGAGTTAGTGTCGATTCTGATTCATGGATCGTAGCTAATGGAGCAACAGAAGGCACTATTTCCTTTCTAAGATTCTTCCTATAGTATGTTATCCATGGCACCTGTTTAGTAGGAAGGACGAAGTGATTTGTACCCAAGATAGGCTCAGGAAGAAAATTCGTAGGAATCGAATATGTGGACCAGTTAGTCTTTTCACTAGTATTCTCCCCCTAAAGAGGACTGACTAACAGGGAAGAAAGGTTTATCCTCAAGGAACATTACACCCATAGAGACAAAGTACTTTCAAACACCCCTTGAATATTTTAAAGATGTCGCTCTAACTGCAGCTCATCTAATTAATCAGATGCACATCAGGAATAAGACGCGTAGCTAGGTAAGACTCTTTAAGGGGTGTTTGAAATTGGAGAACACAGAAGGGCATCTGATTAATTAGATAACTACAGTTAGAGCGACATCTCCCCATAAATAAAAGGGAAAAGAAACAAAAAGCATGAGAGATCGAGCAACCTCAAGGAGGTGACGATTTTTCCGTTCAACCACCCCCATTTTGTTAAGGGGTATAAGCACAAGAACTCTGATGGACAATATCTTTGGAAGCCAAAAAATCATGAAGAGTGTTATTAACGAACTCAACCATTGTCACTACGAAGAATGACAATTTTGGTGTTAACTTGAGTCTCTACTGTAGTGTAAAACTGTTAGAATACAGGCGTTACTTCTAACTTATCAGTGAGAAGAAATACCCATGTAAGACGGGTGTGATCATCAATAAAAGTTACAAACCAACGTTTTTCAAACGAAGTGGTGATGTTTGAGGGACCCCAAACATCACTATGGACAAGATGGACTAGTTGAGAAGGCTTGTAAGGTTGAGATGGGAAGGTAACCCGGTGCTATTTTGCACGTATACACACATCAGAAGACAAAAAAGGAACATCAACATTATGAAATAAATGGGAAAATATATACTTCATATACTGAAAGTTCAGATGACCAAGACAAAAATGCAATATCATATAATCTGTTTCAAAAGTTGAAAAGTAAGAAGTCAACAAACTAGTCCTATCAAAACTTCTAGAGGCAACATCATCAGAAAGGAAATAGAGCTCCCTATCGTGTCGGGCAGTGCCAATTGTTGTCCCCGAGCTCAAGTCCTAGAAGAAAACAATATCAGGTAAAAAGATAACTCGACAATCCAAATTTCTAGTTATCTTACTGATAGACAATAAGTTGTAAGATATTTGCGGACATGCAACACATTTTATAAAATCAAACCCTAGACCGAAGAAAGATGACTCTTTCTTGCAACAGGAGCAAAGGATCCATTTGCAATCTGAATTCTCTCATTACCAGCACTCGAGAAATATGAGAGAAATTTATCAAACAAGCCAGTTAAATGGTATGTTGCCCTGAATCTAGTATCCATGTTTCTTACCATCAATATTAAGAAAACTAAAGGACTGAGGAGTACCTGACTGGACAATCGCACCGACTCCAACATTACCAGGGTCATTTTGGATGGTCACCTGAGATTGAGACCGTGAAACATCATTTGTTGAATCACTCACAAGTGCCCAACTAGGATTCGACTTATCAATCGGACGCCACGTCTGCCATTCGAAGGTCTACCATGTAATTTCTAGCCCTGATCCTTAGTGTGCCACAGTTTCTTGCAAAGTTCACATACTGGAGGAGACTTATCATTTTGTTTGTCACCATCAGACCTGGACGATTTTGCACTAAACACAGCAGAGTCTATAGGGTTGACAATAGGCTTGTTCATAGCACTCGATCTATCTTCCTCTAATCAGACTTCAGAACAAACTTCCATGAGGGAGGGTATCGGTCGATGTCCCAATATCCGACTACAAATTGAATCAAATTTGAAGTTCAGACCAGCAAGAAAGTAATAAACACGATCAACCTCCTCGAATATTGCACTCCACCACACAGACAATCTAAGACAGTTTCCCGAAATAAATCCATCTCCTGCCAGATTAAAGACAGTTCGTTGAAATAAGATGTAACATCCATGGTTCTTTGTTTGCACTCATGAACCTGTTTACGCCAGATGTATAATCATGACACGTTCTGCCTCTTAGAGTATAATTTCTATACTGCATCCCAAATATCCCGAGCAATTGCAGCATATAGCAAGGGTTTCCCTATCTGTGGTTCTGTGTAGTTAACTAACAAAGAACGGAGCAAAGAGTCTTCTCCATTCCAAACACACTCTTGGGGATCTCTAGGTCGAGGTCTCAAAATCTCACCAATTAGATACCCAAACTTGTGATGCCCCTCAAGAGCCATTTTGATGGAGGGACCAAAAGAAATAATTTTGGTCATTCAACTTCTCCCCTGTAATAAACCCTGTAGAATTTCCCACAAATCCATATAAAAAATATGTTGTAGGTAAAATAAGCAGTTATCGGATTTTCTAAATACATCGATTAACCGGAAGACAACTGAATTTACAAGGCTTGACTGGGTGTTTATGGTAGTCCCAAGGGCTGCTCCAAGGGCTGCAATCTGTTGTTGAAGGCTAATTAACTGTTGTTGAACCATCATTGAAGACAAACTTGTCGAACCTGAAGTACCATGACTAGTCGGCACATGTTGAGGAAGACGGGTGGTTGATGGGTTCGATTGTTGTCCACCCAAAAACGACAAGGATTCACCCATTTCAAACAAGAATTTCTAGCTGTCAATACTCACGCTGCTTGGGTGACCGACGCTGGGGAGATCGATGATGGTGTACGGTGCATTAGACGACACCGGCTGTGGGATCAGGTTCACCTTTGACAATCACTGGAGTTGGTTCGACGGAAGGAACTAGGCCGACGCACGTTGGGTCGACAGAAGAAGCTGACTTGTCTACACTAGCCGCGGCATGGAAGAAGTCGGTTGCATTGAGGTCGGCTGCATCAAGGGGTTCGTCTACACCAACTCTGCTTTAAAGAAATCGATTGCATTAGCCGTTGCTCGAACAGTGACGCACAGACACCCTGGTCATCGTGTGATGGTAACTGAAACATTGGGCTGAGATGGAGCATTTGGAGGTACCTGTCGACAACAGCTTGAATGACGACAAATGGAATGGCAATGGTGTCATCAATTGTTTTGGCCATGTTTCGTCAACAACAGCTAGGGTTTCGTCACCATGCTTTGATATCATATTGAAAGAAATAAGATGACACGAAGTTTTACATAGAAAACCCTAGAATAGAGAGAAAAAAACCATGATAGAAGAGCTCTCTTTTTCATTATTATTCAACACACTGACCCATGATATAAATAAGCTATATAAAACCCTAATACAGAAACAGAAAAAAATAGGATAAAGTAAAAAAAGATTAAAAAGCCCTTAGGGCTAATACATTACAGCCCCTTATTTTCAACACATATGTTAATGACAAGATATGTCAAAGAATAGTCTTTAAATTGTTAATGACACAACAAATATTATGTACTTCATTGGACGGTAAAACTATGACTCATTTTTAAATTCCAACTACGAAGTTCCACTTGAACAGGATAGAAGAGTAAAATGCAAATCAGAGATTATGATTTACACAAGATAAATGTCAAGAATATTGTCATATGTTGAATATCCAAATAGCTAAAACCAATATTTTCCATGCTCAAAATCAACTACCACCACTAATCCTATGAATGACTATAAGTATGCATAATTTCTAGGTGGTAATAATATTACACAGACAAGGTACAAAAAGATGAAGAGTTTACTCAGAAACATTTCACTGGGTCGCCTTTAATGTTCACACTTCAATCAAATCTCAGCGACCAATTTCTAGAGGCGCATTACCCA
The DNA here is from genome assembly GCF_009727055.1 of Benincasa hispida. Classification (NCBI taxonomy): domain Eukaryota; kingdom Viridiplantae; phylum Streptophyta; class Magnoliopsida; order Cucurbitales; family Cucurbitaceae; genus Benincasa; species Benincasa hispida. The sequence goes on along the minus strand of NC_052359.1, from coordinate 71,088,946 downwards.
TGTCGAGGTTCCTGCAAAAACCAGCAAACCATGAGCAATGGAATGAGAAGGAAAATTAATATAAGGAGCATCTCATCGTTGCACAAAGGCAAAGAATTCTTTTCTAAAAAAAGTGATAAAATAAAATGTAAATTGCAAAAGTTTCTCTATATTCTAAACTAAACTTTCCTGTTAACTTAAAAAAAAAACAGACGTGTGACATAAAATAAGTAACAAAATTTGCCCCTACATTTTAACCCAATAAAAAATGCTGTAAGCATATTTGCATAATGCTGTAAGCATATTTGCATATTTTATTTGCATGAAGGCTAAATCTAAATTGTAAAAGAAGTAAATATCACGTTTTGAAATTCACCTCCCACAAATCACATCTATAGCTATTGTTTCGCCATATAATATGGATAGCCTCCCATTCCAGGTGTGATTGGGTGAAGTCCAGCAGCATCTTTCTTTCCAATCACTTGATGGGGATATGGCATTTGGGGTTGGCTTGCATATGAAGCATGCGCTGTCGTAGGACTAGGATACGAAGCAGGATATGATGCAAGAGCTTGGGGATAAGCATAGCCAACGGGCACAACACTGCCATGAGGCTTCCCAGGTTGAGGATATCCAGCGGCTACTGGGTATGGCATAGAAGGAATAGCTGAGGAGACTTGTGCCTGCATCATCTTGTTCCTGTGTGAATCTGCAAGCTTCACAATGATGTTCCTTCCCTGCAACCACTCACCACATCAATATATTATCATTTTCATCAAAGGTTAAAAATCATTTGCAATATTTTCTTATGTTGCACTAAACCGGTACTAGTTCGGCTCTTGCTTGGGAGAAGATTCTTCATTTTTACAAATTTACAAAAAGCTTCCATTATCCCTCTATTATATTGTTTTTGGTTTCTTACCCCCTTAACCCCTTCCAAAAATAAAGATAAAACTGCTTCCATAATTCCACACTTAATCTAAAAGATCGCTTGTGCTTAATGATACTCGGCAGATAAGTTGAACTAAACCAAATATTTTTCTCCCGTTCAAAATGAAATAGTGCTAACTATCAATTCTGGACTATTCCCTTCTCTTTCTTTTCACTTGGAAAAATAAATTACCGCATATCTAAGCATTAAAATATTGGAATCTTCTTTATTAAAATTAATTCTGTTTCAAAAAGCTATTATTAGCAAGTATCACAACTCACTCACCCCAAAGGTCTTGTCTGGATCATCTATTGCCTTCTTTGCAGCCTCTACAGTGGTATACGTAACAAATCCAAACCCTCTGCACACAAAGAAACGGAAATTGTTTTATAGGTGCAGCATATGTAAGTCCAATAAGGTAAAAGATTATAGACATCCATGGAGAAAGTAAAATCACATGAAATGCGAAAATGTTACTAACCGTGATTCATTCGTATCCTTATCATAGGCAACCGAACCTTCTTCTATATCACCATATCTTCCGAAGAAATTCAGCAATATTTCACTTGTAATATCTGGTGATAAACCGCCAATATATAGCTTTCTCTGTGCCAAGTCTGGTGTTGTACTTGATCCACTTAGACCCTCGCAAGCCAGATTGCAGACAGCCATGCGACCCTAAAATTAATAAGCATTGGTCAAATACATAAATTTGAATTATCTGAGAAATATCATCTTCTTTTTTTTTTTTCTTTTTTTTTGAATAAGACACTTGGAAATATCTTAGAAAGCCACCGGCTATAATATGCTGGAACGAAAAGATGGTTGTGTTCATTAAAAGTTCATGTTATCTATCCTTAGCTTGCAGATGGATAGCCTATCAATCAACTACCCTTAACATCAGTTTTCAAAGGCATAATTTGTTCAAGTTCTGGATTGTTTGTCAAAAAATAAAAAAATAAACAAATCATATACAGGAGTGTTTATTAAGTTTCAATCTTTATAAAATTAGATTCACTACATATCAGATCAAAAACCAAAAAGAATACTTCTCCATAAGCTAACAGCTATCGTCCTATGAACAAAGAAATGATAAGACCAAATATTATTTCTTTCTAATAGCTGCTTTTGCCCCAATGCCTAGACTTTGGAGATATACTCACCCGAAGATTTGCATGCTAAACCTTCTAGGTAGGTGTTATTGAGAGACTGCAAACCTTGTCAAACCGTGTCAATCCAAGCATAGCTCAGTAGAAAAGGCACCAATTACCATACCTCCTAAAGGTCAATCGTCCGATTCTCATCCCTCATTTGCTGAACTTAAAGAAAAGAGGGAGAGAGATTGGGTCTTAACCAAAGGGACTGCCCCTTGGTGGCAATGAGACCAACTATTTGTTAAAAAATTGATGACAAACCAAACTTTCACCCACAATAATCAAACATTATTAAAAATGATTGGAAATGATGAACCCACTGAAACTGCTTCATTCCATCACAACTATTCTCACACATTTAACTCCAAAAATTAGAAAATTCCACAACATTTGGAAGGAGTTTAGTACTTACCTCAATAATTTTGCTAGGTGCTCTTAAAGCAGCTTTAGTCGAGTCCATGTGCTTGTAAGTAATGAAACCATATCCACGGGACTTTCCTGTTGCTTTGTCATAAATAACGGCTCCTTCTTCAATTTCCCCATGCACGCTAAATGCCTGAACGTAGTATAATTATAACAACTTTATTGGGGGGAAAAACCAACTGAGCACTGTTCTTTGGAGGAGATAGAAGCCAGGGAGAAAAAATATTACTAAAAAGGAAGGTGATTCCAAGATTTAATATTCCAGGACTAGAAACATATAGAGTCTAAAGAACAAACACAAACATGACAGGCAAAACACAAGCAACAACCAACTGCACTCACAGCACACAATGTTTCTGAAGTGGTATTCCAAGCCAAGCCACGAACAAAAAGCTTTCGATTGACAGGATCTGCACTGGCAACACTTTTTATTTCTTCTGCAATGGAAGGATACTGGGACCCTCTTTATGCCTCAACATGCAATGCAAATAAACACACATTCACCATGTCAATCACACAGCATACAATTGAAGTAACACCCTCGTGATTTCCACTGTGTAATACCCACAAAAATTCATTCTTACCATAGTTTTAGTAATGGAAGTTACTTTCGAAGGAAATTTTTTATTTAAGAACTATAAAGACAAGATTTTTTTCCGAATAAAATTGTTTTGAGTTTACATTCATTTTTTATTTTAGAACAAGATTTTAAATTCATTTTTGATGATTATTGACCTTATAAGTTTGTCTTCTTTTTAAAATAGTGTATTAGATAAGTACTCTCTGATGAATCTGAATTTGGTTTGAAACATTTAGGATAATTTAACAATTTGATATTCTTTTGTCAATTTAACAATTTGATATTCTTTTGTCAGAAGCAATTTATTAAAGATAAGTTTTTTATATAAAAAAATATATTGTTTGGTGTTAGACTTGAATTCTAATAAGTTTTGATGAAATATTTATTTGTTGAATTCACAGGTATTAAATTCTTTTTTAAGATGAGGGGTGGAAATTTGAACTTATAATCTTCTGATTGAGAGTATAATGTCTTAACCAATTGAGCTATGCTAAGATTGGCTAGATTTGTCTTTTTATGAGAAACATTTTTGTTGATTATGAAATTACAAAAATTATTGCTAAAATTTACTCATGGTTGTTCTTTCAATAGGTTCGCTCTCTTTCTTTTCTCTTTATCCATGAGTGTCCAACTCATCTTGCACATAGTTCAACTATTCTCACAAGACAATTGGTTGATCCTACTGTCGTTCCCAAGGGAACTCATAAGATATTAAACTCCAAAGAGGTGATCTAGTTTTGGTCATCATGACTTGAACCTATTCTTTCCCTCAGAAAGAATAAGAGGTTGCATTACAAAAGGGTAAAAGGATTCAAGATATAAGTAAACATGTCAAAGACAATAAGGTAGGTTGCAATATTATAGAATGTAAGAAAATTATTGTATTATATGGGCAAAGCTTTTCTAAGATTTATTTTTAAATAATAAAAAAAATAAAAAATAAAGTTGTCAAAAATGTGTCAATGTGAAGGATGATCTTCACTGGAGAACAGCTTAGGATGGTCTTCCCTGTGTACTCTCCGAAATATATGAAGAACAGCTTAGGAAAAAGTTAACTTCACCATTTAAAGGATGACCCTTCTACATGTTTACTAGTGGTTTACTGTGGAAATGCCTCATACATCTACGAACCGAAAAGATTTCAAAATTCAGCTACAATAGAAACTAAGAACCCAAAACCCTAAAAAGGTCGTCCGCAACACTGGCATAAATGAGTTAAGACTGGGATTACCAAGTTCTCTGAAACCCCATATTTCATACAATAACGTTTTTCGCAGTAAACAGAAAGACAAAGTCAGGTGCGAGAAAGAAGAACTAAGAAAATAAAACCCTAAGAGTCATTCACGAAAGCGAATAAGAAGAAGAACGAAGTGCAAATGAAAGTATAGTTTAGTAAAGAAGGGAGAAGAGACGTACAGTTTAGCAAGGAGATCGACAAGTTGTGGCTTGGGAAGGGGTTCGAGGAGAGACCGTAAATGTTGGACGGAAGAAAATTCGCCGTTGCGTACAGGTTTCCTCCAGCTTCGCTTCTTCAAATCTTCCATGTTTGTGAAGGTTTATCAAACGCGGTTTGGCGCTGAAAGAGATAGCAAACCTGAACTCTTTCCGAGAAAGCTCGAAAACTGGACTGAGCAGGGGTCTCAGATCTTCTTTTGGCAAATGGGTTTATACTGTTTACATGTGGTTTTCATATAACATCATGACGGAGGGTGTTCGAATAATTCCAACACCTCACGCTATCAATTTAAAGGGTAAATGTTGGATTTAGATTGAAATTTTTATATGTTTCTTTCGTGGGTTGGATTCGATCGGGTTATACTTTTAAAAATTTGGGATTAATTCATTCAAAGCCGAATTATCTAAATATTATAATATATATATATATATTATATTATATATATATATATAAATTATATATATATACTTATAAGTATTTTGACCTAATCTCCAAACCCTAAATTCTATATTATAACTTATAAATATTATAACTCATATACATCTTTATGATGTTTGTTTGATGTTTGTAATAGATATCTTAGTGAAGTGCTCTTTATTTGAAGCTGAAAGATAAGCTGCAATCTCTGTCTTAGGGGGAGCCTGAGACATTCGTCACTAATATCATTACTTAGGGGGAACCTAAGTATCCGAGAGAGGGAGTCTCTGATCTAGGAGGAGCATACGTATACAAGTGTGGTTGAGCTTTACAGAGGTCACTATATTAGAGTTGTCAATACATATAAGTATTATGTTGTAATTGCTTAACATCTATATTAGTGAAGTTATCTTTCCACGGGAAAACTGCCCCCCAGATGTAGGTGTTAATCACCGAACTAAGTTAACAATCTCTGGTGTTATTTTATTTTTCCTATTTTTGTTTGTTAATTGTTCTGTGAATTGTCGTGACATAGTTCGTAACACCTTTTACTATGTGATAAGTACTTCCATCTTATTTTCAATTGGTATCAGAGTGGGTCACCATTATCTCTGGTGTTTCTATGGAAGGAATCAAAGAATGTGGCTCTACCTCACGTCTACCAGTCTTGGATGGAACAACTTATGCATATTGGAAGGCAAGGATGACAGCCTTTCTAAAGTCCATTGACAAAGGCTCCTAGAAATCTATCCTCGTGCGTTGGTCCCACCCTGAATTCATTAATAAAATGTGAGAAAGAACTTAAACAAGAACTTAAACCAAAAGTGGAGTAGTCTGAGGTTGAAGATGAAACCTCTCTAAGCAACTCTAGGGTATTAAATGTCATTTTCAATGGTGTTGACAAAAACATCTTCAAGCTGATAAAGACCTATGTCTCTGCAAAGAAAGCTTGGAATATTCTTGTTGTTGCTCATGAAAGGACATCAAAAGTTAAAATGTCAAGACTTTAGTTGTTAGCCAAAAAAATTGAAAATCTTAAGATGAACGAAGATGAAATCATAGTTGAGTTTAATGTGAGATTTCTTGATCTTGGAAACGAATCCTTTGCTTTTGGAAAGAAAATCTCTTAAGAGAAACTTGTGAGAAAGATTGTCATATCTCTTCCCAAGAAGTTTGGCATGAAAGTGCCTACGATTAAAGAAGCTCAGGATATTTCTTCTATGAGATTTGATGATCTCTTTGGTTCTCTTCGCACATTTGAAATGTCTCTGGAGAACAAGCCTAATAAAGAAAAGTCATAGCATTGCCTTGCAATCTATTGTTGAAGATAAAGAACAAGATTGAGTTGAAAAATCATATGAAAATCTTGTTGAGCAATTTCTCTCTTATCCAAACAATTCTCTCATGTGCTAAAAGAAATTGACAGAAGACCAAGCTCTTTCCCTCATTAGAATACCAAGTCAGGAGGTGATGCAGGGTTTGGTTCTTATAAAGCTCAGAGAACAAAGAAGGATGTTGATAAAGGTGGATCCTTTACTAAAGAGAAATTTGTTAGATGCAGAAAGTGTGAAGGTTTTGGCCACTTCCAAGCCGAATGTCCGACCTTCTTAAAGCGACAGAAAAAAGGTTATATATTGACTCTATCTAATGAGGAGTATGATAAGGATTGTTGATCAAGATGTCAGAGCTTTTGTCAATTTTACTTCCTCTGACGGCTCAGATGAAAAAACTGCAGGAATATGATTTTCCAATTTGTGATGAAAAGGAAGTCCATGATTCATCTGTTGCATCAGCTTATCGTGATCTGTATAAAAAAAATGGCTAGAAGACAATAAAGCGTTGAAGTTCAAGAGATTAGAATTGAATTATTGATTACTGACAACACTACACTTATGTCAATCATTTCTGATCTAAAGAGGGAATTGAATAAAGTTAAGACTGATAAAAAGGCTATATGTAAATTAGTCAGAATATTAAATTCTGGGACTGATAACCTCAAATTCTCTCTGTTGGTCAAAGCTCAAGAAATTTTTGTGGTATTGGTTATTCCAACTCCAAGAAGTCTTATGGTCAAGAGGGGGATAATAAAGGAAAGCAGAAAATTATTTTTGTGAAAGAAAATAACCATGGAAGAATGTCCAACTAACCAACGCAACTCACAAGCCATATCATAGGAATAATCAGCAAGTTAGAAGACCATGGATTTGTCATTACTGTGGTAAAAAAAAAGCGTCATATTAGACCTCATTGCTACAGATTGGTTGGGTATCCAAAACAGAACTTCGAGTCAAGATTTCATGTTCATGGCTTGGGTATAAACAGTGGTTTTTGTAGATCCAAACAAGTCTGGAGAGTGAAAAGCAACTCAAACTACTGCAATGTGGCCTTAACTTCACTTAGATCCTCTACTAAAGGGGATTGATTCTTTAACAATGGCTACTCCGAACACATGACTGAAGAAAAAGGATATATCTCTAATCTTCAAGCCATCAAGTCAGGGCAAGTCACTTTTGGAGATGAGACTCAAGGAAGTATCATTGGCAAAGGGAAATTAAAATACCCTGGACTTCCAGCTCTTGATGATGTTATGTTGGTTGAAGATCTCACCGCTAATCTTATCATTATTAGTCAGCTTTGTGACCAAGGTCTGAATGTAAGCTTTACCAAAGATATATGTCTTGTCACCAACACATGTTAAGGCTCTTATCATGATAGGTGAATGTTCATCTGATAATTCTTATCTCTGGTCTCCCTCAAATATTAACTCCCCTTGTTTTATGTCTAAATGTGATAAAACTACCCTATGGCACAAATGCCTTAGGCATGTGAGCATTAAGTTTATTCAGAAGACTGCCTCCAAGGATGCTATGATTGGACTTCATATTCTGAAAGGAAATGAAAAGATGATTTGTAAAGACTGTCAAGTAGGGAACAAATAAAAGTGTCTCACAAACAAGTTCTTGTGGCTGTTACAAATTGTGTGCTTGAGCTTCTCCCTCTAGATCTAATGGGCCCCATGTAGGTGGAAAGCCTTGGAGGAAAACAATATGTTTTGGTTTGTGTGAATGACTTTTCTCATTACACCTGTGTTTGGTTCATCAAGGAAAAATCAGATACCTTTGTTGTGTTCAAAGCTCTATGTCTTCGAATTCAGATAGAGAAAGATCTCAATGTAGTTCGAATCTAGAGTGATCATGGGTGTGGGTTTGAAAGTACCAAATTTGCTGATTTCTGTGCAGCAGAAGGAATTCATCATGAGTTCTCTATACCCATCACCCCTCAGCAAATTTGAGAGAAAGGATCGCACTCTGTAGGGGATGGCTCGTGTTATTCTTCATGCGCAAAGTCTTCCTCATCATTTTTTGGTTGAAGCTCACTGCTTGTCACAATCACAATAGGATTGCCCTTCGTCCTGGCACAAACTGCACAAATTATGAAATTTTGAGGGGAAGGAAGCCTAGTGTCATATTTCTATATATTTTGCAACTCATGCTATATTGTAATGATAGAGACCAGAGGAAGAAATGAGATTCTAAAAGTGATGAAAGGATCTTTCTTGGATACTCAGCGAATAGTCATGCCTTCAGAGTCTATAACAAACACACCAAATGTGTTATGAAATCCATCAATGTTGTTAATGATGACTCTAATGGAGAGGATACTCTGTCTGATTCTGACGACAATGAGACTGAAAATGCCAAAATAAATAATCATAAATCTGAGACAAGTGTTTCGCCTAATGTCAGTGACATTTCTCTTGACATAACTAAGAATGTTGATCAGGATACTTCCTCAGAAAGTGAACATGATCAAGTGTGTGCAAAACAACCATCCAACATAATCTTGAAGAATCATCCTTCAAAGTAATATCATTGGAAATTTAGAAGCCAAAATGACCACCAGAAAGAAAGAAAAAGTGGACTATTTGCAAATGATTGGGAATGTGTGTTTCACTTCCCCTATGGCACCTAAGAGTGTTGCTTACGTCTTAAAAGATGAACATTGGGTGAATATGATGCAAGAAGAATTTGGCCAGTTTGAAAGGAGTGAGGTATGGGAGCTGGTCCCTCGACCTATATCTGCCAATATGTTGGAACGTGGGTCTTTAAGAACAAGACTGATACTGATGGCATAGTCATCAGAAACAAAGCTTAACTTGTAGTTCAAGGTTACTCTTAAATTGAGGGTATTGACTTTGATGAAACCTTCACTTCTGTAACCCAGTTGGAAGCCATCAGACTGTTGCTGGGAATAGCCTACCTCTTGAAATTCAAGCTCTATCAAATGGATGTGAAAAGTACCTTCCTAAACAGAGGTGCATGTGGAATAGGCTAAGGGATTTACTGATCCTCACCATCCTAATTATATGTTCAGACTCAAAAAGGCTCTGTATGGTTCAAAACAAGGGCCTCCTACTTGGTATGATAGGTTGACAGTATTTCACGTTAACAATAGCTACATGAGAGATGGAGTTGATAAAATCTTGTTTGAAAAGAAACAAAAAGAATATCTGGTGATTGTTCAAATGTATGTAGATGACATAGCTTTTGGTGGAATGTCATAAGAATTGGTGGATATTCTGGTCAAACAAATGCAAGCTGAGTTCGAGATGAGTATGGTTGGAAAACTGACATGCTTCTTGGGATTTCAAATTAAGAAAATGAAAGATGGTATTTTTGTTTCTCAAAGCAAGTATGCCAAAGCTATTGCGAAGAAATGTGGTCTGGAAACACCAGCATCAAGCAAACCCCTACTTCTACTCATATCAAACTATCCAAAGATGCTAAAGGGATGGAGGTTGATGAATCCCTATATAGGAGTATGATTAGAAGTCTCTTGTACCTTACAGCTAGTAGACCTGATATAGCCTTTGTTGTCTGTGTTTGTGCTAGATACAGGGCACACCCAAAAACAGTCACTTGCTAAGTGCCAAAAGAATTATCAAATACATCAATGGGACCAATGAGTATGAAATTTTTTGATACTTTTGACACTAATAACTCCCTTGTAGGATATTATGATGTTGATTGGCTAAGAAGCACAGACACAGATACAGATACATGATACGGATACGATACGGCGATACATTAATTTCTAAAAAACTAAGATACGGATACGTTGAAGATACGTATTATATATATATATATATAATGTCTAATTAATTGCTATAATACATATTTTAAGTTAGATTATAATAGATTCAAGAAGAGAGTGAAAACTTGAAAAAAAATCCAGTAACATCGAGTAATTATTGAGTGATTAAAGTAGACGGTAGGAAAGAAGTAAAAGATGAAGATTGAATAATGAAGTTGAGGATGAAGGAAGTGTGAATCATGATTTAAATAGTGAGAGAGAATGGAAAAATGAAGATTTAATTACGTTTCAAGTTTTTTTTTAATTTTTTTTTTATGTTTTATCATTTTTAATTTATTTTGTTTTGGATTGCTCAATTTAAGTGGACTTTTATGTTTGGAAGTAATTTTAAAATGGTTGAAATCACTTTTGTCATTTTCAAAATCACCGTGAAACATGTTTAATTCTTCAAAACTAATTTTGATGATATGAAAATTGCATTTAAAAGTGTGAAATTGAAAATTAAATTAATTTTGAGTAATTAAAATTGTGTTTTCGAGTGATTTTAAAAATGAAAAAAGTGATTTTTGATGATTTTAAAATCACTTCTAAACATGCACTAAAATAAAATGGGTTGTAGGTTGGGCTTAAATTTGAAACAAAAAATTAACCCACGTATCCCCTTCACATATCTGGAAGCAGATATGCATATCTGAAAATTAAAAGTAAAAATAAAAAAATCAGATACTTCAAATCACGTATCAGACACGTATCTGCCACGTATCTGAACGTATCCGTATCGTATCTGTATCTGATACCGTTTCTCTGCACAATTAGAAGTATCTGTGCTTCCTAGCTGATTGGGCAGAAAGTTTAGAGTATCGCAAAAGCATCTCTAGAGGTTGTTTCTTTCTTGGAAACAACTTAGTGTCCTGGTTCAGTAAAAAGCATAATTTTTTTTCCTTATCCACCACAAAAACTGAATATATAGCAATTGGTAGCATTTGCACTCAACTCTTGTGGATGAAACATATGCTGAAGGAATATTATGTCTCACAAAATGCTATGACATCGTACTGTGATAACTTGAGTACAATCAATATATCAAAGAATCTAGTCCATCACAACAGAACTAAACACATTGATATTCGACATCATTTTATCAGAGGCTTAGTTGAAAGTAAGCAGATTATTCTAGAGCATGTTCACACTAACAAGCAAATAGTTGCATTTTTACAAAGGCACTTGACGTGAAGCATTTTGAAGCCCTCAGAGCTTCTTTGGGCATGTGTAACATTGAAATATAGCAATTAATCAAAGGACATTTGTGGGCTTCTGGAGGAGCAAGCCCCATTGCGTGTGCCTATGCAATGTGGCACTCATTTATATCTTGATTTGGTGCATGGGAAATTTACGTCGTTAATAAACCCCAACCCCAATCAAAAGAATAAATCACTAAACCATTACTAATACTACTAGGTAGCACAAGTGGCAAGTACGGGATCGAACCACAGAGAGGTCAAGAATTAAATCTCTCATAAGCTAAATTTGACTGTGGAAAGTAGTAAAAACGGGGTTTGGTTTGTTTGATAGAATGGAAAAACATGCGAGAAGTTAAATTGCAAGGGATAAATGTAAATAAGGATTGGTTTATCTCGTTCTCAGATTAAGATAGACATTCAATGTAATTTTTATCATCGTTTTCTGCCAATTAATTATGCAATCGAATTATGCATGCACAACTACTCGCCCGATTCGACCGAACTAGCATCTATAGTGGCGGATAACTAGCAAGAATCTAGTCAAGAAAGTATCCTAATTATTAATTAAGGTCAGAAAGGTCATACCTTAACTAATCTACATACTTCTAAATTTTATTGGGTTCAATAGCGACCATATAGAACTAAAAACACATGCACTACGATTTAGAATTCAATTGTATCGATCAATTGTCAAGAAAACCATATTCAATTAATCAATTTTATCTTTGAACCTAGCAATTAGCACATTCTAGGAATCGCCATCAAATGCCTAATTAACTAATGCTACTTAGGTGATCTTAGCTAGACATTCAGGTAAGAGCGTGACGTAGCTAAAAATCGATTAGCCATGCACAATTATGCGTGAAAAGTCAACCTCACAATCATGCGTATAGAAATTAAAGAGAATTTTAAAAAAAAAGTATTTCAGAATGCAAAACACCAACTAAATCAATAAAACTCAAGAAATTACCTCAAAAATTCATAGAAAAAATTCAAGAAATGATCCAATCTAAGCTTACAATCTAAAATAAAATGAATAGAACTACCTAATGATGTTGAAAAGATAGGGAAGAAGAAGAAAACGAGCCATCTCCTCGGCCTCCATTAAATCCAACATCATTTGACCTAAAAATTAAGAGATGTATATATAGAAAACAATTGGAGCATTGCAACGCTAGGAACAACGTTTAAATGTTGTTACGCAGGTGACCCTCGAGCATTGGATGGGCGATGTGACGTTGGCTTGATGCTAGCTTGTGCAAGAGGCGCACGCGTGGAAGGCTGGAATCACATCAAAAGTTCGTAATGTTGCAATGCTCTTGGCAACGTTGCAACATTGCCCTGTACATTCAACTATTGCCTTTTTGTAGGAACCAGTGAAGGCCCTGAGTGGAAACGTAGAGATCAGTACCAATTTTTTTTTTTCACAAAATACAAAATTTTACAGAAACAATTATGCATACAATCAACAATTTACAACATGTCATAAAAATAAAATCATGCAACTATATATATAACATTTATAATATAAATGATGCATGAATTATACATAACCTATTGTGGAAGTTTTACCATATGGCATACATTATGACATATAATAATAAATAAAAATCATACATTAAATGCATACTTAAAAATAATAATTATTGGATCGAGATTGGACACCTTAACAATTAATTAAATTAATATAACACTTATATTAATTTAATTAATTAAAACAAATAACTATTACAAATTAATATGAAAATCTGTTCGAAACAAGTAAACCGAGTCTTGAATCACATGAATCGGATCGCCTAGCACCCGAATCAGCCATGACCTGCTTGAACCAACTGAATCAGATGCGAACCAACTGAGCTACGAACCGAACCGGGTGCGAACCAAATTTTTTTTTCGTCTCAGAGTGTTTGTAACACTGTGACATAGCATTACAACGCTATGAAATTTTTTGTCTGCCCACCTATTCGTAGCGTTGCAATGAACAATTGTGATCTCCTTCGAATTTCCTCCATTCTTGGCCTCATTTTCACCATATTTTCACCAGAACAATCACGAACGACTCAAAAACAGCAAATTACCAACTTGATTGCAAAAGTTATGCCCAAAACATGGGCCCTTACAAACCAATTTGTTAATTGAAATCATTAAATCTAAATGGTCAATCCCGAAAATATCCAATAATTATAAACATTCACAAAAAACAGTCATCATATGAATAGAACTTTTACATAATGCAAAATTCCACCAATTCTGTAGATCAGTTCTGGAAAAAGAAAAAAAAAATTGGAACCAAAACCACGCTCTAATACCAATTGTAGGAACCTATGAAGGCCCTGAGCGGAAACGTGGATCAGTCCCAATTTTGTTTTCACAGAATACCAAAATTTTACATAAGAAAATATGCATACAATCAACAATTTACAGCATGCCATAAAAGAAAATTAAATAGAAAAGATATTACGGTTTCAAGAAACTCTTACCTTTGAATAACTTACTTATTCACGTATTTCCTCTTCTCCAAAATTGATCACGAACAAAAAGCAAATGAACCAAATTGCCAAATTGGGCACCACCAATTAGAACCTCCTATATTCTCTAATGGGATGAGAATCACTAAGAAGTTTGTGGGCTCATAGATATTGGCGAAAAAGCATGAGTCCATACTCACGACCTATGAGATTATTAAAGGAAATTTTCAGAAAAGATCCTTTAAGCGGAAGCAAAGATCGTCCCAAATTTCATTTTTTATTGAATATAAAGTTTTACAATAAACAACAACAAGATATGCATTTACTTAAAATTACAGCATGCTTTAAAACAAATACTTAGGGTTTCATAAACCCTTACCTTTAAAGAACCCTTTCTTCAAGAATCCCCTCGTACAAGCCATGAACAGAACTCCTCCATGCGGATCTTCTTCTTTAAGAATGGATACATCCACTTGAGAACCCTCTATATTCTCTTGGGATAAATGATTCAAGAAAGAGTTGTGGACTTTTCTTGAATTCTTGAAAGAGAAAAAAGAGATGGAGGAAAGGAGAGGAAAGAGATGAACTTTTCTTCTCTGTTAATTTTTTCAAGAGAGAACTCTTCTCTCAGAGTGAGTTGAGGAAAAAGATGATTAATTTAACTTCTTGAATCCCACGTAAGTTAACTTGAGAGAATAGGGGAGGGAGTTGGAACTCCTTCCCTTTTTTATTAATTTCAATTAAATTAATAAAATAATATATATAATAACTACTTCATTATATATATACACTATATGTTATATCAAATATAACATATAGCTTATAGTTTTATATTACATCAAATACAACATAAACTATAGATTTTATTTTCTCTCAACCATACATGGCATTTAATATAAATCACATTTATATTAAATCCATTTATATGAATCCCATCCATATAAATGACATTTGGATCATATCCTAATTTTTAATTCCTCCCAATATAAATCATATTTATATTAAATTTAATTACATGAATCTCATTCATATAATTAGTATTCGAATCATATTCAAATTTCTCTCATATTATAATGTATCAAATGCATTATATTAATTATATCACATATATAATTAATTCCCTCAATTAATTTGAACAATTTAAATTAATCCAAAAAATAATGGGCTAGTTGCCTAAATAGAATTCAAGCCCAAAATAATAGAATATGTAGTACAATGATAAAATAATTACATATATAGATCAAAAAATGGTAAAAGACTAAAAAAACTCATGCCTAGCCACCATTTTGTTCGCTTCTTTTCGGTTTTCTCAAATTAAAAGCTATCAATGATAGCAGCTATCAGTAATAACCACTAATAGCTGCTATCAGTTGCTATCGCGGATAGTTTCTATCAATTGTTATCAATGATAGTTGCTATCAGCGACAACTTTCAATTTGAGAAAAATTGATACAATCTTGAAATATCAGCTTTTAATTTACTATCAATTATTAGTAGCTATCATTGGTTCACTTTTATCAATTGGAATCAACGTTGAAATATTACTACTTAAGGCTATCAGTGGCTATCAATGATAGATTTATAAATAGTGATCAATTTTGAAAGAAGACCAACAACTTTGATTATCATAGTAGTTATCACTAATAATCTTTTATCATGACTATCACTGATAGCAACTATCAGTCGTTATCACTGATAGACTTTTGTCAATGAAAATCGACCTTGAAATATTAATACTTAAGGCTATCAATGATAGACTTCTATAACTGGTTATCACCTTTGAAAGAAACTCGATATATAGATATCACCTAAGTTTTATCACCGATATCACTAACATCACCCATATTCTGGTTATCAGTGATAGCTTCTTTCACTGATAACATCACTGATAAGATGCTATCGATGATCTCACCGATATAATGCTATCAGTGATAGTTCTCTATCACCAATAACGTGCTATCAATGGTAGCTTCTATCACAGATAACGTACTATCGGGTAGCTTCTATCATTGATAACATGCTATTAGTATTAGCTTCTATCACTGGTAACATGCTATCAGTAGTAGCTTCTATCAATCATAGCTTCTGAACACCTTTTTCCCCTTTCTTGTCCTTCCCAAACATTTATTAGTCCATTTTCTTTTCGATGACAGCTTCTATCACTGATAAACATGCTATTAGTGATAACTTCTAGGCATTCCACTTACATAGTTCGAGATTCAACTTTATTAATTAAATTCACTAAGTTGGCTATCAATGATAGATTTCTATAAGTGGCTATTATCTATGAAAATATAATCAAAGATTAAGCTATCAATGATAGAAAATATTAGTGGCTATCACTGATAGATTTTCATTTGCTATTTATATTTATTATTTGTTATAATAATCAAACTTGATGATTGGCTTGTTGGTGTTAAGTCACTTATGAATTGAGTATTTTCAAGTCCTGTTGTGCTATAGAGGGGACCTTATGGACCTGTAGATTGAAGCTCGAACGGTACTCAGATAATTAATTAAACTCTTTAATTAAATTACTCAACATCCATTAACTGTCGGCCAGTCCACTAAAGACCAATAATTGCACTCTTCGCATTACAAATAAATTTCTGTGCCCATTAGATATAACCAATCAACAATGCAATGACCCTTCACAAATTGCTCGTAAGTACAGCTGAGCCAAAATTATTGTTTTGCCCCTGTAGTTACATCTAAATCCTTAAGTACCACTGATTCCTCTATGGAACAATAAGTCATAGTTCTATTATGACCAAGTCCCTCTCGGGCCAAGAGAGGATGTGGCCACTATGTTTAAGACTCGGAATCAGCCGTTAAGGGAGCAATTTATCTACTTGCCCCTGTATCGGGGAAAGATCGAATTTTGAGTGTGACTAAATCTAAGGCTCCAAGAGAATAGTAGGGAAGGCTTTGAGGTGGTTCATAAGAAGATTTGGAGAAGATTTGCAGTTGAATTCGAGTTTCAAGAGGTTCTGCAAAAGTATGTCTTGAAACCCTCTTATTATTATAGCCAAAATTAATGAATTAGAATACTTATTGATCCTTGTTGCCTCCGCTGCATGCTGATATAATCCTACAATTGGTAGAGACTGATCATTTCATGGTTCGGTCTTATACAAACTCTTTGTATAGGATACCTCCGCTCACATGTCTCCACATGAATGATCAGGATCAGATCATTTGTAGCACTTTATAATACTTATAACACCTACAAAGCAGGCCATATCCGTAGTGTCACTAGGATAAGATACCTAGTCTTATCCATCTACTACAGACCGTTTCGGTTATTATTTAAACAAGATCCACCTGTATGTCTCCACATACTTGTTTAAATTTATATAAAATAACCTCGGATCTTAGTTTATTAGATTAAGTAAATACTTATAAAATAAAACTTATTTTATTAACAACAAAATGTTTATACAAAGTTTACAAACTACGAGATTACAAGGAGATTTAGGACACAATTTCCAACAATCTCCCACTTGTCCTAAAGCTTAGAGAGCTTAATGTACAATATGAATAAAGTACAAAAATACAATAAACTAGGGCATACATATACCTCAGTAACATCTCCCACTTGCCCTAGACAATGTGCCGCATATCCCGTAGACCCAGACTTTCTAGATGATCCTCAAACACTTTAGCCGTGAGAGGCTTTGTAAACATATCAGCAACATTGTGCTCCGAAGCAATCTTAGTGACAGTCACATCACCTTGATGCACAATCTCCTGATTCAAATGATATTTCCATTCTATGTGCTTGCCTCTTCGATGACTCCTAGGTTCCTTAGAATTTGTCATAACACCACTGTTATCACAATAAGGTGTGATGGGCAAAGACATATTTGGAACAACTTCCAAATCATTAAGGAACTTTTTAAGCCAAACAACCTCTTTAGCAGCTTCACAAACAGCTACGTATTTGGCTTCCATAGTGGAGTCTGCGATACATCCTTGCTTGATGCTTCGCCATACTATAGCTCCTCCATTCACTATAAACACTGACCCTGATGTGGATTTCCTAGAATCCCTATCAGTATGAAAGTTAGAGTCTGTGTATCCTAAATCAAATCTTTATCTCCATACACGAGCATATAGTCCCTTATTCTCTGAAGATACTTGAGGATCGTTTTGATCGCCATCCAATGATCTAATCCTGGATTGGATTGATAATGACTGAGAATCTCTACTACATAGAAAATGTTAGGTCTAGTACATAACATTGCATACATAAGGCTACCAATAGCTGTTGCATAGGGAATTCGTCTCATTTCCTCAACCTCTTGAGGATTCTTAGGACGTTGTTCCATAGATAATACAATTCCATGCTTGTAAGATAACAAACCCTTCTTGAAATTGTGCATCGAATATCTGATAAGTATCTTATCAATATACGATGCTTGAGACAAGACCAATGGATCCCTAGAACAAACTATGCCTCTCCTAAATATTTTATTTGGAATTAGGAAGCTAGCCATTTCTTTACATCAGTCAGAAAAACTACGTCATTTCCAATGAGTAGGATATCATCTAGATACAGCACGAGGAAAGCTATTGAGCTGTTGATGATTTTGATAGTATCGAAAATATGCTATTTTCCTCTGCTTAATTCTCGGTCGTTACAATGTTTAATGTGTTTATTTGATTAGTTTGTAGGTGTCGAGCATTTTGGAGGTGGAATCGGTCATTACAAGCTATTTGGGATTAATTTGGAGCAATTAGGAGCTAATTTGAGCAATTGGGCTTCAAAGAGACGTGAATGGACAAAAACACCCCTAGACAGAGCGTTGCAATGCTTGACAACACTATAAGGCAGTAGCTGCCTGTATTCGACGAAACAGGGCAGCGTTGCAATGCTGAGAACACGATGACGGACACGTGCGCTAGGCAGCATTACAATGCTAAGACATTGCCCTATATAAGCTCTTCACCTTTTTAGGTCAGTAGAAGGACACCCACCATTGGCTCCTAGCCGATTTTCCCTTCTTTTCCTTCATCCACTTGTATTTTCGGGTGTTTATTTAATAGTTGATCGAGTAATGTCGAATTGTAACTTCTCATCCCCCATGGGAAGGTAAGATTTTGGTTTCTTAGCTTAGGGATTTGGAGGAACTTGATGTAATTTATGAGATTTTAATTTAAAGATTTATTTGAACTTGTTTATGGGTTTTAATTTGAATCTATATGTATGAATTGCATGATTTTGATTGTTGATTGACACCCAATACTTTTGTCATGTAATTTTAACGCTCTTGAGATTGCCTTGTAATATCTGACACATATTTATAGGATAATCTCATTAGAAGCAATAGGCTAGTTAGGCAAAAAGGACTGTTCCTAGCAACCTGGAGAAAAACCGCATTGATTGTTTAATTAGATATTGGAAATTAACACTCATCTTAGCATAATCCCTAGATCTTAATACGATTTGTTAATTTGTATGGAGCGGATTCGTTTCTATGCATTTTAACTAATTAGATAATTAGGACCATTGGTTAGGATTTCAATCAATTGGGCTAATTATAAACAAAGGATTTAAGTCATAAATTGGGTTGATGATCTAAATTACATAATCCATTCCTCTAAACTAAGACATCTTGGTTAATTGCGCTTCTATCTTTATTTTTCTTGCATTTTTATTTTCACATAATTTCAATTATCCAACCATATCAATCCCCCCATTTATCACATTAACTGAAAATAAACTTGATGAACTAATCTTCCGTGCTTCTTTGAGGTTCAACCCCGGACTTGTCGCATGTACTACTAGTTAGTATTAGTTAGTTTGGTGATTTATAAATATTATTTGTGCAGGCGCAGTTTACGAACGACAGTGAATCCGTCGACCGACCATATTGGCGTCGTTGTCGGGAAAGCCAATTAGTTTTTAGTTAAAGTTTCTTTTGCATTGATTTGTTTTCTTTTTGTGTTAGTTGAGCATGGCAGCAAATAGAGGTGTGCAAGAGTTACCTACTCAAGGGCATCCCACATAAGTAGGCTCGAAGTTGCAGTGGATGCCAACACCACGTGGATTCGTCGAGGAAGGGTATTATGGTCCTTGGGATTATGAGCCTCACCATTCCTGGCAGGGGGAATCCTTAGGCCATAGATACTCAAGATGGCAACAGGGCTTTGGCGGCCAAGATTTCCCACACTAGTTGACTCATGCTTAATCTTTAGGGCCAGGTATGTCTTTAGAGGCTTTGGCTATGGAGCTTGCTAACAGATCTTTTAAGTTTGAGTAAGACAACCTCTGTAGGTAGCAAGAGTTCGAATGCATCCAGCATGAGAGTCTTTGCCCCGAGACAGAGGCTAGGACTGATTTGCAAAGTCTGAGTGACCTTATTGCTCGGCTTGCAACCTCAGCTGGGAGGCCAGATGAGCCGTTGCCAGACCATTCCTTTGATTTTCTAGAGACCCAGGGGCATGAGGTAGTCCATGTTGACACAGTGGAGGAGCAGGAACCGCTTCCTAGGGATTCATGCTCAGGTATGAATTTTGAGTTTTCAATTTCTGAACTTGCTAATAATTTTTTTCAATCTCAATAGGATCTTCAAGCTCAGTGGCAAGGATTGGTTACCTATGTCGCCCAGCTAACAGAGACCATGCAGGAACTGAAAAGCACACCGAAGCAGTCCATCATCTATACCTCAGAGGCCGAGTTCTTTGCGGAGTGTTACTACTCCAGTGATGAAGAGGATGTCATTCCATGCTTGCCAGTTTGTGAGGTGAAGGAGAATTTCGTGCCTACATCTAATAACATCCAGGTGATAGAGTTAGAGGTCAAAAGACTTCACCCTGTTCTAACTTTTGGTATTTCGTATATATTCGAGTTTTGTTCCCCTAGTCCTCACGAGTCAGTTGTCTCTTTTCTTTCTTTCGACTCTTTTGAGTCACTTGAATCTCTCGATTATTTCTTTTTCTTCTTTTTACTATATTCCAAAAACCCAAATTCAACCTATCTGGTTCTCTTCAAAAGATGAAAAACCTTATAGCCTTACCAGGCTATATTGACTCATCCAAGAAGGGACCAGAGAAATACGAGAATTTCTTTGTACCTTGACAAGGAACAGGTCATGTTGAGCAACTAAATTTGGGCTTCTTGGAGGCAACCAGGTTTTAAAATTTTTCTTTTTTTAGGTTAGATTTATTTATTTATTTATATTTTTAGGGTTTTAAATTCTTAGGTTTTAAAATTTCTAGGCATTTCTTTTTCAGAAAAGGAATGGAAAAAAAAAAATTAGGGCACAATGTCGCAATGCTGCGAAGCAGAACAACGTTATAATGCTGCGTTGCTTCGTCGCTCCACATTCTTTTTCCATTTTCTCTCAATTTAGAGCACCTCTACCCTTGTTTTCATTGGGAACGCAGTTCGTATTAAACATTCTATTTATCAATAATAATAAGTTGTTGATTTTTCATTCTATTATGAAAATCCAATAAACATATCCATGGCTATAGTCTAAATACTTTAACTTTATGTGGTGACATAAACATGATCAAGTTAATAGTATATAGTCTAAATGGTCTAAGTATATGGATAAAATTGGGTATCTTATCCTGATAACACAATTGGATGTGGCCCACTCTGTAGTTGTTATAAGGAGTTGTAAAGTGCTACAAATGAGTGGGGGTATCCTATGCAATGTGTTTGCATATAGACTGGACCATGAAAATAGTCATTTTTCCTTATAACGACTGTTTACTGTTAAAACTGACTATTTCATTATCAAGTAACTTAGGTTAACTCGATCTTAATCCTGAGCTAGCTATGAACTCCTGTTTATTCGGGATTATCCTTTGATCTGCATGGGTGAGAGTAGTTCAACAACACTGCTCAATAGGCTTTCCATTTTGGGGATAAGACCGGATGAATAGCTGAGGATATAGCCCTGCAATATGGAATTCACTCCTACCCAATTTAGGGTTAGCAGATAGGTTGTTCTCTTAAGTATTGATTCTAGGTCTTGAACAATCGGGGTCCCGCCTTCTCATGATAAAGAAAGTACTTGATTCATAGGTATTATGAATAAAAAATTGTTCATTAGAAGGTCAGTAGAAATTTAAGGAACGAGATGTATTCACAGGGGTAAAACGCTGATCTTGACCCAGTTGTGATTACGAACAACCTATGAAGGATCAACTTACTGATTATGGTTATATCAAGTTGACATAATATATCTACAGTGAGGAGAGTTCAACTATGGGCTATAGTGGAGTAACGAATGGAGGTTAATTTGGTATAATGAGTTTAGCCAATTAATCTTGGATCGTTGGAGTCCATGATCTATAGGTCCGTGAGGTCCCCCTACTAGCTTATAAATGGATTAGCTTTAGAGTAGCATGATAAGTTAATTTGAAACGTTCAAATTATAATGAAACGAAATATGAGAATTTATATTTAAATATGATTTAAATATATGAAGGTGGATTTGTGTAAAAATTAATTTAATATTTGATATTAAATTAATTATAATTATTTAAATAATTATTTATTAATTTTATTAGAAAATTAATTTATGAAATTAATTTTATAAAATTAATAATATTTTTAGTTTTAAAATCAAATTGATTTTGAAATCATAATTTTAATGAAAATAGAAAAATAGAAAAATGCATAAAATAGAAAAATGAGTTTTTCCATTACCATCTTAAACTAGCGCACTAAAAAACCATTCACCTTGTCTTCAATTACTCCAAGCATGAGCTGCATCTCATGCAACCATCTTCTTTGCATGTTAACCTACAATAAATAAAGAAGATTGGAGTGGATTCAAGGCATGCATTCAAAGAGGTTTTTGAGAAAAATTCGTGCTGAAGAAAGAGTTCTTCAAACAAACAGATGCAGTGAGCTTCTTCCAAGTTTTACGTTCGTTCAAGTTACTCTTGAGTCCCACAACTCATTTTAAAGCTCCAAGAGGATAGTGAGGAAGATCTATAGGTGGTTCACGACAAGTTTTGAAGAAAATAACAGCTGAGGATCAAGATCTTGAAGAGTTCTACAAAGGTATGACTACAAACCCTCTTATATTAGATGAGCATGCTTTAGTTTCTACAAAAATTAATGAATTAGAATGCTTATTGATCCTTGTTATTTTCACTACATGCTAGTATACTCTTACAGTTTTCTCTCTATTTCTTCATCATTTTACTTTCCAAACACATTTTCCCTTTCAATCTCTTCCAAATCCCCACGTTTTACTTTAGATTTGGAGCCATTGTTGTGGGTTTTTCTCAAAACTTGAAAGTCTAGTAAGTTCTTGGCATTTTCGGGTTTCTCCACTTCGAGGGTAAGTTCTTTTTCCATTCCTTGCTTGTTATTGCATATTTTTAGTGAACATTAGGAGATTTCTTTATTTAGCATAGATCTTTGCTTGATTTTGTATAGTTTGAAGATTTGGATGTTGTGGATATTGAATATATTTATGAATGGTTGGGATTTTATACGTCAGGTTGAACTTTGATTGATTATGAGAGTTTGGGGGTGGTTTGTGAGTTGAAAGTTTAGAGGGAAAGTTGTGAGAGTGCCTAGGATACCAAATTTTGTATTTGCCATTTGTGAAAATCTTTTAGAATAGGTTTTAGGAGAGTAGGAAGAAGTGAGATGAATTCCAGTGGGGCAGAGCAAAACCTCGAGCCAGCTTTTGTGCACCCCAGGTTTAGTACTCAGGAGGCTTTAGATAGATAACATTACGTAGTGACTTCTATAAGGCTAGTTTCAGAGAGAACCTTAACCCTGGAGGCTAATTACTACCCATCCATCACTGGGGAGATTAAGAAGAGAGGGTGGGAGTCTTTGGCCGACCGTCTTGGCAAGGCGATTGTTCCCCTAGTTAGGGAGTTCTATGCCAATATCCACGAGAGTAGGGACTTCTCATTGGTTAGGGGTGTTAGGGTCCCTTTTTCGTCATCCCGCATCAACGAAGTCTACGGTCTACGTGACTTCAATGATGAGTACAGAGAGTTCTATTCTCATTAGTTCCCGGAAGATGAGGTAATTCAGATCTTGTGTGGTCCAAGAGTTCATTGGGCAAGGTCTAGGGGAGTGACTGTGAGATTCAGGGGTATAGATAAGTCCGTCTATGGCCAGATCTGGCACACATTCGTGTGTTCCAAGTTGATGCTAGTGCTGCGCCTCACTAACATCACAAGGGACCGGGCCAAGCTCCTTTACTGTCTTGTCCAAGGGATATCCATTAACATCGAATGAGTCATTAGGGCTTCGATCCACCATTGTGGACATTGTTCCACCACCGGTAGCCTAGGTCACCTGAACCTGATTACGGAGTTGTGCCAGAGGACGAGAAGAGGATGAGGCGTCGTGCTTCCATCAGTAGGTCTTCGATTGCCGCTTTCCGTGAGAGAGAAGTAGACCAGCAAGACGAGTATGATGACGAGGATGATGGAGAGGATGATCAGGCTCTCGTGACAGAGAAGATGCCTAATGCTGGTCCCCAGGATCAGATGACGTTCCAGTATCAGGGGAGTCTTACGTAGAGCAGATGTTGAGGACGTCCATTGAGGCATTCAAGGTTGCCACCGAGTCGCTGAGAGTAAGTTAGGAGACTGCTCGTTGGGCGAGGCATAAAAAAAGGACGATGAACTTCATTGTTGAGGAGAACCGACTCTACTACGCTAGCATCGGTTTCTAGAGTCGTCTTTAGAGGGATCTAGATTTTCCAGATTCTGATTGAGGCTAGTATTTTCTTTCTACTATATGCGCTAGGTTTCTTTCTTTTCTTTTCTTTTACCTTTGTTATTTTTCTTTCTTTTTTAATAGGTTTTCTTTTTTGTTTTGTAGGTTTTGTTTTGTAGTTTTTCTTTCTTTTGTTTTTTTGTAGGATCTTTCCGTCTGCCCTAAAGGAGGAAGAAGATCAACTTAATGCAGCCCTCTTACCACCATCCCATGTACAGAAACGTTATCAGGGGAGGTTTTCTGTTCCCTTGACTATTTTATTTCATTGAGCTTTATTTGAGAAATACATTAGGGACAATGTATCATTTTAATTTGGGGGTGGGGATATGTGGTGATTGTTGGGGTCCTTGAGCGTTGTGCTCGGACGATACTTGTGTGTTTAATTTGCTTGCTTGCTCTTTTGCTTGGTTTGTTGAAGTAGTTGATGACACATCTTTTTTGTGATTAGGGTTGCATGAAACTATGTTTAAAGAGCATGATCATGATTTTCAACCCGTTTTAAAAAAATTTCTTATCTATCATGCATCTTTAAGTCCCTTGTCCAACGAAATTAGGACTTGCATGCTTAGAGTCATATTATGGGGCTTATATTTTCGTTGTCACCCCAAAAGACCTAGGTGATACGTGTTAAGTGACTGAAATCTCAACCTAGTAATGCATGCCTAAGTTTTTGCCAAACTCTTGTTTTGTATTGTAAAATCCAAGTGTAAAGTATGTAAATAGCAAGTTGTAAAAGGCAGAGTGTGTTGTAAAGTAGAAGAAGTTGTATGCTATTTTTGAAGGGGATTATTCCTCTTTCTTGGGCTATGATTAACCTGGGGCAGTTATGACACTCGTAGTTTCCCTCTGAGCTAAAGTACCCCGAGGAATGAGTAAGCTTTGGCACCTTGTTAAGAGACATTGCTCGTAGTTGGATGACTTGCATGACATCTGTGTGGGCAAGCCAAAACGAAGGTGATGTGTCTGGATAAGGCTTTCTCTTTTGTTAAAAAAATAATATAAGAAAAAGAGGGGTAAAATAAACGTTTGGTTTCCTTAAGTGTGTCATTACAAAGTTGAGTCTAGGAAGCTTAGCCCTTGAGCCTTCGAGCTAGTGTAGGGGAAAAACGAATTGAGAGCCTTATAAAACAATTCCGAGTTTTGTGAGCTTAATTAGTAGGGGTTTCGACTCACTCATACATGAGTAGGACTAGAATCATTTTTAAACATGCTTCATTAATTGATTGTAATCTAATTACATTTTCGATTGCAAATCTAATCCTTATAGACTATTGAAACTAGAGTAACGACCTTTGTGATTGAGCAAGTATAATCTTTTGTGTGAACGTGTGATTTTACCTTGCTCGAGGACGATCAAGAATTAAGTTGGGGGTATTTGATAGCACCGAAAATGTGTTATTTTCCTCTGCTTAATTCTCGATCGTTACTACATTTAATGTGTTTATTTGATGATTCTATAGGTATCAAGCATCTTGGAGGTGGAATCGGTCATTACGAGCTATTTAGGGTTAATTTGGAGCAATTAGGAGCTAATTTGAGCAACCGGGCTTCAAAGAGACGTGAATGGATGAAAACACCCCTAGACGAAGCGTTACACAACACAATAAGGCAGTATCTGCCCATATTGGACGAAACAAGTTAGCGTTGCAATGCTACGAACATGATGGCGGACGCGCGTGCTAGGAAACGTTGCAACACTGCAACCCTGCCCTATATAAGTTCTTCCTTTTTTAGGTCAGTAGGAAGACGCCCACCATCGACTCCCAGCCGATTTTCCCTTTCTTTTCCCTCATCCACTTGTATTTTGGGACGTTTCTTTTGTAGTTAATTGAGTATTGCCAGATTGTAACTTCTTATCCCCTATGGGAAGGTAAGATTTTGGTTTCTTAGTTTAGGGATTAAGAGGAACTCGATGTAATATATGAGATTTTAATTTAATGATTTATTCGAACATGTTTATGGGTTTTAATCTGAATCTCTATGTATGAATTGCATGATTTTGATTGTTGATTGATGCCAATAATTTTGTCATATAATTTTAACGCTTTTAAGATTACCTTGTAATATTTGACACATATTTATAGGATAATCCCATTAGAAGCAATAGGTTAGTTAGGCAAAAATGACTGTTCCTAGCAACCTCGAGAAAAACCGTATTAATTGTTTAATTAGACGTTGAAAATTAACACTCATCTTAGCATAATCCCTTGATCTTAATATGATTCGTTAATTTGTATGGAGTAGATTCGTTTTCTGTGCATTTTGACTAATTAGATAATTAGGACCATTGGTTGGGATTCCAATCAATTGGGCTAAGCATAAACAAGGAATTTAAGTTATAAATTGGGTCGATGATCTAAATTACATCAGGCAATCCATCCCTCTAAACTAAGACATCTCGATTAATTGCGCTTTTATCTTTACTTTTCTTGCATTTTTATTTTCACGCAATTTCAATTATCCAACCATACAAATACCGGACTTGCCGCTTGTACTATCAGTTAGTATAAGTAGTTAGTTTTGTGATTTATAAATATTATTTGCGTAGGCACGGGTTTACGGACGATGGTAAATCCGTCGATCGGCTAGATTTTTTTGTAAACACAAGGTTCATCAACATTCTGATCAAAGCCATAAGGTTTGATCGCTATATCAAATATTATATTTCAAGATCGAGATGCTTGTTTCAGTCCATAAATGGACCGATTAAGCTTGTAAACCTTTTGCTCTTAATCTTGTTTAATGAATCCTTCTGTTTGATTCATGTAGATGGCTTCTTCAAGATTACCATTTGAAATGGCAATCTTGATGTCCATTTTCCATATCTCATAGTCATAATATGTGGCTACAGACAAGAGAATCTTGATAGACATTAACATGACAATAGGTGAGAAATTTTCTTCATAGTCCACTCCCTCAACCTGGGTATAACCTTTTACCACAAGTCTAGCTTTAAAGGTTTGTATCTTTCCATCTACACCTCTTTTCCTAGATCCATTTACAACCTGTAGGTTTTACCCCATCAGGTTGATCTAAAAGCTCCCAGACAAAATTGAAGTTCATGGACTCCATTTCTTGATTCAATGTTTAAACCCATTCATCCTTGTCAACATCTTCTATTGATTACTTATAAAACAATGGATCCTCAACACCATCATTAGTTATGATGTTTTGGGCTTCTACTAAACCCATGTAGCATATAAGTGGGTTCATAACCTTCCCACTACGTCGAAGCAATCTCAACTCTTGAGATGGATGACTAGATGAACTGGCATCAACAACCCTTGTTGATCTATTAGCCTGTTCAGCAACTCTTGTTGAAGTCTCAATAGTCTCATTAGAAATCTCAATTAAAACAAGTTTACTTCGTGGTTTATGATCCCTCATGTAGTCTTCTTCCAAGAAGGTAGCGTTTGTCGATACAAACATTTTATTCTCACTTGGATCATAGAAGTATCTACCTCTCATTTCCTTGGGGTAACCTACAAATAGGCACACTTTTAAACAAGGTTCCCACTTTTTGGGGTTTGTCATTAGCATATGGGCTGGATATCCCCAAATTCTGAAGTGGCATAAACTACCTTTACGACCTCTCCATAATTCAAAAGGTGTTTCAGAAACCCTCTTTGAGGGAACGTTGTTTAAAATATAAACTGTAGTCTTTACTACATATCCCCAAAACGAGTAAGGAAGATGAGCATAACTCATCATAGACTGAACCATGTCCAATAAGGTTCTGTTTCTCCTTTCTGATACACCATTCTATTGAGGTGTACTTGGGGATGAGAGTTGGGATGTGGTTCCATGTTCTATCATACAGTTTTGGAATCTTAAGTCCATATACTCTCCATCATGATCAGATCATAGTGTTTTTATCTTTTTACCTAACAAGTTTTCAACTTCAGTCTTGTACTCCTTGAACTTTTCAAGAGCTTCAGACTTATGTTGCATTATGTATAGATACCCAAACCTAGAATAATCATCTATGAAAGAGATGAAATATTCATACCTACCTCGTGCCCTTACATTCATCGGACCACAGAGGTCTGAATGTATAAGCTCCAAGGTTTCTTTGACTCTATAACCTTTTCCATTAAAAGGTTGTTTGGTCATTTTGCTTTCAATGCATGACTCACATATTGGTAAAGAGTTTTCTTCTAAACCATTTAGAAGTCCACTTTTTACCAAATTCTCAATCCTAATGAGATTAATGTGACCTAACTTTAGATGCCAAAGATGGGCATTTTCTTTAGGACAAATTCTTGGTCTTTTTACAGTTATTGTTCTTTTGAACATTTTAGTATTGAGCACAACTTTTATGACTAACGACCTTAGTACATACAAGTTATTTTCCATTGAACCAAAACCTAACTTCATTCCATTCTTAAAAATAAGCACTTTATTCTCAGAGAATGATATGAAATATTTTTGTTTAATTAGACAGGAAACAGAAATTAGGTTTCTCTTGATTTGAGGAACTACATATACGTTATCTAATAACATATAGCGTTTCTTGTCCAAAAATAACTTGAGCCTGCCTACAGCAATAGCCGAAATGGCTTCACCAGTACCAACTCTAAGAGTCATCTCTCTAACTTCCAACTGTTTCCAGGAACTAAATCCTTGATGGGAAGAACACACGTGGTTAGTAGCTCCTGAATAAACTATCCATGCAGAATCATCATTCTCTACTAAGTACGTCTCCAAGACAAATAAATCATATTTATTTTCTTTGGAGTTCTTTCTTTTTTGGAGAGTAGTGGGATCGGCTCCAGAACCCAAATCATAAACTCCAAGTTCCATTTCAGAGGACAATCCTCGTCGATGAACTTCATCAGAGTTGGCAACAATTGCTTTCTCTGTTAGCCTCTTGACGTTCAATATGGACTGGAGATTCTTGGGAACTGACACTACTGGTTTCATTGTTTCATTGTTATCAATTCCATTTTACTTGAGTTGTGAGAACTTTCGTTCAAACAATTCTCGCATTGATTCCATGATCTCATGTGCATTGACCATGTTCTCAAACCTTTTGGCCAACGCATCAGGTATGCTTGCCAAAATGTGAACTCAGACCCTCAAATTAGCCTTCATCCACACCTCATATGCATTATGAATATTTCGTGGTGCATCAGGGGTTGGGACTTGAGGAAAATCCTCAATCATGAAATTTTTGAGGTTGTTTACTACGAAAAATGTTTTAATAGATTCTTTCCATGTTGTATAATTAAAAACGGGCACACTAGAAAAGGCAACTAACGGAAAATCGCTATTTGACATATTTGCTGAAAAATAAACACATTGATCTACATTAGATTTTAACACAACTCTTTAAAAAAAAATCCAAGTAGTTTTAGCAAAATCTAAATAAACCCCATTTAGCATCTAATTTTGCGATGACGCTTCAGTGATTTAGGACAAAAGCCACCGAAGGGTAGTCAGTTGTCCCTTCACTA
This sequence comes from Benincasa hispida, assembly GCF_009727055.1. Taxonomy (NCBI): domain Eukaryota; kingdom Viridiplantae; phylum Streptophyta; class Magnoliopsida; order Cucurbitales; family Cucurbitaceae; genus Benincasa; species Benincasa hispida. Next base: position 71,059,030 of record NC_052359.1, on the reverse strand, counting down.
AATTGAGACACTCTCAACCAATCATTAACCAGAATAACTCTTATTCCTATAATGATCAATCATCATTTATTCGGTCAAAAAATCATTAACTTGCTTAATAATTATTTTTATCAAGTGATTGTTTAAGTTTGCCCAAAAGTAACACTTACTTTGGAAAGTTAAACAATTTTGATTAACATTCGTTAAACACTTTAACAAATGTTAATCAACAATTGCATGCTTGTAGCAAATCTATTTAATTCACCTTTCCAGGTAGGTTCCCAGGTAGGGGTGTTCCGTTTTCGTCAACTTAAGTACCCCAACCTAGCCAGAACCCTCCTTAGACAAAAGGTCCCTTATAGATATATTTGCTACAAATCTAATCTTTTATTGAAATCAATTTAATCCTATTAAACTGATTTAAAAGATTAATCTAATTTCTAATCTCATTAGAAATTTGTGAACTTAGGTCTATCTCAATCATATTTTAAAATTATTTTAAAAAATGATTTTACCTAAATTTACATGCAACTCTTAGTTATTGCTTTTAATTTCTAATTTCATTTATTTATAACTCTTATAAAGTAAATAAAACAAATTAAAACCTACATTGCATCGATTGACATACTTTATAAAATTTTAACGTTTGTAAGATTACCTAAAGTAATGTCATGCATCATGCAATGTTCATTTCATTACTACATATACATAACACCTATATATATCAAAGTAATGAAATTAAATAACATACATCACATGCATACATTCAAAGAATATATTATAACGATTATAGTATAAATGATGCATGACTATGTTATATGCATGCAAGTATACTTATATTATATGATGCATGAGCATGCTATAAAATTAAATCATGCATATACATATATTATAACACTTATAATATAAATGATGCATGAAATTAAATGCATAACCTATGGTGGGTTTTAAAACTATATGACATACATTATGACATATAATTTTAAACATACATCGCATGTACATTTACATTAACAATTGATGGACTGGGATAGGACCTCTAAAAAGGAGAAAATAAAAGGCTAACTATCACAAAAATTGAGTCAATCAAATCGAAATAGGTGAACCGGGCTTTGAACCGCTCGAATCAAATTGCCCTTTAATGAACCACCTTACAGCTGATCGTGTAGCAAATGAACTATGCGACGAGCATGAAAGACTGCGCGATCTTGTAGCTAGCAACCATGCGAAGAGCATCTATGCAATTGTGTATGAAAGACTACACGATCATGTAGCTAACAACCATGCTATCTTGTAGCAAATGCTAGACGATCGTGTAGAAAACTCTACACGATCACGTAGCATTAGCTATGTGATCGTTTAGCAAATTCTATATGATTGTGTAGCAAAAGCTACTTGATCACATGGAAAGAGCTACTCGATCGTTTAGATGTAGCTACACGATCTGGAACCTCAGTTTCATCTTTCCATCAAAACAATGCTCTGCAACTCTTCTTTGAAGCATCTCGGGAACAACACCAGCAACTCAAACTTACAAATTACAGACTCGATTGAAACAATAATGCCAAAAAACGAAGGGGCCTTTACAAATCAAAATTTTAAATTAAAGAAAGCCTTAAACAGAGAGTTCTATCCTGAAACATCCATCAACAAATTACATCCACAATCATTCATCACATAAACCAGAATGCAGAGTATAAACTCACCATTACTGTAAATCGATTCAGTAAAACGAATGGAATTTGGAATCAGAAATCTACAACCTGGTTCTGATACTAATTGAAGGAAATTTTCAGAAAAGATCCTTTAAGTGGAAGCAAAGATCGTCCCAAATTCCATTTTTATTGAATATAAAGCTTTACAGTAAAATAACAACAAGATATGCATTTACTTAAAATTACAACATGTTTTAAAACAAATACTTAGGGTTTCATAAACCCTTACCTTTGAAGAACTCTTTCTTCAAGAACTCCCTCGTACAAGCCACGAACAAAACTCCTTCTCCACGCAGATTTCCTTCTTCAAGAACGGAACTCGAGAATCCACTGTATTCTCTTGGGATAAAGGATTCAAGTAGGAGTTGTGGGCTTTGCTTGAATCCTTGGAAGAGGAAAAGGAGATGGAGAAGAGGAGAGAGGAGAGAAGAACTTTTCTTCTCTGTTAATTTTTTCAAGAGAGAACTCTTCTCCCAAAGTGAAATGAGGAAGAAGATGATTAATTCAACTTCTTGAATCCCACGTAAGTTAACTTGAGAAAATAGGGAGAGGGAGTTATAACTCCTTCCCTTTTTATTAATTTCAATAAATTAATAAAAT
>NC_052359.1:71041177-71056716 GCF_009727055.1 Benincasa hispida | reverse complement strand
ATATATAATAACTACTTTATTATATATATACACTATATGTTATATCAAATATAACATATAGCTTATAGTTTTATATTGCATCAAATACAACATAAACTATAGATTTTTATTTTCTCTCAACCATACATGGCATTTAATATAAATAACATAAATCGTATTTATATTAAATTTAATTACATGAATCTCATTCATATAATTAGTATTTGAATCACATTCAAATTCCTCTCATATTATAATGTATCAAATACATTATATTAATTATATCACATATATAATTAATTTAATTATATCATTTACAATTAATTCCCTCAATTAATTTGAATACTTCAAATTAATCCAAAAAATAATTCTCAATTAAATCCCTGTTGAGCTACAGATGGGACCTTATGGCCCAGTAGATTGAAGCTCCAACAGTACTCGGATAATTAATTAAACTCTTTAATTAAATTATCTAACATCCTAACTGCCGGTCACTCCACTAAAGACTGACAATTGCACTCTTCGCACTATAGATAAATTTCTGTGTCCATTGGATATAACTAATCAATAATGCGATGATTCTTCACAAATTTCTTGTAAGTACAGCTGGGCCAAAATTACCGTTTTTCCCCTATAGTCACATCTAACTCCTTAAGTACCACTGATTCCTCCAATGAACAATAAGTCATAGTCCCACTATGGCCAGGTCCCTCTCGGACTAGGAGAGGGTGTGGCTACTATGTTCAAGACCTAGAATCATCCCTTAATGAAGCAATTTATCTACTTGCCCCTACATCAGGAAAGGAGTGAATTTCGTCTTGTGTAACTATGTTCCCAGCTCCCCAGTCAGACGAATCTCCAAAATGGTAGGTTTGTTGAGTTGGCAATTTGGCCATTCTCACCTATACAAATCAAAGGGCCACCTTTATGAGCAGAAGTTCACAACTCATTCAGGATTCAGGTCATATCACCTATGGTCATCCTAGTGAAATGTAAGTCTATATTATAACGATGTTATATAAAGAGACTAATCATTTCATGGTCTGGTTTTATACAAACTCTTAGTATAAGATACCCTCGCTTACATGTCTCCATATTAATGATCATGATCAGATCATTTGTAGCACTTTGCAACACTTGTAACACCTATAAAGTGTGTCGTATCCGCAGTGTCACCAGGATAAGGTACCTAGCCTTATCCATCTACTAAAAACCGTTTAGGTTATCATTTAAACAAGATCCACTTGTATGTCTCTACATACTTGTTTAAATTACATGAAATAACCTCGGATCTTAGTTTATTGGATTGGGTATATGTTTATAAAATAACACTTATTTTATTAACAACAAAATGTTTATATAAAGTTTACAAATTACGAGATTATAAAGCAATTTAGGAACCCATTCTCAACAATTATAGAGTCCCTGAGGGGAATGTTCGGACAACCGTCTGCACAGCTCAAGCACGATGCTCTCAAACACATCTTCAATGCTCGTATGCAAGAAAGGGCATCTATTTGAGAACATGTTCTCAACATGATGGTCCAGTTCAACGTGGTGGAGATGAATGGGTCTGTCATCGATGAAGCCAGTCAAGTTAGCTTCATTCTGAAATCTTTACCTAAAAGTTTCCTTCAGTTTCATAGCAATGTTGTTATGAACAAGATTGACTACAACCTGACCACCTTGCTCAACGAGCTACAGACCTTCCAGTCCTTGATGAAAAACAAGGAACAGAAGTGTGAAGCAAATGTTGCTTCATTCTCTAAGAAGATCCACAGAGGTTCAACCTCTAGGACAAAGTTTGTGCCTTCTTCTTTCGGCACCAAAAAGTGGAAGAAGAAGAAATGTGGAAAAGGAAAAGCTAAACCACCAGCTGCTACCTAAAAGGGCAAGAAAGCCAAGGCTAAAGGGAATTTTTTTCCATTACAACTAAGAGGGACATTGGAAGAGGAACTATCCCAAATATTTGGCACAAAAGAAGAAGGCGAAACAAGGTAAATATGATTTGCTTGTTTTGGAAACTTGTTTAGTGGAGAATGATGATTCAACCTAGATAATTTATTCAGTCGCCACTAACCATGTTTGTTCTTCATTTTAGGGAATTAGTTCCTTAAGTCAACTGAAAGTTGGGAGATAACAATGCAGGCTAAAACTAGGCACGTAGTCTCAGCTGTGGCAGTGGAAGGTCTCTAGTTAACTTTACAGAATAGATATATTTTGTTAGAAAATGTATATGTACTTCCTGGTGAAAATGAACTTAATTTATGTAAAGTGTTTACTTGAACAATCTTATTGCATAAATTTCTTTGTAAATAAAGTGTTTATTTCTAAGAATGGTGTCAATATTTGTTCAGCTGAACTAGAAAATAATTTATATGTGCTAAGGCCGTTAGCAACTAAATCCCTCCACAACATTGAAATGTTTAAAACTGTGGTAACTTAACATAAAAGACTCAAAAATTCTCCTAAAGAAAATGTCCAACTTTGGCACCTCAGATTAGGACACATCAGTCTCAATAGGATTGAGAGGTTGGTGAAGAATGGACTTCTAAGTGAGTTAGAAGAGAATTCTTTACCTGTGTGTGAGTCATGCCTTGAAGGCAACATGACTAATATACCCTTTACTGGAGAAGGTCACAGGGCTAAAGAACCTCTAGAACTGATACATTCAGACCTCTATGGTACGATGAATATCAAAGCAAGGGGAAGTTTTGAATATTTCATCACTTTTACTGATGATTATTCAAGATAAGTCTGAATCCTTTGAAAAGTTCAAAGAGTTTAAGGCAGAAGTTGAAAATGCATTAAATAGAACAATTAAGACATTTTGATCTGATCAAGGTAGAGAGTTTTCAGATTTAACATTCCAGAACTATTTGATAGAGCATGGAATTGTATCCCAACTTTCAACACCTGGTACACCTCAACAAAATGGTATATCAGAAAGGAGAAATCAAACCCTGTTGAATATGGTTCGGTCTATGATGAGTTACGCTTCCTTACCTGATTCGTTTTGGGGTTTTGCAGTACAGACTACAACGTAGAGTTTGAACAAACTGTGCCTATTTGTAGGCTACCCAAAAGAAAGAGAGATGGTTACTTCTTCGATCATAAGGAAAATAAAGTATTTGTATCGACAAATGCTACTTTTCTGGAAGAAGACCACATAAAGGAGCACAAGCCCTATTGTAAGGTTGTGTTGAATGAAATTTCCAATGAATCTACTTAACCTTCAACAAAAGTTGTTGAAGAACCCAACACCTCAATAAGAGTTGTTGAAGTTGGATCATCTAGTAGGTTGAATCCACCTTAAGTATTAAGGGAACCTCGACATAGGTAGAGGGTTGCGAACCCACCTGTCCGTTACATGGGTTTAACAGAAATCCTAGCTATGGTAGCTGACGGAGATGTTGAGGATCCATTGTCTTACAATAAGGCAATGAAGGATGTTGACAAAGATAAGTGGATCAAAGCTATGGATCTCGAAATGGAGTCGATATATTTCAATTCGGTTTGGGATCTTGTAAATCTACCTGATAGGGTTAAGTTATAGGTCGCAAATGGATCTATAAGAGAAAATGGGGTGCTAATGGGAAGGTGCAAAACTTCAAGGCTAGACTAGTGGCAAAGGGTTATACTCAAGTTGAGGGAGTCGACTATGAAGACACTTTCTCACCTGTTGCCATGCTCAAGTCTATCTGGTCCTCCTATCCATTACCTTATATTATGACTATGAGATTTAGCAAATGGACGTCAAGACTTCTTTTCTAAATGACAATCTTGATGAGACCATTTATATGGAGTAGTCTGAGGGATTCATATCCCAAGGTCAAGAGCAAAAGGTTTGCAGGCTTAATTGGTCCATTTATGGACTGAAGCAAGCTTCTCGATCTTGGAACGTAAGGTTTGATACTACGATCAAATCTTATGGCTTTGATCAGAATGTTAATGAGTCAATGTGTACAAGAGGATCATCAATAGTTCAGTAGCTTTCCTAGTATTATATGTAGACGATATCCTACTAATTGAGAATGATGTAGGTCTACTAACTGAAGTTAAGAACTGGCTAGCGACCCAATTCCAAGTGAAAGATTTAGAAGAGACTCAGTTTGTTTTAGGAATTCAGATCTTCGGAGATTGAAAGAATAAAACGCTAGCTCTGTCTCAAGCATCATACATTGACAAGATACTTGTCAAGTATTTGATGTAGAAATCTAAGAGAGGATTATTACCTTTCAGGGATGGAGTAATATTGTCTAAGGAACAATGTTCTAAGACACCTCAAGAAGTTGAGAAAATGAGACAGATCCCCTATGCATTGGTTGTTGGCAGTCTAATGTATGCAATGTTATGTACTTGACCTGACATTTACTATGCAGTGGGGATAGTCAGTAGATATCGGTCTAATCTAGGATATGATCACTGGACCGTCATTAAGAATATCCTCAAGTATCTACAGAGAACGAGAGAATACATGCTCATGTATGGTTCTAAGGATCTGATCCTTACCGGATACATGAACTTTGATTTTCAGACTGATAAGGATTCTAGGAAATCTACATCAGGATCAGTGTTCACTCTTAACGGAGAAGCAGTAGTCTGGAGGAGAACCAAACAACGGTTCATTGCTAACTCCATCATGGTGGTTGAGTATGTAGTGGCTTGTGAAATTGCTAAGGAAGTTGTTGGCTCAGGAAATTCTTGATTGATCTGGAAGTGGTTCCAAACATGTCAAAGCCCATCACACTTTATTGTGATAATAGTGGTGTTGTGGCTAATTCCCGAGAGCTTAGGAGTCACAAGCGCAGGAAACACATAGAGCGAAAGTATCATCTCATCCAAGAGATTGTGCATCGCGGGGACGTGATCATCACGTAGATAACTTCGGAGTACAACATTGCTGATCCAATTACAAAGGCCCTCACGGTTAAGGTGTTTGAGGGTCACCGACAGAATATGGATCTATGGGACAAACCACGTTTAGACAAGGGCAAGTGGGAGATTTGAATTAGGCGCGTGTTATGCCTTAGTTTATTGATTTTTGTACTTTGTATTTTAGTTTGTTATATTGTACACCCCACTAGCTTTAGGTCGAGTGGGAGATTGTTAGGGTTGATGTCTTAAATCTCATAAGGTCTTATAGTTTGTAATTATATTGTACAAACATTTTATTTATGTAATAAAATATATGATGTTTTGTTTCAAAATTAGTTGCATTAACCATAAACCAATAAACTAACATTCAAGGTTATCTTATAGCGTAAACATGTATGTAAAGACATACAGGTGGATCATGTTTAAGTGATAACCTAAATTGTCTGTAGTAGATGGATAAGATTGGATATCTTATCTTGGTAACACTATGAGTATGACCCACTTTATAGATGTTATAATTGTTGTAAAGTGCTACAAATAATTTGATCCTGATCATTCATGTGGAGATATGTGAGCAGGGATATTCTATACAAAGGAGTTTGTATAAGACCGAACCACGAAACGTTTAGTCTCATTATATAATGACATTCATAATAGAGACTTATATTTCACCAGGATGACCTTAAGTAACATGACTTGAATCCTGAGTGAGTTATGAACTCCTGCCTATGAAGGTGGTCCTTTGATTTGTATGGGTGAGAGTGGCCAGATCGCTGACTCAACAAGCCTACCATTTTGGGGATTCGTCTGATTGAGGGAGTTAGGAACATAACTACACAAGAAGGAATTCACTCTTTCCCTAATGTCGGGACAAATAGATAAATTGCTTCTTTAAGGGTTGATTCCGGGGCTCGAACAATGTGGTGCCACATCTTCTTCTGGCCCGAGAGGGGTCTGGTCATAGTTAGACTACGATTTATTGTTCATTAGAGGGAGCAGTGGTACTTAAGGAGTTAGATGTAACTACAGGGGCAAAATGGTAATTTTGACCTATTTGTACTTAGGAGCAATTTGTGAAGGGTCATTCTACCATTGATTGGTTATATCCAATGGACACAGAAATATATCTATAGTGCAAAGAGTGTAGCTGTCGGTCTTTAGTGGAGTGCCCGATAGTTAACGGATGGTGAATAATTTAATTAAATAGTTTAATTAATTATTTACGTACTGTTGGAGCTTTAAGCTATAGGTTCATGAGGTCCCCTCGGTAGCTCAATGGGATTTAATGAGAATCAATTTTTGGATTAATTTGTATTGTTTAAATTAATTGAGGGAATTAATTATATATGATATAATTAATTAAATTTTTATTATATATATGATATAATTACTATAATGTATTTGAAACATTATATATTAAGTAATTTAATTGAGAGAAATTAAATATTTGAATATGATTCAAATATTAATTATGTGAATTGGAATCATATAATTAAATTTAATATAAATGGGATTTATATTAAATATTGTTGTTGAGAAAATTAAACCATAGGTTATATTGTATTGGATACAATATTGAACTATAGGTTATATATTATATGTGATATAACATATATATATATATATATATATATAATAAATTAGTTATTATATATACATATATTATATTAATTAATTTAAATTAAATAATTTTCTTATTTATTTCAATTAATTGGGAGGGAAATAACTTCCCTCCCTATTTTTCTCTCAACCCATAGGTGATTGACATAAGGGGTTGATTTGATCGCTTCTTCCTTGATCCCACAGAGAAGTGTACTCTAGGTTTTTTGTTCATTGTCTGATCTCTTCCTCTCTCTCAATTTTTCCTCAACCAAAAAATCACAAAGCCTACAACTCTTGTGATTCTCATCCTAAAAACTACAAAGATTTCTTCGTGGTGGTGCCCATTTGATTTTTTTATTTATTCGTGATTTTATAGAGAAGAGGATACTGTGAAGTTTTTGTTCATCAAAGGTAAGTCTCCTCTTCCTTTTTCTTTTCTTATGTTCTTAAGCATGTTGTATATTAATTCAAATGCATAATATTATGTATGTTTGTTGTAAAATTTATATTATGTATGTTTTGGATTTGGGTTCAATTTCGTCTTCTGCTTAAAGACCTTCATTGGATCTTTCACTTCTTCCTTCCCCAATATCCTCTTTTCCTTTTGAATCTTCTTCAAATTACTTAATGCGTTGAGCCTTCTATCGACGGGCTCTCTTTTCTTAATCGCTTTCTTCCTTCCATTCTCTTTCAAACTACAGTGTGGCACGCTCTGCACTGTATCGACTCACCCGCCCTCATTTGCGATGAGTCCCCAACTCTCTCAATATCCTCATCGTGTATTAATGATGAAATTCCGTCGTGACAATGACAAAGGTGATTTTAATCATATCAAAATCACTCCCAAACACACTCTAATAATCAATGACCAAATCATAATCCTTTATTTGGATTAAAAAAAGTTAAATAAATTATTTTAAATTTTGTGATTTGAAATTTTAGAAATAATTTTTAAATTAATTATTTTGTTTGAAACGATAAAGATATTTAAAATTATGTGTTTGAAGATGATAAAAAAAAGAAAATAAAGTTAAGAATTTATTAATATAAACTTTTATTTATAATGCGTTTATTAAAAATTAGAATATGAAAATGTTAAAATGCATTTATTAAAAATTAGAATATGAAAATGTTAAATTAGTAATTTACTTATAAATCTTATGAAGTCCTGCAGAATCCGACATTCTAGTCATGAGAGTTTTTAAAAGTAAAAATAAAATTGAAATCACTTTAAAATTTTAAATCATTCTTTTTCTTACCATAACAAATAATGAAATTCATTTAAAATTCATTACGAGGTCCAAACAAATCATGAAAGCGATTAGAATTTGAAAATAATAACTTTTTAATGCTCCAAAAAAAACAATCTCAAACATAGCGTATGTCCTTTTGAGGACATAAATGAGGTCCTAAATGTAACTCATAGAGGCCCTTTTAGCAAACTGTGAAGACTAGCTTCACTTTATGATTTTCTTTTCAACTAATTTAATTTATTTTGTTGGTTGCCTATAATCAATAGTTTTTGTGGCAATTGATTTTTTTGTGAAAAGATTCAAAGCTTATTATTCAGAATAATTTGCTTCATGAGATACCATAACACATGAACAAAAATATCTTCTCCCCACCATTACAATTGATCTTTTATGTTTATCAAAAAATATATATTTATATATATATTCATTGTGAGTTTCCAAAAGAAATTGTATACTTTTTATCATTCTAAATGAATACAACTAATTCACATACATGTTTTACCTTTTCTTTTCATATTCTTAATATTCAAGTCTAATTGTACACACAATTTCAACTATCTCACTTAACAACGGTCTAATCTTATACTACAACATTTGATTGTTAACAAGAGAGCGTTTGGGACAAAGAGTTGATTATTATAGTTGGATTATAATGACTTGTGTTCGATGCGTAGATTATTTTAGTTTGGATCATAATAGTATGTGTTTAAGGTATAAATTATTGTAGTTTCAGAAGGAAATAGTAAAAATGGTAGCAAATTAGAGTTTTGAAATAGTATTGATTATAGCTAATTGGGGAGCATAAATAGTATTTACTGTAACAAAAGATGTAATTTTAGAATAGTCCTTACTCCAAATACCTCTTATACAAGTAGTTGCTTCAAGCCAAACATGTTAACTATGGACTCAGTGAATTGACTATCAAAAAAGAACATGCAGTTTATTTTTAAATTTTTTCCATAATATAGTGTTGGAACACTCCTATTTGGATTAATATAAAGTCAATTTATTCATGTGTAATTTTTTAAATATGGTCACGTTTGTTGCTACTTATTTCTACTTTGTTTCTTTAATATAAGAGTTGATTACTCATTGCTCTCTTCAAGTCTAATTATCATCCAAGATTAAAATATCGATTTGGACAGAAACATCAAGGTCTTAATTTTGCTAAAACCTCCATGGAAATATCAATAAAATGTTGATTTTGATGGATATTTCTAGAAAAATTAAAAATTAATTTTTTTTTAAAAAAAACTTAAATTAGTGAATAAACATTTTACGATTTTTTCATAAGTTAGTATGTCTATTATTTACGTTATATTTATATTAGTGACATTCTATTGCTTATTTTTTTGGGACAGTTGGAAATATAGCAATAAGACTCAAAGTATTAGTAGATATAACTGTTCGCACAAGATTTCAAGAGAAATTTATTTCGTGGAACTTGAACTTTGTATTTGTATTAATTTTGTGAAAAGTGAGTACAATCTCTAATACATAATATTTTGATGCTTTCAAAATAAACTATAATCTTTAAGCTGGTTGATCTTCTTGGATGATCGGCCTTTGGCTTGTTAATCTTCTTGGATGATTAGCCTTTGGGCTTGTTGATCTTCTTGGACGATCGGCCTTTGGGCTTGATGATCTTCTTGGACGATCGACATTTGGGCTTATTGATCTTCTTGGACGATCAGTCTTTGGGTTTATTGATTTTCCTGGACAATCGGCCTTTGGGCTTGTTGATCTTCTTGGACGATCGGCCTTTGGGCTTGGTGATCTTCTTGGATGATCGGCCTTTGGCCTTGATGATCTTCTTGGATGATCGATCTTTGGACTTGATGATCTTCTTGGATGATCGATCGGCCTTTAGGCTTGATGATCTTCTAGGATGATCAGCCTTTGGGCTTGATGATCTTCTTGGATGATCGACCTTTAGGCTTGTTGATCTTCTTGGATGAACGACCTTTGGGCTTGATGATCTTCTTGGAGGATTAATGTTCGCACGAGGCTTCCAGAGAAACCTGTTTCGTGGAGTTGAACTTGAGTTAGTATTGACGTTGATGTTGATTTGATACGATGTGGTTTAATCTCTAATACTCGATCATCTGATTCTCTCTTAATCGAATGCGTACACTTGATTTGAGGAAGCGAAGCGCGTGATGATCTTGGAGTTGAAGTCTTGGAAGAATGCTTGTATCTCTGAAGGACTTCAGTCTTTAGGTGTGGTCGACTTTAGGAGTCAGGGAGTCTTCTAGTTGTTGGGAGAATTCTCTCTAGGCTCTCTGGAATGTAGAATTCCTGACCCCTACAAATGAGGAGAGCTCCTCTATTTACAGAGTTCTCTGATGGGCTTCATGGGCTTGGGCCTGGATAGCTGATAATTGGTAAAAATGCAAGTTATTGTAGCCTTTTATTTAGAATTATGAGGGTTAACAAGTAGAATATGCGGTGATTATACTAAGAATTCATGTGAAAAGTGAGTTTGGGTCGATTAACATTGAAAATATCGACTAACCAAATATTATGCGTTATTCTACCACAAAATGTCTTCACTTTTGTAGCTATCGCAGGAATCGATCGCATGTGGTGAATCCCAGTCCATCACAAGGGCGATCGCATATGTTCGTCGCATGGATGTTGCGGCTATTAAGTGCATGCGTCCATTGCATGGAGGTTGTAACTACAGAGTAATAACCATGATAGAAGGATGACCACAAGGGTGATGGAATGCGATGGTACTTCAGAAACCAAGCATGAACGCATACCTTGCGAGTATAAAAAAGATGATGTTGACACCTACCACGCCATTAGTAGTAGAGATTCAAAGCAGGTCCATCGCGCCATTAGTGACAGAGACTCAGAGTGGGATCATCAATGCTGTCAGTGATTGAGCTCTATAAATAGAGCCTTAGAGCCCAAATTCAAAGCATCCGAGCTTCTGCCTAAAGGCAAATCTTTGTGATCACAGATGAGAGCATGAGAAGACATTCTTTGAGAGTTCTTCATTCCGTCATTCCATTCCGAGTGACGACCGAAACTTTACTGGATATAGATCTCGAGAGAGACTACTCTACCGCTCATCCATGGCACCACCGATAGCCTTGACACACATCTGATGGAAGCAAGAGATTGCCTATATCTAGCCCTCCATCTCTCTTTTATCTCTGTATTATATTACATTTTAGCTTAAGACATTAATACATTTTGTAATCAGTGCATCTCTTTATTTCCTATGACTCCATCTTCATTAACTTCTTCTTTATCATTCCTTACTTTCATTGCAATGAAAGAAGTAAGATTGCTAGAGTATCGCATACTTAATCATGCGGCATAGACATATGAAGCATGTAGCAAACCACCGAGAGGTGTGCATTGTGCGAGTATAGTGAGTAAATCCTCTTTGTTTAGTGTGAGGCTGTAGCAACGCTTGTCTATGAGCTGATCAGTGGCGACTAACTGCCCGAGAGAGTAAGTAGTAGTGGAATGCATTAAGAAAAGTAAGCAGTGATCCTAGAGATAGGAATAATCTTATGTCAACCATACTTTATGTGATCATCTTGTCTTATGTATGCATCATTCACCCTTTGGACATACTTGAGAGAGTAGTCTAAAGATAGAATCTAGGCTTGAGGGAGTCAGATTAGAATCTAGGCTTGAGAGAGTCGGATAAGAATCGCATAAGCAAGAAGTAGTCCAATTAATGTTGTACGCGAGGTTAAAAAAAGGACTAACGCGCTGTGTCAGACTCAGAGCAGTCCAATTAATGTTGTAGGCGACCCAAGCTCTATAAATAGAAGTCGATGAGCAGAAATTCAAGTAATCCAAGGTTTTCGCCTGAGGTTCGCCTAGGGCGGATCCTTGTGATCCAGAAAAACGCGTGAGAAGAAGTTTGAGAGTTCTTCACCTTCTTCATCCATTCCGAGTGACGACCGGAGCCTTTGACCGGAGCTAGATCTCGAGAGAGTTAGTTCTTCTGCCCATCCATGGCATCACCGACAGCCTTGATGCACATCTGCTGGGAGCAAGTCTTTGCTTCCAGTCGGTCATTTCCTTTTTCTTTCTTTCTTATATTGTATTGTATGACATTTTGTGATTAAGGAATTAATATAATTTATTTCCAATGCATTTCTTTGTTCCTTCGACTTCATCTCCATCTTCTTTGCTTAGAATCTTTACTTTCATTGCAACACTTAGTGGGATTGCTTGGGTATCGTATACTTAGTCATGTGGATTAGGGATATGAAACATGTAGCAACCCATCGAGAGGTGTGCGTTGTGTGAGTGTATGATTAATATTATTTTCTTAGTGTGAAGCTGCTGCAACGTCTGTCTATAGACTAAGCATTGCTTGTCTATGAGTAAATTCAACAACAATCAACTGCTTGAGAGGGTAAGTGGTCGAACGTATTAAGCAATGTATGCAATGTTCACTAGAGATAGGAGTAATCTTGCATCAACCAAGTTCATGCGTTTGTCTTGTTTTATGTTGTGCCCAACACCCCTTTAAAGCTACATCACGACTTGAGAAGATCTAGAAGAAGAGAACTATGAGCTCCGAGAAGGCTAGGTTAGAGAATCTAGACTCGAGAGAGCAAGATTAGATCGGGAACAATAAAACAAGCAGAATAGGGACTTAAAGATAAGCTCTATTTGTCAACACTGCATCGCATGCACCCTAGGAATAGGTATGTATTTTATGTGGTCACCTTATTTGTGTGTGTGTCACTTTGTCATCGCATAAATGAGAATAGAGGCTTACGTGTAAGGTTTATAGACTTATCGCATATATCACATACGTTCTAGCATTAGAAGCTGTAGTATTCGCACCGAGAGGTGGTTTACTATTGTGTGTGTGTTGCATGATCGCATGGCTTGTGTTGACTGAGGTTGCCCTTGCGGTCGCTCTTAAAGATTGCAACGAAATCCTCTCCGCATTTTATCTATTTTTCCATACATTTATTTCATGTCAAGGTTTGTCGTACCTCTACCTTTCATGCATATTCTCATTACGTTGTCTGTTAGATAAGAGTAGGAGTAAGATCAACTTAGCAACCTCCCTTCCATTCTTTTATTTAAATCGCCACATGCACATCACCGCATACATATAGCTATAAGTCCCTGTGTTCGACCTCGGATTACCCGAGAAACTTGCATTCGCATTATCAAACTTAATGACGTGGTGAAGTCATCCCCTCTACCATTTTATCTATTTTTCCATGCATCTTATTATGTGTTAACAGTTGTCACGTCTCTACCAACTCTCATAGTCATACTTTCATTGCTTAATCTGTTTAGTTAGGAGTAGGAGTAGCGCATAGTTCTTTAACTTCATTATTCTTTTATTCATCGCTGCAGACACATTACTTCACAACGTTTAGTTACAAGTCCCTGAGTTCGACCTTGAATCACCCCGAGAACTTGCGTTCTCGTTATACTTGGCGAGAGAGTAAGAAAACTTGTGGCAAGAACGCATGGTCATCGCATATATTCTTAACGCATATCTCAACCTAACGCATGGAGATCAACACATATCATAAGATGCACGCGTATTTATTTTCCATTTTCCACGCACCATTAGCTCATGGGTTTGGGCTTCGTTGGTCCATGGGCTGGCCTTTGAGCCCAATTAATTGGTTTTGAATCTGATTTGACATTCGGGTCAAATTCAACCTATTTTTGGGCATAGTTGAATTTTAACCCAAATATTAATATCAATTTGGGCCAAATTAATCTTATCTGATTCAATGGTTACGATGAAATCACATGGCGTCATTGAACTTTGTCTTCAACTTCAATTCGAGACACATGTCTACTCCTAATTGTCCCAAATTTGATTATTTGGAATTTGGTCATTAATCTAATGAATGGCGTAACAATTTGTGATTGGTCCAAAATTTCTCATTCAACAAATGTCCCTTTTGAGATTTATGCACGTATATGGGTGATTGAATCTCGAAAAATATAAAGTTTGAATCAAAATCCAAATATATCTGTTTTTGAATTTGACCTCAATTGATGTGTCAGTCAAACTATGAATTTAGTACATAAGTTTAACTCGAATTTGGAATAAAATTTGGAATACAGCCAAATTTTAATATGAGATTTTACTCCAATTTGATTTGGATTTGAGATAAAATTTGGGATATGCCTGAATTTTTATAAAAGATTAATTGAGATTTCTTTTCTTATCCACAACTTATTCTGATTGAAGATAAAAACTCAAGTTTAGACAACTTGAATTTGGAATAAAAAATTGGAATATGGCCAAATTTTAATTTGGGATGAATTTTAGATCTTTTCACAATTTGATTTGGAAATAGGGATAAGATAAATTTGGATGAGTTTAATATAAGTTTTGGAAGATGCCCAAATTTGAGATTTTATCCACAATTTAATCTTAAAGTTGAACAATTTGACTTTGAATAAAATTTGGAATATAACCAGATTTTAATTTGACAGAAGTTTTAATCTTACCCACAATTTGATTTGGATCTAAGGATAAGAACTAGAAATTGAAATAAAATTTGGAATATGCCCAAATTTGATTAACAGAAATTGAAATCCAAAATTTGATTTGTATAGAATTACAATCTTAAACTAATTTTGATTTGAAGCTCTGATAATCTAAGACTTTGAACTTCTCAAATGCTACGTGTTTAGTCCGATCTAAAATCTGATATTCTTCTCCAAATTTGGCTTTTTAATCTTAACCACCTTAGATTATTCATCTATAAATTGAACTCAGAAACCTCATAGAATTCACATTGAGTGAATCAACTCCATTACATCTGAAAACTTCTTCAAGAGCTTTTTATTATTTCTTCAACTTTTTTTTTATGCTTCTTGTTTTGCTTCGCCGAGTTGATGAAAATAGAGCACTCTCTTGTGACCGATCTTCTCTCTTTTTCTTTTCCTTTCTAATTTTTTCAGCATACTTTCAACCCTTCTTTTTTTCCTCTCCTTTTTTTAAGGCTTTTGTGGTTGATCATCTCATTCGGGACCTATCAGCATTAAGTTGCTCTTGATGTGTGGTCACCGATGATATTGGCTTTGCTTCTATTGGATTTTTTTTACCGTCAGTTTCTCATGGTGCTAAGATGATATGTGAGAGAGGTAGAGAATAAAGTCTTCTTCTTTTTTTTTTTTAATTTCATTCTTTTATAAAAACATTTTTTCTTTTCTTAATCTTTCTTTCTTCTTCCTTGTTTTACTTAGCTTTCAACATTTTTTCCTCCAAATTCTTTTATCACCATTGTTTGCAAGCGTCATTAATGTCTAGCATCGTGGAGATTGAAGCCACCCGCCGCAGATGGTGACGGTGTGGATTCGTATTGATTCGCTTGAGAAAAGGATAAGGCCTGTTGACATGAGCTTAGGAGGGAGTGACATAATAGAGAGAAATTTTAAGGGGTGGTGGGTGTGTAGAAGAAGAAGAAAGATTTAGGTTTCTTTTTTATAAAAAAAATAAAGGTTTGGTTTTATCTTTTAACCAAATTTTTATGTATTTTTTTTAGTTTCTTTTTCCTTCTTAATTTTCTTTCTTTTCTTATTCGAAATTTTCTTTTTACACTTTTTTTTCCTCTCGTTTTTTCTTGTTTTACATTTTTTTTTTTCATATTACTCTTTTTTTTTTTCTTTTTTAATAAATTCTTTTTCGTTCTTTTTATTTTATTTTCTTCTTTTCCTCTTTTATTTTATTTTTTTTATTCACATGTTTTGTTTTTCTTTTCCCTTTCCCTTTTCTTTTCTTTTATCTTTTTTTTTTTTTGTTTTGTTTTGTTTCTTTTTTACCCTTTTTTTTTTAACGTTTTGTTTCTTCTCTTTTAG
>NC_052359.1:70904498-71041152 GCF_009727055.1 Benincasa hispida | reverse complement strand
AAAACAAGTCAAATTTAGTCAAATTTAGACAATGAATTGATCTAATATATATATATATATATATATATATATTTTTTTTTTTGCAATTTTGTCCTCTCCTTTTTTATGCTTAACTTTTTTTTTTTTTAGTCCACCATTTTTTTAACAACTTGCCCTCACTTTCTTTTTTCTTTTTTTTACAAGAGTTAAGTTATTAGGGTGGTGAAGTAAATGAGGTGGCAATATCAAACAAAGCTTGAGGATAAGCTATTGTGAGGATGAATCGAAACCATATACACCAAACTTTAGAGGTGGAGTTCATCGAACTTGAGCGAAAGTCGCACTTGAATTTTGGTGATGAAGCAGAGCCGCACTTGAATTTTGGGAGGTGGAGTGTACCAAACTTGAGAAAAGTCGCACTTGAATTTGTGAAGAAGAGGCGAAGCCGCGCCTTGATTTATGAAGAAGAGGCAAAGCCGCGCCTTGATTTATGAAGAAGAGGCAAAGCCGCGCCTTGACTTGTAAAGATGAAGCTAAAGCGCACCTTAACTCGTGAAGATGAAGCGAAGCCCCGCCTTGACTCGTAAAGATGAAGCGAAGCCGTACCTTGACTCGTGAAGAAGAGGCGAAGCCGCGCCTTGACTTGTGAAGAAGAGGCAAAGCCGTGCTTGACTTGTGAAGAAGAGGCGAAGCCGCGCCTTGACTCGTGAAGATGAGGCGAAACCGCGCCTTGACTCGTGAAGATGAAGCGAAGTCGTGCCTTGCCTCGTGAAAATGAAAGCGACTCGTGAAGAAGAGGCGAAGCCGCGCCTTGACTTGTGAGGATGAAGTGAAGTGGATGCATGGAAAAATGGAGTAAATAAATATGCATTTATCGTTCGTTCTCCATGCATCATTGGTCATGCGTTGGACTAAGGGATATGCAAATATGCGTCTAAGAATTTATGCAATGACCATGCATTCCTGCCATAAGTTTCTTGCTCTCTAACCAAGTATAACGAGATTGCAAGTTTTCTCGGAGTGATCCGAGGTCGAACTCAGGGACTTGTAGCTAAATGTTAGTAGAGTGATATGTTGCAGCAAAGAATAAAAGAATATTGAAGTTAAGGGCTATGGATTACTCCTACTCTTAGCTAAACAAAATTAAGCCGTGGAAGTATGACTATGAGAGTTAAAGACACGACAACTGTAACGCGTAATAAGATGCATTTGGCAATAAATAAGATGGCGGGGATGACTTCACCGCATCAATAAGCTTAATCGCAAGGGTAACCCCAGCCAACGCAAGCTATGCGATTATGTTGTACACACTTGACGAAGATGCATGCGATGCATATGCGATAGTGTCGATGAACTTATGTCTAAGTCTCTATTCTTGCTCACGTGCTCCCACACATAAACGAGATGACCGCATACCACTGTATTCTACTTCTGGACGATGCGATGTGACTGCATACTTTCATATCCTATCTATAGGGTGCAGACGCTATGTAAAAGCAAACAGAACTTATTCCTAAGCTTCTATTCTTGCTTATGCATTCCAACTCGACTCTCTCAAGCCTAGATTTGGTCTTTAGATTACTCTCTCAAGTATGCCTAATTGATGAATGATGTGCTCATAAGATAAGGTAATCACATAAGGTATGGTTGACATAAGATTATTCCTATTTCTAGGAACACTGCTTACTTTGCTTAATGCATTCCACTACTTACCCTCTCAGGAAGTTAGTCATCGCTGTCAGCTCATGGATAAGCATTGCTACCGCCTCACACTAACCAAATAGGATTTTCTCACAACACTCGTGCAACGCACACCTCTCGGTGGTTTGCTACATGCATCATATGTCTATGCCGCATGATTAAGTATGCGATACTCTAACAGTCTTACTTAGTCGTTTGCAATGAAAGTAAATGATGATAAGAAAAGACAAATGAAGATGGAATTGAAGGAAGTATGAGAGAAATGCATTAATCACAAATGTATTAATCTCTTAAGCCACAATGTAATATAATACAAAGATAGAGAGATATGGAGGACCAGATGGGCAATGTCTTGCTTCCATCAGATGTGTGTCAAGGCTATCGGTGGTGCCATAGATGGGTGGTAAAGTAGTCTCTCTTGAGATCTATCTCTGGTGAGGCTTCGGCCGTCACTCGAAATGATGAAGGAATGAAGAACTCTCAAGAATATCTCCTCATGCTTTCTTCTAGATCACAAGAATCTGCCCTAAGGCAGAAGCTCGAATGATTTGAAGTTATCTGTCTAAAGTTTCTATTTATAGAGCTCGATCTCCGACAGCATTAATGGTCATTCTCTGAATTTTTGTTGCTAACAGCGTGATGGACCTTGCCAATCTCTCTCCTTCTATAACACTGTCTATAATATATTTTTTTTTGCAATTTTGTCCTCTCCTTTTTTATGCTTAACTTTTTTTTTTTTTTAGTCCACCATTTTTTTAACAACTTGCCCTCACTTTCTTTTTTCTTTTTTTTACAAGAGTTAAGTTATTAGGGTGGTGAAGTAAATGAGGTGGCAATATCAAACAAAGCTTGAGGATAAGCTATTGTGAGGATGAATCGAAACCAATTACACCAAACTTTAGAGGTGGAGTTCATCGAACTTGAGCGAAGTCGCACTTGAATTTTGGTGATGAAGCAGAGCCGCACTTGAATTTTGGGGAGGTGGAGTGTACCAAACTTGAGAAAAGTCGCACTTGAATTGTGAAGAAGAGGCGAAGCCGCGCCTTGATTTATGAAGAAGAGGCAAAGCCGCGCCTTGATTTATGAAGAAGAGGCAAAGCCGCGCCTTGACTTGTAAAGATGAAGCTAAGCCGCACCTTAACTCGTGAAGATGAAGCGAAGCCCCGCCTTGACTCGTAAAGATGAAGCGAAGCCGTACCTTGACTCGTGAAGAAGAGGCGAAGCCGCGCCTTGACTTGTGAAGAAGAGGCAAAGCCGTGCCTTGACTTGTGAAGAAGAGGCGAAGCCGCGCCTTGACTCGTGAAGATGAGGCGAAACCGCGCCTTGACTCGTGAAGATGAAGCGAAGTCGTGCCTTGCCTCGTGAAAATGAAGCGACTCGTGAAGAAGAGGCGAAGCCGCGCCTTGACTTGTGAGGATGAAGTGAAGTGATGCATGGAAAATGGAGTAAATAAATATGCATTTATCGTTCGTTCTCCATGCATCATTGGTCATGCGTTGGACTAAGGGATATGCAATATGCGTCTAAGAATTTATGCAATGACCATGCATTCCTGCCATAAGTTTTCTTGCTCTCTAACCAAGTATAACGAGATTGCAAGTTTCTCGGAGTGATCCGAGGTCGAACTCAGGGACTTGTAGCTAAATGTTATGGAGTGATATGTTGCAGCAAAGAATAAAAGAATATTGAAGTTAAGGGCTATGCATTACTCCTACTCTTAGCTAAACAAATTAAGCAGTGGAAGTATGACTATGAGAGTTAAAGACACGACAACTGTAACGCGTAATAAGATGCATTTGGCAATAAATAAGATGGCGGGGATGACTTCACCGCATCAATAAGCTTAATCGCAAGGGTAACCCCAGCCAACGCAAGCTATGCGATTATGTTGTACACACTTGACGAAGATGCATGCGATGCATATGCGATAGTGTCGATAGAACTTATGTCTAAGTCTCTATTCTTGCTCACGTGCTCCCACACATAAACGAGATGACCGCATACCACTGTATTCTACTTCTGGACGCATGCGATGTGACTGCATACTTTCATATCCTATCTATAGGGTGCAGACGCTATGTAAAAGCAAACAGAACTTATTCCTAAGCTTCTATTCTTGCTTATGCATTCCAATCTGACTCTCTCAAGCCTAGATTTGGTCTTTAGATTACTCTCTCAAGTATGCCTAATTGATGAATGATGTGCTCATAAGATAAGGTAATCACATAAGGTATGGTTGACATAAGATTATTCCTATTTCTAGGAACACTGCTTACTTTGCTTAATGCATTCCACTACTTACCCTCTCAGGAAGTTAGTCATCGCTGATCAGCTCATGGATAAGCATTGCTACCGCCTCACACTAACCAAATAGGATTTTCTCACAACACTCGTGCAACGCACACCTCTCGGTGGTTTGCTACATGCATCATATGTCTATGCCGCATGATTAAGTATGCGATACTCTAACAGTCTTACTTAGTCGTTGCAATGAAAGTAAATGATGATAAGAAAAGACAAATGAAGATGGAATTGAAGGAAGTAGAGAAATGCATTAATCACAAAATGTATTAATCTCTTAAGCCACAATGTAATATAATACAAAGATAGAAGAGATATGGAGGACCAGATGGGCAATGTCTTGCTTCCATCAGATGTGTGTCAAGGCTATCGGTGGTGCCATAGATGGGTGGTAAAGTAGTCTCTCTTGAGATCTATCTCTGGTGAGGCTTCGGCCGTCACTCGAAATGGATGAAGGAATGAAGAACTCTCAAGAATATCTCCTCATGCTTTCTTCTAGATCACAAGAATCTGCCCTAAGGCAGAAGCTCGAATGATTTGAAGTTATGCTCTAAAGTTTCTATTTATAGAGCTCGATCTCCGACAGCATTAATGGTCATTCTCTGAATTTTTGTTGCTAACAGCGTGATGGACCTGCTCTAATCTCTGCTACTAACGGCATGGTAGGTGAAATTTCAACATCACCTTTTGATACTCCCAAAGTATACGTTCATTCTTGGTTTTCGAAGTATCATCGCATTCCACCACCCTTACATTCATCCCTCTATTATGGTTATCACTCTGTAGCCGCAACCTCTATGTGATGGACACATGCGGTTAATGGTTGCAACATCCATCCGTCGAATGTATGCGATCTCCTTTTGTGATGGTGGGAATCACCGCATGTGATTGATTCCTGCGTTAGTTACAAAAATAGACAATTGGATGCAAAATAACGCATAATAGTGAGTTAGCCGAGATTTTCATTGCTGACGACACAAGTCACTTTCTCATGAATTCTTAGTACAATCACCGCATATTCCACTTAACGGCCCTCATAATTCTAAAATAAAAGGCCTATAATAACATTTCTGTTCGTCATCACAAAGCCGCACCTTGACTCGTGAAGATGAAGCGAAGCCACGCCTTGACTTATGCCATCAATTTGAAGATGAAGCGAGTCAAGCTGGACTTTGGAGATGAAGCGAAACTGTGCCATCAGTTTGAAGATGAGCCATGCACACCGACCATGAACTTAAAGATGGAGTCGAGTTATGCACACTGACCATGAACTTGAAGATGGAATCGAGCCATGCACATCGACTTTGAACTTGAAGATGGAGCGGAGTCATGCACACCGACCTTGAACTTGAAGATGGAGTAGAGCCATGCACACCGACCTTGAACTTGAAGATGGAGTGGAGCCACGCACATCGACCTTGAACTTGAAGATGGAAGTGAAGCCATGCGTACCGATCTTAAACTTGAAGATGGAAGTGGAGCCATGCACACCGATCTTGAACTTAAAGATGGAAGCGGGGCCATGCACATCGATCTTGAACTTGAAACTGGAAGCAGACCCTATACACTGATCTTGAACTTAAAGATGGAAGTGGGCCCTGTACACTAATCTTGAACTTGAAGATGGAGAAACATTGATAGAGCCTCTGAACTTAAAGATAGAGAAGCATTGACGGAGCCTCTAAACTTGAAGATGGAAAAGCATCAATGAGACCTTCGCACTTAGAGCTAGAGTTGAAAGGGCTCTCAGTACACAATCAACGGAGGCCTTCCCGACATCTACCAAATCCAAGTCATTGGATTTGTTCGTACCAAATATTTCCATATTGATACATATTCCATTTTTAGCATCGACAAATTCTCTGCAATTAAGTTTGACAAAGCACTAATGAATATTTAGCAGTAGGCTTGACTTTGTGACTTTGAGCATAAAGATAATATAATGTACCAAATTTATTTCGTGGAACTTTTACTTTGTATTTACATTAATTTTGTGAAAAGTGAGTACAATTTCTAATACATAATATTTTGATGCTTTCAAAATAAACTATAATATTTAAGCTGGTTGATTTTCTTGAATGATCGACCTTTGGCTTATTGATCTTCTTGAATGATTGGCCTTTGGCTTGTTGATCTTCTTAGATGATCGGCCTTTGGGTTTATTGATCTTCTTGGATGATCGACATTTGGGCTTGATGATTTTCTTGGATGATCGGTTTTTGGGCTTGTTAATCTTCTTGGATGATCGGCCTTTGGGTTTGGTGATCTTCTTGAATGATTGACCTTTGGGCTTGATGATCATCTTGGATGATCGGCCGTTGGGCTTGGTGATTTTCTTAAATGATCGACCTTTAGGCTTGATGATCTTCTTGGAGGATTAATGTTCTCACGAAGCTTCCAGAGAAACTTGTTTTGTGGAGTTGAATTTGAGTTGGTGTTGATGTTAATGTTAATTTGATGCGATGTGGTTCGATCTCTAGTACTTAATCCTCTGATTTTCTCTTAGTCGAATGTGTACGCTTGATTTGAGGAAGCGAAACACGTGATGCTCTTGGAGTTGAAGTCTTGCAAGAATGTTTGTATCTCCGAAGGACTTCAGTCTTCAGGTATGGTCAGCTTTAGGAGTCAGGGAGTCCTCTGGTTGTTGGGAGAATTCTCTCTAGGCTATCTGAAATGTAGAATTCCTGACCCCCACAAATGAGAAGAGCTCCTCTATTTATAGAGTTTTCTGATGGGCTTCATAGGCTTGGGCCTGGTTAGCTCATGGATTTGGGCTTGGTTAGTCCATGGCCTGGCCTGTAGGCCCAATTAATTGGTTTTGAGTCTGATTTGATATTCGGGTCAAATTCAACCTTTTTTTTTAGCATAGTTGAATTTTAACCCAAATAATAATATCAAATTGGGCGAAATTAATCTTATCTGATTCAACGGTCAGTACCCGACGCTTTCATTTCCGCTCTCCCACCTGCCAGGGCGATGGAATACTGATAAAGAGTCCAAGGGCTCCAGAGACTCATCCGCGAGAAAAGGCATATAAATTGTTTACTCGAGGGGATAATAGAAAGAGAATGGCTTTCTTGGAATTTGGCCGGTTGGTTGGTAGATAACTAAATCCCTATCTCCCGGTGCCCCGACTGCTTCTTTCCTAGGAGCGATTCCTACCATTATCCCACGTCCCTTGTCTTTACCGCTCTAACAACTGCCATTCCCTCGTCAAACCAAAGACTTATCTGAAATTCCTTGAAGCAGAGACCTTTTTTCTGTGAAGGGTCGTAGGCCAGTCTTTCAGTCATTTCCGAGGAGTAATTAGAGAAGTTCTTTATAGGTTCACGAACACGATTCGAAAATCGTAGACAGATTGACCAATTGACTAAGTAAGGGATTACTTGCTTCTTTCTGTGCTGCGCTTTACTTTGGTCACGTGGCGTCATTGAACTTTGTCTTCAACTTCAATTCGAGACACATGTCCACTCCTAATTGGTCCCAAATTTGATGATTTGTAATTTGGTCATTAATCTAATGAATGACGTGGCAGTTTGTGATTGGTCCAAAATTTCTCATTCAACAATAATATAATGTAAAAAAAAATACAAATATGGCAAAATTTATATAGTCTATTAGTGATAGACCATATTGTTGGTAGGAGTCTATTAGTGATAAACCATATCGCTGGTAAGAGTTCATCAACGATAGAAGTCTATCATTGATAGACTTTGCTATATTTGCAATTTTTTTGAAAAATGATATTATACATTTGATTATTATCCATTCTACCAATTATAATGACCCTTTTTTCTGTTTAAATGTTTCATGAGCTTTTTTACGATTCAAAAGAAATATTGATTCACATTTATGTTGATGTTGAATCTACGAAAACGTAAAAATATTGACATGTGGATGGAAATTTGATACTATGATTATCACATCCTTTGTTAAAGGGAAAAAAAAAAAAAAAAAAGAAAGAAAGAAAGATTGTAATGTGACCATTTGTCCCATACAAAAGACAACATTCTATGCCAAAAACATATCCAAACTTGTCCTTTAACAAAAGGCCAAAACACACATCAATCTCCACCCTCGAAAAGAGAAAATCCCCATATCTTAGAGGAACCAACCAAACAAAGAGAAACAAAGAGACAATATTATGAAGATCATAAAAAGCCATTAAGTGATCCTAAAATTGAGGCCCTCATCACTGGCAGTGGAGTTATGTATAAGAAAAATTGAGGATCTTTCATTCAGGACTTTCTTCAAACACCTTCAGAGCATTCTCTTTTCTCGCTTATGTAATGAACAAAAGAAAGCTTAAGCCTTTAGTTTCCTTTCAATGATATGGCCTTTAATTTGGATCAACACAAGCTGGAAATGACGTAAGAATCTGAGAGTAGTTATGGGTTTTTTTTTTTATGAAGATTCAGATTCAGATATGGAGAAAAGGAGAAAAAGGAAGTATGAGCTTTTGATTAGGTAAAGAAAAATGAAACCATGTGCTGGTTCATCACTTCATTGTGTATGATTCATCAACATTTCAACTTTTTTTCTTCAAAAAGTAATGATATTGATATTGAGATAAACGACTTCTATTCAATTATGTCAATGTACTTTAAATTATGATTCCATGTTATGCTTATCGTTAACTAAATATTAAGATTGACATATTAGGAGATATGTTTGCCACTTCAACAAGGGTGATGAAAATAATGTTTTAAGTTTAAATACTATTTGGTCCTATATTTTGCGTTTTGATTTATTTTGGTTATATATTTTGAACTTTGGTTCAATTTGGTTCTTATACTTTCAAAATATTCGTTTTGGTTCTTATATTTTTAATTTTGATTTATTCTGATTGTTGAATTTTCAAAAAGTGAATGTTTTGATCCTTAAAAAATGAAGTAAAAATAAAAAAAAAATGAATGAACTAAAATGACCACATTTACAAGGATCAAAATGAATATTTCGAAAGTACAATGATAAAAATGAATCAAAATTGAAAGTAAATAGACCAAAATTAGCATTTTGAAAATACAGCGACCAAAATGAACCAAAACCCGAAGTATAGGGACCAGATTAGTATTTAAACCTAATGTTTATAAGCTTAATTTTAAAAAACATAAACCAAAACCAAAATGGTTAGTCCCTCGTTTGATAACTGTTTGATTTTTTTTTTCTTAATTTTTGAAAACTACGCTTATAAACACTCATTCCATCTCTAAATTTCTTGGCTTGTTATCTATCCTCTACCAATATTTTCAAAAGTTTAAGCTAAGTATTGAAAAAAAGTTACTTTTAAAAATTTATTTAAGAGTTATGGTTTTTTTACAAGAGATATGAAAACCATCGTAACAAATTATATTGTATAAATATCACTCTTTGAATGACATAAATACTATTATTAAGTTTTATAACTTATTTATTAATTAAACTTTTTTTAATATATATTTTTAGGTTTAGAATAATGGATGGCAACTATATTGTACTAACATTTTCGTCAAAACATCTATAAAATTAAATTCTAGATAACGATTACAATGAATTAATATAATTTATTATTAAACTTTTTCTTTGAAAATTTGTTATAGAACATGTTTGTAGTGTTGCCACATATGGGGAAGATTTAGATTATATTTTAATTTTTGAATATTTTAATTTATTGTAATGGAAAACTAATCTTTGGAAACCAACCTTTCGTTTCTCTCCCTTTTTATAGAAAAACAAAAGTAGAATTTGTTGGGGGGGAAATGGATTTGGCAATGGCAATTGAGAGAAGCCAAATTGGGTTTAGTTTTGCTTCTTGAACATGAGTCCTTTTTTTCTTTATTTTATAAAATAAAATAAATTTAATATATCCATTATTTTGTCTATACCATGTTAGGCTTCATTGAAAAGAACAAATTGAGATAAAATGAATAGGCCATGTGGCCAAGTCAAATTGGTTAAATATTTAAATCACAAGTTTTTGGAAGCAAGAAATCTGCATATTCCAAAGTTTATATAGTTTAATAATCATTAACCAATTACCACTCTTTTGGATTATTTAAATAACAAAATCATCAACAGATGGACATTTTTTTTTTTGGCCTTATTAATGTTTCTTTTTGTTGTGGTTTGTTTTTGTGGTTGGCAATGTGCAAGCAAGTAGGCCACTCTTTTTTCCCTTTTTTTGACATTTGTTGTTGACTTATGATTTTAAATAATAGCAAAATCTACTTAATTTAATTGTTTTCTATTTGGTGAAAAGGTGAAAATTACTCGGGTAGATACTCTTAGTATATTTGATAGCTTTTCGTCGTTAGATGTAAAAGAGAGAAATAATAAAAATCGTTTTTGCATCTACGGTAAAATTTTCAAATCTACTCTTAAGGATTATTAAGTTGCACAAAGATTATGACACGTGGTTTTTCTTATTTAATAACATATGAAAATGATACTTGTTGAGACTAGAAAATAACTAACAATTATTTTTGTAGTATCTTTTATATATTAAAAAAAACCTTGTTTAATTAATACGTATTATCAATCAAACACACACAAAATTGTTAACCGCCTTAACATTATCAAAATCATAACAAATGATATAGGGTCATGCTTCTTCTGGGAATATTCAAACTTTTTTAAGTATATTAACATCATAATTGTGTTTGTAACAAGATTGTGCAACGGACAGATACAAAGTTTTAATCATAAATTTGAGAAATTCATTTTATGTATTGATTACTTGCTCTGACGAGTAAGTTGATTAAACACCTTTGAATAAAGATGTCTAAAAAATTCATAGGGTTGGATCCATGGGACTCGTCCCGAATAGGACAAGGAGTCACCGAATACACGGGAATGAGAGAGGGGGTGAGAAACTTTTTTCCCGTTTGCAATTCGGGGCTGAAAACGGGGAATATATTCCCCGATCCCACCTGCCCTGACTTTTGTATATAAATTTGTAATGTATGTGTATATATATATATATATATTTTGTAGACTTTGTTAGATAATTATGGAGGATTTAATTGTTTAAGTTTAAGACTTTATTACTTTAATTCCTTTGATGTTGTAATATTTAACACAAGATGTTCTAATGGTTGAATTTTAATTTATAAAAATTATGAGAATTTAACATTTTAATTATATCTTTTTAAATTGAATGCGTATTATTGTTTTTATTACCAAAATTGACAATATTTTATTTAAACGAAAGTTGTATGGGATATTTTTAAAAAATTGTTAAAAATATATATTTAATTAAAATAAAAAATTGTTAGAAGAAAATGGTGGAGGGAAAATTTTTTCCGCGGGGATGAGGAATGGAATAGGGGGACGGGGAGGGCTTCCCTGTCCCTGCCGCACCCTGTGGACATCTCTAGCTTTGAATATTTGTTGTTCTGATATGTTCTCTTAACCAAACAAAGAGAAATTTTAAAATGGTAAATTTTAGAAAAATAAGAAAAACTATTTACAAAAAATAGAAAAATTTTAATCTTATTTGATAGAGGCTAATAGAAGTCTATCGGTTTCACAGTGTCAATTACAATAGTAGAAGTGATAGAAACAAATAAAAGTCTATCACTAATAGAGGTCAATAAAAGTCTATTGATTAGTGTTTTTTTTTTTTACTATTACGGTAAATAGATTGACATTTTTTCTACCGGTGAAAATTTTCTTTTCTAAAAATTAAAAGTTTTTAACATTTTTATAATTATTACTCTAGATAAAATTTAAAACTATTTTTAAAATAGAAAGCAAAAGAACAATAGGGAGAGAATTTAGAATATTTATTGGGGAAACTCTTATGGATAAACAAGTCAAAAATGAAGTCTTGTAAAAAATTTTAGATTTATGAGTTATACTTCATATTTTTCAATAAAAGAAAAATGGGAGTGACTTGACCAACTCCCTTGATGCCAAGGAATCAAGAACAGGTAGACATTGAAGCTGGGTGATTCTAAATAGACAATTATAGCTAAATTATTTCAAATTTTATTCATAAAAGAGTCTCATATAAATGTATATTTAAATAAAATGTATCTTAACGATGATTCTAAATATATTCCGTTAACTATATTTGAAATTAATTTCCATTAAATTTAAAAAAAGTTGCACCCAGTAATAATACGCCATGTGGCAAAAATTTAAAGAATGATTTTATTTTATTTTTTGTGTGCAAGGATAAAGAAAGTGCAACCTATTACCTTAAAAAGAAATACAAATATCTTAACAAAATATACATACCACACCATAACATTCATGTTTGGTATTATTCTCATTTTGGTTTTGATTTCATTTTTTTAAATGTTTTAATAAAGGATGTATTTGACTATAGTTTTTTTTTTTTTATTGGAAAAAAAATCCCTAAAATTATTTAGGAAATTCGGGATTTTTTTTTATTTCTTCTTATTTTAAAACTATTTCAATTTTTTAAGTATAATTTTATATATTAGGTACAATGTGAAGTATCACTTATGAACACTTTATTCAAGTATATATTTTTTTATAAAAATAATTGTAAATTAGAGAACAAATCATTTTTTTAAGAAAAGCAACTCTATTTATAATTTTTAGTAAAGGAGGAAGGACAAATAAATATTAAAAGAAAGAAATCACAAGAATTAACACGCTTGAGCATAATTCAATTAGTTTAGGCATCTGTTATCAGTCATCAAAATGTCATATGTTCAAATTTCTCAACTCACAAGGTTTGGTAATTGAATTTTCATAACAATTTCTATTTATTTGCATTTTTATTGAACAGACATAAATATATTTGACCTTTTTTTTGCATTAATTCAAATTCAAAAATCGAAAAATTACATGAAAATTATTTTTCACAAACAAAATATTTAAAGTAATCACATATTTCAATAAATTATACCACTCAAAAGTTATTATAGGTTGACAAGTGTTATCTGACCGATTGTCTCTCCATTTGATCTATTTGGTGAAGGGTTGTTTTCTAGAAATATCGTATGCAAAATACTTTCCTTATGTGGAATGTTTTTTCTGCAATATTCTTGCGGATTCTTTCCTACTCTGTGCACGACTATTTTTGGAAGGTAAGGTTGCTCTTCTTTGTATCCCCTATGCGTAATTAATAGCCTTTTGTCGTAGTGTTAAGGACAGCCATTCTAAGATATAGATTTGGAGAGACGTATGTCTTGTGAAACTTCTTTCGTCACAAGTTTTTGTTTTGTCTATCTTTGAAGGGTTGATCGACGATGTTTGATGTGGATCTGGGTGGCAGATCTGAGATGGTGAGTGCAGCAACGACGTGATCATGACTTGGGGGAAGAGCAACGAGATGGCCGAGAGAGATAAAACAAACATGAGAAAGAGAGAGACGATACGACCTTAACCTCAATGTTCGACGAGTATAGCACAATGAATGATCATGGACGAAGCAAGCAACAACGCATGTTAGGGATGGCAAGATCGATGTGATCGGTACCTTAGGGTGACACCTGAAGCATGATGGCCAATGAGGGAGAGATCAGAGCCTTCGAGAAAGGGGGAGAATGAGGGAAACAAAAAGGCCGTAGATATTTTTGAGGAGGAGAGGGAAAACAAAAAAGGCTAAATATAAAAATTCTTGACATTTTTCAAATGTCAAGTTCTAAATTAGCCTAAAAAAATTCCAAAAATCATCGTCAATCTCCACTTTTTCTTACATTTTCTTGATGTTTTTTCTTTAAAATTACCCCCACCTCAACTTTTTTAACATTTTCTTGACATTTTTGTTTAAAATTACTTAATACTTGACATTTTTATGAAAATGTCAAGTAATTAAAATGGAAAATGTTAAGAAATATGATTTTTTTCGTAACATAAAAAAATCACAAAAATCAACGAGCTTTATTGCAGCTCAATTGGTTTAGGCATATGTTATTGACCATCAAAAGATTGAATGTTTGAATCTCTCAACTCAAAACTATGGTCAAGTTCACACATTCCTCATTTCTTGCTCTTAAAAAACTTCCAATTGAATTTTCATAGCAATTTCTCATTGCTTTTTTCTTTTTTAATGAACAAACATAAATATATTTGACCTTTTTTTTTTTTTTTTGCATTACTTCAAATTGAAAAATCGAAAAATTACATGAAAATTAATTTTCATAAACAAAATATTTAAGGGAATTATATGTTTCAATGAAACATATCACTCCAAAGTAAAAAAGTTGATGAGTTAAAATATCTATTTCATCCCTCTAGTTACATTTCAATTAAAGAGTAAAAACTACACAATGTACACATAATTTGTAAAATTAAATTAAAAAAAATCAATTACAATTACGTATAATTCAACCATAATTAATCTATCACTTCGAAAAACGTCTAATTTTCATATCCATGTTTAATGAAAGAAAAAAAATAAAAATTGAAACAAATTACATCACCATTCCAACTCCATCATCCTCATCCGTGATCATCCTCTACATTTAAAGAGAGGTTAAAACAATGAAACACCAAATATATATATTTTTAACAAAATGGTTAGAAGCTTCTAGCCAATCATGTCTTGAAATCTCCGATAAGACTCTTGTTTTTCAAGCTTGAATTTCTCATGAGACCTTGCAATAAAAATCTCAGCCAATTTATCAATTTCATTAACACCCTCTTCATTTTTAATCTTATTATTATTCTCTCTCTCCTCCAGCCACTCCAAATACCCACCAAGCTGGTCACCGCCGCCGCCGCCGCCGCCGGAGTATTCATGGTCCCACGTGATCACTGGCGGAGTCACGTGAGAATTATAATAATTAGAAGAAACAGAGCACCAATTGTAGTGAAGTCTAAAGGAGCCATAAAGAAGCTTCTTCTTGTTCCTCTTCAAAGCTATGGCGTATTGATGGTTGGCTTGTTTTAAGATGTGAAACGCCGTCGTTTTGGCTCGGGAGATAGCTCTAGCTAGAGAAAGAATGAGAGTCTGCAAAACAGCTTTGAATTTCACTAAGCTTGAAGATGGAGATGGAGATGAAGATGAAGGCAAGATTTGGAGTGAAGAAAATGGGGAAGAAGAAGAATTAAGGGAACCCATTTTCATATTTTTTTCGTTTTGCAATAATGTTACTTTTAGTTGTTTATAAAGAGATTTCTTCACAATTTTGCCCTTTGCCTTTTTGTTTATTTAAAGTTGATGGCATGTGACTCTTTGTGGATAAAGGTGGGGAAGTTGGTTGGT
This sequence comes from Benincasa hispida, assembly GCF_009727055.1. NCBI lineage: Eukaryota > Viridiplantae > Streptophyta > Magnoliopsida > Cucurbitales > Cucurbitaceae > Benincasa > Benincasa hispida. The sequence continues at coordinate 71,026,007 of NC_052359.1, read as the reverse complement.
ATTATTTTGTAAAATATTAATTTAACGCTTGCATTACACGTTTACTACACGATTGTATTTTCGGGTTAAATTGGAGAATTTTCAATTTTATATATCGAGATTTTTAAATTTTTTTAAAAAAATAATTTTGAAATTTGTTTTCCTAAGAGATCATCGATGTATATTTGGTATTTTAAAATTTTATGGATCAACTTTCGACTTAAAATTTAAAAGGATTTCCATAAATAGAAAAATAAAGGAAAATATTTACACAAAAAACAAAATTTAAATATAGTTGTGACATACATTATTATCAATTTCTATCACAGATAAAAAACACCTATCAGTGATAAAAACTGATACGAAATTAGTGCAAGTCTATCCGTGTCTATCAATATTATTTTCCATTTTTTGCTATTTCTATAAATAGCTATGAAAATTTTTCTATAATTTAATTTTATATCTAATAGGTTAGTTGATTTTTAAAAGTATATATATTGGCCAACCGGAGCTACCACCTTCAATTTATACTAAAAAAAAGTATAATATATGTTGAAGAATTTTTTCGTTAATTTTTTTAATATTCGTGAATGTCTGGGCCAACTTAGATGCACTTTGACTAATCTTATGGGACAATCCTTTGACCCTACAATATTTGGGTGTCAAGGAAACTCGTAGCATATCAAATCCTTAAGTAGATGATTACCATGAATTTAACCCATGATCCCTTAACCTTTTGACCTTTTTTTTATGTTCTCACAACCACTAGGCTAACCCGTAATGGTTCATTTAAAATTATTAAAATTAATTTAAGTTTCACTATTTTGCATCACTATTAGAATTAAATTTTAAATTTTACTTCATAATTATTTAAAATTAATTAATAATATTAACGCTAATAACTAAAAGTGAGTATTTAATGAAAAATAGAGGTTAAAAATTTTAATATTGAAACCTAGAGACCAAATGGAAACAAAACTCAAATCTCAAAGATAAAACTACAACTTTTTAAATCTATATACTAAACTGAAACAAAATTCAAAACTTAAAGACCAAATGTATAACATTTTAAAATTTATGAACCAAATGAAAACTAAACTCAAAATATATGAAAAAAAATAATTTAATTTTTTTTATATATGGAAAATTATAACTTGGTGAAACAATTTTGTTAAAAACATCTATATTAGTAAGGGTCTTGAAAAACTGATTTAGAATTGGTGCTTTACCGTTTGGATTAAATATGGTTTAGATTAAGTATTGCTAAACAAGTATGCCAAACTTGTCTCAAGACGCCTTAAGAATATCTACTTTAATGATTGTTATATTACTGAGGCTGCTATTGGTAGAAGTGTTGGAGTTGATGCCCTAAATTTCGTAAGGTCATGTAATTTGTAATTGTATTGTACAAACATTTTATCTATTTAATAAAATATGAGATGGTTTATTTAAAATTTAGTAGCATTAAACCCACAAATCAATAAACTAACATCCAAAGTTATCATTTGTAGCTTAAACATGTATGAAAAGACATATAGGTGGATCATGTTTAAGTGATAACCTAAATGGTCTGTAGTAGATGGATAAAGTTGGATACCTTATCCTGATGATACTACGAGCACAACCCGTTTTATAGATATTATAATTGTTGTAAAGTACTAAAATGATCTGATCCTGATTATTCATGTGGAGATATGTGAGCGAGGGTATTCTATACAAAGGAGTTGTATAAGACCGGACCACAAAATGACTAGTCTCATTATATAACGTCGTTCATAATTGATACTTACATTTCACCAGGATGATCATAGGTGAAATGACCTGAATCCTGAGTGAGTTGTGAACTCCTGCGTATAAGGGCAGTATTTTGATTTGTATGGGTGAGGGTGACCAGATCGCTAACTCAACAACCTATCATTTTAAGGATTCATCTGATTTAGGAGCTAGGAACAAAGCTACAAAAGACGAAATTCACTTCTTCCCCAACGTCGAGGTAAGTAGATAAATCGCTCTCTTAAAGGCTGATTCCGGGGCTTGAACAATGTGGTGCCACACCTTCTCCTGGCTTGAGAGGGGTTTGGTCATAGTTGGACTATGACTTATTGTTTATTAGAGGGATCAATGGTACTTAAGGAGTTAGATGTAATTATAGGGGCAAACGGTAAGTTTGGCCTAACTGTATTTATGAGCAATTTGTGAAGGATCATTGCACTGTTGACCGGTTATATTCATTGGACACAACATAAATATATTTGTAATTCGAACAGTGCAACTGCCGGTCTTTAGTGGAGTGTCCAACAGTTAATGGATGTTGAATAATTTAATTAAAGAAGTTTAATTAATTATTCAAGTACCATTGGAGCTTCAAGCTACAAATCCATGAGGTTCCCTCTGTAGCTCAACAAGGAATAAATGAGAATCAATTTTGGATTAACTTGAATTATTCAAATTAATTGAGGGAATTAATTATATGTGATATAATTACTATAATGTATTTGATACATTATAATATAAAGTTTATTTGAGAGGAAATAAATTTTGAATATGATTCAAATATTATGTAATGACCCGACCCCGTAGGACTTGGATAAGGCCGTTACTAAAATAAATGCATGCACAGAATTTAAAACGACGCCCAGTTATTTGAAATAAATGCTAATTAAACAAGAGAAGTTCAAAAAACATTTATTAAATGCGATTGTTAAAACAAATAATAGGGTACCCAAAATTCTTAAAGACTAACAAAAGTATATAAAAAAAATGATCCTTAGTAATAAATTTTAAACAGTAAAACTAAATATTAAGAGGAAAATAAGGACTCAAATTTCAAGGTGTGGAAGCGAAAAAAATCTAGTCCCAGTGACACGATCACGAATTCCGCTGCGCCATCGCCGGTGCATCTTTACCTTTTCCTGAAACATCAACATAAGAAAGGATGAGTATGAAATACTCAGTAAGTAACCCCACCACTGAGGTCAGGCTAGGCATCTATGTCTTCTAGATGCCCATCTATGGCACATAAATATATGAAACAGACAAAAGACTGAGTCTTATCCTATTGTAGTTAAGTATGCCCATAAAACTGGTGAATCCCGAAGGAAACACAAATTGGTGAATCCCGAAGGAAACACGAAACTGGTGAATTCCGAAGGAAACACGAAACTGATGAATCCCGAAGGAAACATAAAACTGGTGAATCCCGAAGGAAACACAAACTGGTGAATCCCGAAGGAAACACAAATTGGTGGATCTCGAAGGAAACACAAAACTGGTGAGCATCTAACTAATCAATGAGAATATTCACACAGTCTCAACGTTCAAAGAATCAACACCGTACAATTCTAAAACATACATGAAATCCTTGGTACTATGGCTCCATCACATACACATAATCCTCAACAACATATTATACAACATTCATGTAAACCTTACATCATAATTCTACAACATACAAGTATGCCTCAACACCAATAGATCAGACATCGACATATGAAAACACATACCATCACATACTAACGATCAAGTGGTTAGGTGTGTATTTAAACAATTCAGAACTCATGCCAGAACAGACTTTGATTCAGGTCATACTATCAATCAATATGCTAACAATTTACCATAACATACACTCACCATGCTAGCATACAACTAAAGCCTAGCCTGTGGGCAGTTTCAGTGGTAAGATTACTTACCTTGAAGTCAAAATTATGTCTAAGCGACAAGCAAATTAATCTTCTTCCTAACGTAGATGGATCTTGAATTAGGCCTAAACATAATCCAAATTGCAATTAATAAAAGAGCTTGGTTCCAATAACCAAATTAACCAAATAATTCCCAATAATCTTACCCAAAAGCTTGTCGAAACCACAACCAAATCCTTTTGACAGCACACTTTTAACTTCAAAGCTTCTCCAAAACTTGATTTTTAAAGCCCAAACAAATATGTGTCAATAGATTGAAGCAGAACACCATTAGCCAAAAATCCAATTAAAAAAAATGGCACAATCTTACCCAAATCCACAAATTCTGACGACCCTTATTGTTGGTAGCACAAACAACGAGATACGACGGATTCGAAGCACCCTTGCGTGACTGACGGCGAGCGACTTGGCCGTCGGGTTGTGAATTTTCAGATCTGGGCTCGAGTGACTGTGGAATCTCGAGACTCTAGGAGACGACTTGCAATCCACAGAGACCAGCGCGGGTTGGCGAGCGATACCGTCAGGGTTCAACGATCAGAGACGCGGCTGATCTCATGAATACGTGAGTTCGGCGGCGACTGCTTCGTGGCCCAGACGACTGAAGGGAGTCGAGTTCCACTAGGAGGCACGCGCGCTACACAGGGATGTCGGGTCAAAGAGGGGGCGGACGTTCGTGGGTTCGGATGGAGGCGGCGTGTGCAGTTGGGAGGAAAAAGAGAAAGAAAATTGGGGATGGTGGGTGTTGCTGTGCGGTGCCGAGGGAAGAAGAAGGAGAAGAGGTGTTGGTGGGATTAAAAAATAATAATAAATGAATAACTAAAAAGGAAGGTATAATTATAATAAATTCTTTCCGTTTCAAAAGGAAAATTAATTTCTGCCATAACTTTCACTTTGAAATTCAAAATTGAATAATTTTTCGCCAAACTTAAATTCCCGCATTTATACTTGAGATCCAAAATGAATTACCAAATAATAACGTTACTGAAATTACATTATTATAAAAAAAAATGTGCAAGGTGTTACATATTAGTTATGTGTATTGGATTCATATAATTAAATTTAATATAAATGAGATTTATATTAAATATCATGTATTAATAGGAGAATGAAAACTATAGGTTATATTGTATTTGATACAATATTAAATTATAGATTATATCTTATATTTGGTATAACGTAAAGTTTAATTTATATTGTATGATAAAGTAGTTATCATGTAAATATATATTAATGTTTTATTAAAATAAGTTTTATTTAATTTAATTTATTTTGAAAAAATATTTTAGGAGGGAGTTGTAACTCTCTCCCCTTTTTTCTCTCTACTACCTAGTGTATGTGGATGGTGTGCAGAGGAGTTGTAACCTCCTTCTTCATCTTGAATTTTTATGGAAAAGCTTTGAGAGAAAAAAAATATAGAACACATAGAATTTCTCTGAGAATAGTTCTCAATATCTCACCCTTTACTTCCTCTAAAACCCTTTTCCTTCTCTTCCAAAATACCAAGGACCCACGACACCTTGGATTCTCATCCTAGAGAATACATGTTCTGATTGGTGGTGGCCAATTAGGGTTTTGAACACGTTGCAGTTGATCAATTCTGGAGAAGAGGAATTATACGTGAATATCGGATCTTCAAAGGTTAGTATTCTTCCCATCTCTTTTTTCTTTTTCAGAATGCATGTTGTAAATTTTAAATTGTTGATTAATGCATAATTATTGTTTCTGTATTTCCCTGTAAAATTGAATGATTCTGTAAAAACTTGGCTTTGGGATCGATCCTTGCTTCTACTCCGAACCTTCACCGGTTCCTTCAAGAAGAGCTTCTTATCATTGGTCTAGTTTAATGTGGGGCTACTCATTTCTAATAGAAGGAATCCACTACAGAATTGCTAACAAAAAATCAACAAAAATATTTTCAGACCCCTGGATCCCCAAAGAATCTTCCTTTAGGCCAATCTACATTGATAACCAATATTGAGATTTTTTTATAGCAGACTTTATAAATGAAAATGGAACATGGAATCATGAACTCCTAACTCAAGCAACAACAGAAGAAGATGTCAATCTAATCAAAGGAATTCCTATAAATTTAAACCTGGTGGATGGAATGATTTGGCACTATGACAAATATGGCTATTATATAGTGAAATCTAGATATAAGTGGTTCCAAAGATCTAGATGACAATGCAAAATGTAATCTTATCCGTCATAAACTTGTAACGACATAGATTTTATGCGATGATAAGTGATACTACTTCTAGATATGCGTTATTAACAAATGTTCTTGTGGTATGCTATGCGTTGTCACAAGTTTCCTTGCGTTGAAACCAAGTATAATTCCACTGCAAGTTTCTCAGAGTAATCCGAGGTCAAACACAGAGACTGTTTTAGGTTATTGCGTTATGCTTGTGATACCTGTGACCAGGGATTTTTTCAAATTAATAAAGTTCTTGTGTACAGGAATTTAAACATGCGATAATGTAAAGTAGAGCAGTAAAAATGCGTTAATAACATAAATTGCGTTAAAGTAACATGTGATAAAGTGAATCTAAGCTAAGATGATACAAGATACAAGATACAAGTTTCATGATACAAGATACTGAGGTCAAGGCTGGCTGTGAAGATTATGCAAAGATCGTGTAATGTGGTGACAAGTCTTATGTACGAAGCAGAAACAGAAAAGATAACTAATATAAACAGAGTAAGTTCCTTAATTGTGTTAAAGATATAAGTATTGTTCTGCTTTTCTCTTGGCGTACACCTCTCGGTGATCTACCACGTTCTCATATCTCTGTGGTGAAACATGGATGAACGTGATCAACGCAAGGTTGCTTCCACCTCTGGAAGTACTACTCGCTTTAGTTAACGCATTCTTCTAACCTTCTCTCGACAGATTAGAATGACATCTTCACTTCTGCTCTCGCAAGCGAATGTGTTGTCTAGCATGCCTTAGCTAAACGCATTTATCTCGTTAGCACAGATTAAGTTACTTGTTTAATCCATATTAATTACAAGGTATTAAGAAAACTTCATGGAGAAAACGATTAATGGAGGAACGGAAATGGACAGAAAAGTGGTAATGAAAGTGATCGAGACATTCAATAAAACTATTTAGCGTCTGATACGTGATTTGTGAATGAAGAGATTAAGAAGATGAAATACACTTGATGAAATAGAATTAGAAACAAATACAAATAAGCGCCAACGTCTTAGCGCCGATCTGGATGGAGATTTGCTTGCCAGTATGGATGAAGTGAACGAATGGATGAGCTTCCCTCTCAGGCTTGCTCAACCGGTAGCAGGGATCTAAGCACAGAGCTTCACGGCGGGGATCTGGCAGATTCACACTGAAACTCACCTCTCGGCCTTGTCTCTTCTCTTCCCTGATTTCTTCCGATCAATATTCAGCTTAGCCTTTCTCTCAATAATCCAGCAACAAATAGACCTCATATCAATTATACCTGTATCAAGTATATCTTCTTTGAATTTTATGGGGGTTTATAGGTGGAAAGCTTTGACTCTTGGCTTGTGGACCCCACTTCTTGTTATGGAAATTCCGAAGATGGAGGAATAAATATTCCTTTTGTTATGCAATCAGACTATCAAATCTGCACAACGGTTAGTTGTACACGTGTCACAATCCTTCCGTTTGCGTTGCTCAGCTGCGTCTTTCGATCGGTTGTTTTTATTACCACATGCGGTTGAAATTCAGCTCTGGATCGACTGTCGCATGCGCCGTCATTGCGTTAATTGTCTCTTCATTGTTGATTGACGGGCGCAATGTAACAGAGATGCGTTGTTCAGTTTCTCATTGAGTCTTGATCGCAAGCGGTGATTTGGTTTCCTGCAAAATAGAGTAAAACTATCCTCTTCTACCAACTTGACGATGTGAGTGGGTGTAATTGCGATAATTCATAATTATTGTATTTCTGAGCTAATTTTCATACAATCGACGCATATTCCTTCTCTTTTGGCCGCAATATCTAGATAAGGCAACATAAATAACTTGTATTTCTACAAGTTATCACTAGACTATGCAAATGCTCATCCAGTAGTAACAGTATGGAAATAGTATGGAAGAATGTGTGGAAACTTAAAATTCCTTAAAAAATCAAACACTTCATTTGGAGGGCCCTAAAGAATATTATTCCTACTAGAACCAACCTATTGAAAAAGGGATTAAACATTTTACTGATTTGTCTGCTTTGTTCAACCCATTAAGAAATCATTGATCATATTCTCTTCACTTGCTCGAAAGCATAAGAAATTTGACCTCAAATACTAAACCTTCCCCTAATTACTGAAAACTTTAATGAAAGTTTTATTGTTAGATGGTGTGCTTTGGTTGATAGTTGTTTGCTGGAAAAACAAGAATTAATAGCTATAACATGCTGGTCTTTTTGGAATGATTGAGATTTGCTCATCAACAAGAAAAGAATTCCCCAGCCCGAGTTTAAATGTAAATGGATCATCAATTACCATAACGAAATTATGGATGACTTTTTAAACAAAATGACACCCTAAAAAATCCATCAAATTAAACTCATCAAATAGAAAGCAATGTACCTCCTCCTACCGATGTTATTGTGCTTAACACTGATGTAACTTAGAGTTCTCCCCTTTCATCAACTGGTACTTCAGTTGTTTTTCGAAATTCACACGAAAAAATTATAGCTATGTGCGCCTTTCATTATGACAACAACTATGGTTCCCCATTTGCTGACCTTTGCAATCCTCGAAGGTCTGAAATTATCAACTTCATTGCAAATCTCCCATCTACAAGTTCAATCTGACTGCCTTCAATCGATCAATCTATTGAATGGTTCAGCATCTGTCCTAAATGAAATTAGTTGTTGGATAGAAACAATAAAATCTTTATCAACATCATTCAACAACATCTCCTTTCACTATATCAATAGAGAATGTAATATGGTAGTTGCAAAAAATTTGTTGTATATAGGTGTTTGGAAGAAAGATTTTTCACTAGGGTTAGCAAAAATCCCCGTGGGTTCTCACCCTGATTAGGACAGGAAATTCTTGGTTTGACCGGGGATGGGGTAAAACCGGGGATCCTAACCCTAGTGAAAAAAAATTCGAGGATGGATCTCCGTGAGGATCCGTTTCCCCGACAGGGAATCCCCGTCCCCGTTCCCACCTTCAATTGGTGGGGACGAGAGCAGGGATGGGGGGAATACCCACCGCGGAATGGGGAGTCCCCTCACCCCGCCCCAGCCCCGGCCCCGTTGCCAACCCTATTTTTTATCCCGTTTCATTCATCTGGCTAAAATAGATGTGAATTTCCATTATAGCCCATCGAAGAGTTAATAAAATAATCTTTGATTTTTTTTTTTTTAAATACGGTTTAGATTATTTATATAGTATAACCAAAAGGGTCCTAAGTTTGAATTTTGGCGGTAACATAAATGATGGATCTATTCGCTATTTTTTTATGTGGTGTTACTCCTTCCTCTCTCTTCATTTATTGCTAATTCTATATCTATTTAATGCATGAATATATAGGAAAATTGGAGGGAAAAGGGCATTAATTAGAGACATGAGTGAAAAGGGGGAAAAGAATCTAAGCTAATGTTGCCAAATATTCAACTCGAGATTTAAACAATAAATACATAATCTCCTTTGAAAGGTAAGATAAGATAAAATAATATACTTCAAATTAATATATTTAATATGATTTTGCTTCCTTTTTAAAAATCGTTCCACAAAAATCGAAACAACTTAAAGTGTAAAATGGAATAGATTGTATGACGACTTTAATAAGAAATTATTTTCATCATCTTGAGAACAATCGACCTTTCTACTTTTAGAAAATTTTAGAAACTTTCTCTTTAATAAAACTAAGTGATTGTAGCTTGTTTTTAGATAGGGCATAAGAAATGTTAAGATACTTTTCATGATCACAAACTACTTAGACCTTCATTAAGCTACCCAACGAGGATCGAAGCTCACTAGAAAACCTTTTACCAATGGCCTGTTTAGACCTTTTTTGCACTCTCCAGAAGGCGACAAATTTCAAAAAACTCATTAGTATTTACCTTAAAAAAGAAGAAGAAGATAATTATAACCTTTTAATCTCTAGGTTTTTAAGAATATGTGTGTGAGATCCATGAGTTTTCAAAATGTATATTTTTAGTTCATAAGTTTTCAAAATGTGCCTTTTTTAATCGCTAAGTTTTCAAAATGCAATTTTTTAGTCCACTAGTTTTCAAAAATAAGATTCAAAGATTCTTGTTCATTTTTTAAAATAATTATATGACATTTTAAATTAGAAAAAATAATTTTAGAGAGTACAAATATTTTTTTAGTTATTTTCTCTAATTTAAAATAATAAAGAAAAATACCTCATGGATCTTTCAAACATATTTTTGAAACCTTGGAGATAAAAAATATACCATACACAGGTTCTTAAAAATGTAGACACTTAAAAAGATATATTTTGAAAATTGAGAGACTAAACACACTCATTCTTTAATACTTAAGGACTAAAAAGGCAATCCTTCGTTTTAGTTATATGCTTTCTCACAATGCTTTCAGAATTTATGCTAAATTTTGAAAACTAAAAAAAAAAAAAATCAAACTTTTTTTTCTTTAAGAATTTGACTTAGGTTTCAAATATTACCTTAAAGATGAGACCATTATAAGAAAATTTTAAGAAAAAAACATAATTTTAGAAAATCAACTACCAAACTTGTTATAAAAAAATGACAGAATAAGATTTTAAAGTTAGTTTTGCTTTCCATCTCCAAATGTTAAAATCGAATACTTAGACATTAAGAAGTTAGAATATAGTATCTCTTTATCCTTTTTGAAAGTATATAGTTCTGCAATACTTTATATCGTTAAAATATGTTTTGTTGTATATATTCTTTTCAATACGATATAATAAAGAAAGAGTGAAAATACAAAAATTTGAGTCGTAACAACCTACAAATACCTAACCATGGTATATGATCATATGATATGACAAATCTTTTCCAAGCCTTTGTTGGAGATTGAGTTAGATGTGTGATTTTTTAAAATATTCCCAACACTTATCCCTAAGATTTCTTTTTTCCTTAATTTAAACAGTGGCAATTCGGTGAATATGGAAACAACCGAGGGGCTGTTAGTAATTTGGCATCATGGTGACGACTTATGCTGGCGCCAACGCCCAACGGAGTGGCAAAATTTTAAATTGGTGAGAAAGACTTGCACGGCAACCAAGGGCTTGTTTGCAACTGCCTTTTGGAATTTTGTCTTCTAAATATGGAACATCTTTTTTTCTTTTCTTTTTTAATTTTTATTTTGATTCTTATAGATTTTAACCATTCAACTTAGCTTTTATATTTTGTTTTCTGTTTGTATTTGATTTTTTTATATATAGTCTTTTTATTTGAGACAAAGCATGTTATAAAGATCTATACTAAATTGTAGGTTAGTTTTTACTCTTAAAAATAGTTCAAAGTAAAGAAGGATGACGTTGTTAGGTCTCGAATCTGGATTTTGAATTTTGGTATGAAACTTGGGTTTGCACGTTAGGAAAGAAATACATATTACTAATTTACCTCGGTTGTAGTTGTACTATCAGCCAATTCAACTTCAGATCTTTCTAATTATTTATACACTTTGGATTCATAACTTAGAAATCTAATAATTTTTCCTACTATTCAATTTTTCTTAGTGAACATTAATAAGCCTATGGAATTGCAGTACTCTTTGAGTACAATTTATGTCAATTGTAACATATAATGGAACCTGAACAGGTCTTAGATTAATGAATAAGAAACTTTTGTACGAATTTTCTTTGTTCTTTAACAAGTTTATATGATATGACTTGAAACATCATCATTCAAATAACAAGTAAAAATAAGGAGAAGATAAGATTCAAACTATTCTTTAGATTATATTGGTTAGTAGAGTTTAAATTTGACCATTACTTTCTATTATTAATATGTTACTAGATTTGTTCTCTCTTTTTTTTCTCGATATTTGGAGGTCATTTTATCTCTCTAGAAGTAGATGTTTACAAAAACTAAGCCAAATTTAGTGAGAGAGAAAAAAAAACAATCATGAAAGTCAAATTCATGCATTTGTTGCAGGAAAAAATGGAAAATTTCAAGTTCTCTACATTTTATGACAAATTTAAAGGCTCCCTTCTCGGTAACATTTTGTTTTTTATTTTTTGGTTTTTAAAATTAAGGCTATAGACACTACTTCAATCTCCAAATTTTTCATTTGTTATCTACTTTTCATCAAAGGTTTAAAAAACCAAATCAGATTTTGAGAATTAAGAGAAGTAGTTTTTAGTTTTGGAATTTGACTAAGAATTATACCATTGTATTTATGAAATAAATCATTATAAGAAATGTAGATGAAATAGACTAAATTTTCAAAAATAAAGATCAAAAGTCAAATAAATGGTTACCAAACGAGATCTTAATGTTACTAATTTTTAAGCCTCGATAATATTTCTTGATTATCTTCCAAGAAAGAAAATTGATAGCTCAGCAACATAAACAATTAACTAACAACAGTGTTGAACAACAAACAATAACAGTGATAATTCAATGTACATGTGGTTTTGGTTAAATTGTTAATTAAATTGTGCACATCCATTATTCAATCTAATCAAATCTATTAGGTGAAACACTCAAATTCAATTATTATCCAAAACTTAACCAATCCCCATGAGGTTTTGTAAAAATATAGATTTTGAAATATTAGCCTTGGCCTCCAAGTAAAATATATACAAAGTTTCTTGTAAACTTGGACAACTAAAAGATTTTGACTCTCGTGGGCAAAAAATTAAGAGAGAAAAAAAACAAAGTTCATAATGTTTACCAATTTAACGATTGAATTCATAGATAGAGATAGAAAAACTCGTTAAAATAAAGTGAAATGGAACACTTAACCACATTATGTTTAGTAAAAGAAAAGGATTGAAATTTTCAAATATGTACTTAGCTCGACGATCATTGATGTAACCTTCCTCGCTCGAGATTGGAACCTTAAAGGTTCAATCCCTACGCCTATAATATACATACATACGCATGCATCTAAACTTTTGTTATACCAAATGAATTAAAGATTGTGCTTCAACTTCGAGATTAGAGGTTCGCATGTACGTATGCGAGCACGCATATACACTGAATATGATTACTTGTTTAACATTAAGTTTGAGTATTTTTTCATCTTCTCGCTATTTTCTTCGTGTTTAGAGAAAATCTATGAGATGAATTTCTTGCTACTATTGGTAGGATTTTAAGAGAATGCTTAGTTTATTTAGGAGGTTTTACACATAATAACTAAGAAAATGTCTAAATTTATGTCATTTTGAAATTAAATTGATAAAAATTATTAATTTAAAGTTTTAGTGAATAGAAATCTCAAAATTCAAACAACATATCATTTGGGAGTGAAATAATTTTAAACATCTGCCTCTTGATTGAGTACATATGACTAAATTAAGTGAATTACATTTTTTTTTTAATTTTTAAAAAATTTTACAATTGTATATCCAGAAAGTAAAATATCGATTTTTAGAATAGTAATTAATGTCTAATCTATTAGACTAGGAATTGGACAATTATGCATTAATTCTCTGTAAAATCCAAAACTTTGTTAATATAATCTTAAAGAATATAAGATCATAGCTTTATTCTGCGTGTATTAAGGAAATAAAAATGAAATAATATATATTTCCTTTTGGGGTTTTGCTTTAGTATATTCTCTTATCTTCAGAATCATTTTGCCACTGTCGTCAATGGAAAATTTGATATTTTGTAAATCAACTTTTTGTATGCCTTTTTGGTTTTGAATTTGTCTCTAGAACCTATTTAGTTGCCTTTATGATCTCCCCTAGTTTTGGCCGTACACAATTCTACCAGTCCCTTCTATTCTAGAAGTCTAGACATCACCACATTTCCTCACCTTTTGCCATGTGTTTAAGCCTTCACTGTAAAAATTTTGGATTTTAATATCGGTTGAAAAAAGTAAAATCGGATGTATAATATCGGTTTTGTAATTTTTTAAAAAGCGGATCTTTAATGTCGGTTTTAAACAGACATTGTAGGGGTACCTTTAATATCAGTTTTAAACCGACATTAAAGACCCGCTTAATTTATCCTCTCACTTTCTATTTTCCCCCCCACTTTTTTCCCTCTTCCCTTTTCACTCTCCCCCTATTTTCTTTTTCCTCTCATTCTCACACTTCCCTTTTCAGACCCTCTTCTTTCTCACTTCTCTCTTCCAAACTCTTGCCATTCGTTCGTTGACCATGGGTGAAGAGTCTGTCATGGTGTAGATCTGGCTTCCATGCAAGTCTGTTCGTCGTGCAATCCGAATCTGCTGCTCGTTCTATCGAAGCGTCACAGCCAACCCGGATCTGATCGTGGGTGAAGCTCGTTCTGTCAAAGCGCCACAACCCGGATCTGCTGCTCCCTCTTCAGTTATTTTTATGTCTTATACTCTTGGTTTGATGAATAAGCACCCAAACTTGATATGTTAATCATGTGTCTCCAGACCTGAAGTTCATATTCCCATGTGGTGTGTACCACCGTTCGGCATTCTTTTTTCCTCACTACGTGTCCCCAGATCTGCCGCTGTTCGTCTTTGTCCACTGCGCTGCCGTCCAGATCAATATGCCCTTCTTCTCTTTCCTCTCTTAAACTCACAACAATTTTTGTTCTTATGTGTACGCCTCTCAACTGTTTGTGTAAATGTCTCGATGAAAGGTGTTGGGTAGACGATCGTGTAGCAAATGAGCAGCACTACACGATGAAGTAGACGATCGTCTAGTAAGTGAGCAACGCTACACGATGAGGTAGGCGATCGTGTAGGCGGGCGTTGGACGATCGTGTAGCAATGCAGGGAGCTAACTGATGAGGTAGGCGATCGTGTAGACAGGCGCTGGATGATCGTGTAGCAATGTGAGGAGCTAAACGATGAGGTAGACGATCGTATAGCAGATGCGTGGAGCTAAGCAATGCGCTAGACGATCATGTAGATATGCGCACGACGTTAAACGATGAGGAGTGACGCGCTAGACGATCGGGTTATATGATAGGAAAAGTACTACACGATCAGTGTAAGCGCTAGACGATAAGCGTTGAAGCTGGACGATAGCGCTAGATGATAGCGTTGAGCATTAAAGCGATGCTTGGGCGCTAAGTGATAGACTACACGATGGCGCTACGCGATGGGCGTGAGCGCTAGACGATGAGCAGACGTGCTACACGATAGGCGAAATACTAAGCAATAGGCGATGACATTAAGCGATAGGCGGATGTGTTAGACGATAAGGCGTCAGCGCTAAACGATCGGCGCGGTAGCTAAACGATAGGCTATGCGCGAGATCGTTGAGAGCGAGGTCGTTTACTAAACGATTAAGCTACACGATAGGCGAAATACTAAGCAATAGGCGATGACATTAAGCGATAGGTGGATGTATTAGATGATAAGGCGTCAGCGCTAAACGATCGGCGCGGTAGCTAAACGATAGGCTATGCGCGAGATCGTTGAGAGCGAGGTCGTTTACTAAACGATTAAGCTACACGATAGGCTGCTGGAGTTAAGCGATAGATGCAGGAACTAAACAATGGAAGCTAGTGCAACCAGAGAAGCAATCCTTTTGTAACGACCCGAGTTCATGAGGGGTACATGAATGAAACGGTATCACATCCAAATGAGAGGGATCCTAAGGACATGAAAGTAGGATTAAGAAAGGCTTAAAAGAGTTGAAAGTTACTACCTATACCAACAAGGTACACTTTCCTTTTCAATGGCTCAATCGTAAGAACTCCAAAATTAACCGTTCTTAGCTTGGAACAATCCTATGTTGGGTGATCTCATGGGAAGTTTTCTAGGATGCATGTGAGTGAGGACAAAGCATGCCGAAAGGATCCGTGTTGGTTTGTGGGGGACAACTTTCACTTCTAAAAAGAGGTCATAGGGGGATGTCGGGGCCATCAAGGGCCAAATCCTGGGCTGAAGCCTGGGCCTAGGGCGTTACACCTTTTCAAATACTCTGAGCAGAGAGACCGCCTGAAGGTATGTGCATAATTGAGAGCATGTAGATAAATATGTTTTTATTTGTTGAGGCTACCGTTGGCTGTTAAAGCAACCTTTGAAGACTATGGAATTGGATGCATTCCCTTTAAATGTGAATTTGGTAAAGATTCTATTTTATATACATAGTCTCTTGTTGCTTTAGGAGATAGCTGCATGTATAACGTCTTTGAGTTGTTTTGGAAGTTGTGCTCTACATATGAATATTTACTAGAGTCTCTGCTATATTATGGAAGTTATAGATTCTCCTAGAGTAAAATGCATTTTGATTGGCTTGAGAACATGTGTATTATGCTAATTAAATACTCTAAAAGAATGTTTGACTCACAGTTTTAATAAGTTTTAGTTGATGAGTCTAACTTTATCGTTATGCTACCGAAAATTTTTCATTGTCTTTGTATCTCATATCTAGGTAACCAAGTTTCTCTTCTTCAAGATCTTGAAAAAGAAGATTTTCTCATTTATTCAACTATTGAGTTTTCTTATTTTGCAGGTGCAACAAAGGAGTAAAGATTTGGTATCGTAACCTCTTTATGCTTTTTTCATGGGGAACTCTAGATCCAACACATTCACTACAAGAATTTTGCCTTGAATGTACCATTTATACACATTCCCAATAAACACGGTTAGTTGAATATGAATTCTGATCACATTTTCATTTTCAATCCTTTGTCTTAAACCTTTTTATTTGTGATCCTTTGAACAATAGTGGTCAGACAAAGATGCCTATAACCAGACACTGCTGAAGCTGGGGGGGTCTATTCAAGAAGAATTATGAAGGGATCCATACTTACCAAGTGGAGAAGGACAGTAAACTCATAACGTTTGTAAAATCATAATGTTTGTATTACTTGTAATTTGTGTTTTCAAGGGCTGAATTATTATACGGCCTTTTAAATTATAATTTTATAGCAGAATTTGCGGATTAAATGTATAGATTTGCAATCCATACATAAATAATATGTCATAGCCATAGTGTTCAATGATGATGTGTCATGTTATACTTTTTGACTGAAAAAATGGATTAGGCAACGAAATTTTAAAAAACAGACAATAATTGATAAAACGGACAGATTCTGGGCTTCAATGTCAGTTTAAAGGGCTTCATTTGATTATTGGGCTTCAATTGCAACCGACATTAAAGGGCTTTAGTGTCCAACCGACATTAAAGCCCTTTAATGTCGGTTGCAAATTTCATTAAAGGGCTTCAACCGACATTAAAGACAGTGTTATTAAAGCCCTAAAACCGACATTAAAGACAACCGACATTAAAGGGCTTTAATAATACTATATTTAATGTCGGTTGTCAACTGACATTAAAGTCCTTTAATGTCGATTTAAAACTGACATTAAAGTCCAAAATTCTTCTATTGCTTTTTAGAATGACTTAAAAACATGTTTTTTAAAAATTCATTTTCATTTAAACATTTTTTTAAATAAAAATCCTTTAAAATAAAAATACACGTGATTTATTAACGTCAAGTTATTATAAAGGAAAACTATAAAATACTATGAACTATAGTAACGTAAAATTAATTGTCATCGGAGTTGGTCATATAGGGTGGTTGATAGAGTTGGCTGTCAATTGCGATGGTCGGGGTTGGACAGCAGTGTTGGTTGGAGATTGTTGGTGGCAGTTGCCAAAAGTGGTGGTGGAAGGATAGTCAGCGGTGGTCGTTGAAGTGGGGTTGACGTTGGTCAATTGCAGTTGCTGGAGGTTGTGGTTGGAGTTTACTGGCGGCGGTAGCCATAATTGACTAGTGGTGGTTGTTGAAAAACACCTAGTGGTTTGATCGTCGGAGTTGGCTGCCAATGATGATTATTGGAGTAAGTTGTCGGTGGTAGCCATGACAGTATAGTAGAAGTGAGAAATTAGGGAGAGGTTAATCATTAAACACTCAAAATTTGTTTTTTTAAAAATTGGTTTCAAGTGTTTATTCTAAACTAACTTATTTTATAAACTCAATTATTAAAAAAAAATTGAGTGTGTTAAAAATGACAAGTTATTTAAGGGGTTTAAGTTAATAGAAATTATGTAAATATGGCTAATGGTATTTAGGTAAATAAAGGATGATGGCAATTTTGTAAATAACTCAATCTTCATTATTTTAGGGCTTCCACCGTCAGATTAAAAGAAGAAAGAAAATTTGTGCGCAGCCGTAATATACATAATGTAGTGATGAAAACCCTAAAGCACGGAAGAAAAGGAACCAAACTCGAAGTTGATTTAGGAATTCTAAAACATCAACATTGAGAAAAGCCAGAAAAACACAGACCAAAAAAATTAAATACAACCTACTCTATTATTCCTAGGTTAGCATGCTTAAAAATTTTATAGAGAAAAAAAAAAGGAAGGAATTCTTACTTTCATTGAAGACTCGATTGAAAATCATAAATTTTTTGGAATTCCATGAACACTACCAAACCTTCCTATCCTTTGAGAAACCTTGAGGGTTGGTTTGTGAGAACCAGAAATTAATTGGGAAGTTGATGGAATTTTTTTTTTTGTTATGAAGGCAAAAAACACATGAAATTAAAACCAAACATATACATTAAAGATTTGAGCCCAACGAATTCACGTTGTCTCCTTAAGACAAATTTACGCACCCTAGTGCCTGAGTTTAGAGAGTAATTGCCTCCCAAGATAGAACAGATCACCTTTCGTATGGATGTAGCACCCCATCCACAAGATCAACGAACTAAACTTTGTAGATATACCGAACTTGCACAGCTTTATAAAAGGGAAGGAAAGTTTTATGAGAGAAGAAATGCTTATGGAAAAAGTTAAGAAAACAACTTGAAGAAATGACATATTTATAGACTAATTCATTGTCATTCGAATAGTCATGTCCTTTTTTCAATTTGATTATTTATGAAAGAAGGCAACCATTTATCAAAGAATACAACTTATGGAATTGAAAAGATGTAACCTTACATGAAGAGTTATATACCATTTATTCCAACATTTTTCTAGAGAGAAAAAGGATGTTCATAGAACGTTTCTATGTAGATCACACTTGCAACAACCTGAAAATTTGCAGGAGTTTTATCAAAGGAGAAAGAGAGTGAAACGTAGGAGTCATCCCACATTTTTGTTAACTCCCTACGTGGAGTTAATTTTTAATATAAAATTAAATTAAATAAATAATGAATTTAATAATGAATTAAATCTTATTTGATTAATGATTTCATTTAGATCATATTTAAATGAAACATCTCTCACATAATCTATAGTTTTCATTTAATTAATTTAACTAAATCAAATCAAATCAAATTAAATAAAAAAATTATTTGATTCTCCCATTAAATAATTACCCAATTAAATATCAAATATTTAATTTAACCTACAAATGAATCATATTCAGTTGTATTTTTCTCATAACCTATAGTTTTAATGTGCATCAAATACACATTAATTTCAATCTATAGTTTTATTATGAATCTAATTCCTTTTAAAATAATAATTTGAACTCTTTCAAATATTTAATTCTTTCATAAATTAATTTTAAATTATATCCAAAATTAAATTTATATTATAAAGTTTAATTAAAATATAAACTTTATATTACAATGTATCATTATACATTATATTATTTCCCTAAGTAAAATTGACATTTCAAACTCTATTCAATATATAATTACCTCAACTCCTTTTTACCAGTTAGGAAGAGGACCTCATAGACAAAGAAGCTCTAACGATATGAGATTAATTGACTAAACTCATTAACCAAATTGATCCCTATAGACTCCTTAGGTAGTATCTTAAACATTGATCCTTGTATGTGTTCACATAGAGTCCAAGACTCATAAGACAGCCTAGGATGTTAGTTTATTGGATTTAGGGTAATTAAGACAACACACATACAAAACAATCAATAACACTTATTGAAATAACATCGATAACTCTTTATTAATGACAACCAATTATTTACATTTACTATTTACGAGTTTTAGAGCATAAAACCCAACAAACTCCAACTTGAACTAAAATTCTAGTCAGTGGGATGTACATAATATCAAAACCAAAAACAACAGGAATGGTAAATAAATACAATAAATTAGGACATCCATATACTCATTACACATCTCCTCTTTGCCCTAGATTATACAATGTACATGTCTCGCAGAGCTAGATTCTCTAGATGACTCTCAAATACTTTAGTCGTGAGAGCCTTCGTAAATGGATCGACACTGTTATACTCCAAAGTGATATTTGTGATGATCACATCTTCTCGTTGTACAATCTCCCATATTAGGTGATATTTCCTCTCAATATGTTTTCCTCGTTTGTGGTTGCGAGGCTGTTTAGAGTTGGCAACCGCCCCACTGTTGTCACAGTATAAGGTAATAGGCAAGTCCATATTTGGAACCACTTCCAAATCACTTAGGAACTTCCTAAGCTAAACTGCTTCTTTGATGCTTCACAAGCAGCTACATATTCAGCCTCCATAGTGGAGTATACAATGCATCCTTGCTTGATGCAACGCCATACTACAGCTCTCTCGTTGAGGATGAACACTGATCCTGACGTGAATTTCCTAGAATCCTTGTTAGTTTAAAAATCAGAGTTGGTGTATCTCGTAAGGAACAAGTCCTTAGCTCCATATACCAACATGTAGTCCCTTGTTCTCTTAAGATACTTAAGGATGTTTTTAACTGCAGTTCAGTGGTCTAACTCTGGATTGAACTAGCACTTACTGACTATTCTCACTGCATAATAAATGTCTGGTCTAGTGTAGAGCACATCATACATTAAGTTACCCACAACTGAGGCATATGGATATATCCTCAATTTCTTGAGGCATCTTAGGACATTGTTCCTTAGACAAGTGAATCCCATGCTGGAGGTAATAAACCCTTCTTAGAGTTCCACATCAAATATCAAGTTAACAATTTGTCGATATAAGTTGCTTGAGACAGAGCCAACATTCTGTTATTGTGATCCCTAGTAATTTGGATCCCAAGTACATACTGTGCTTCCCCCAAATCTTTCATTTTGAATTGGATTGCCAACCATTTCTTAATATCAGTAAGACACCCTACATCATTCCCAATGATTAGAATACTGTCCACATAAAGTACCAAGAAAGCTTTTTTACCGTTAGATGATTTTCTTGTAAACACAAGGTTCATCAACGTTCTGATAAAAACCAAAAGATTTGATCGTAGTATCAAATCTAATGTTCCAAGTTCTAGATGTCTGCTTCAACCCATAAATGGATCGATTAAGCTTGCAAACTTTTTTGCTCATGACCTTGGACTATGAACCCCTCAGCCTATGACATAAAGATGCTCTCTTCAAGATTGCCATTAAAAAGGCAGTCTTGACATCCATTTGTCATATCTCATAGCCATAATATATGTCTATGAATAAGAGAATTCCTATAGACTTAAGCATAGCAATAGGGGAAAAACTTTCCTCATAGTTAACCCCTTCCCTCTAGGTATAACCCTTTATTACAAGTCTAGTTTTGAAGATCTGTATCATTCCCACTACATCTCTCTTTCTCTTATAGATCCATTTGCACACTATGTATTTGATCCCTTCAGGTGAATCTACAAGTTACCATACTGAATTGAAGTACATAGACTCCATTTCAAGGTCCATGGCTTTCACCCATTTATACCCTTTGTCTATGTCATTCATTGCCTGCTTATAGGATAATGGATCCTCAATGCTATCATCTGGTATGACAACCTGAGTATTAGTTAAACCCAAGTAACAGTCAGGTTGCAATTTAATCCTCCCACTATGTCGAGGCACTATCAACAATTGAGAAGGATGAGACTGATCTCTGAAGTGTTAGTTTCTTCATTAATTCTTGATGAAGGACCATCGACATCAATAACCCTTTTTTATTCTTCAATAGTTTCATTTAATACTAGTTTGCTCCATGGTTTATGATCTCTCATGTGGTCTTTCAAGAATGTAGCATTTTTCGATACAAACACCTTATTTCTTTTAGGGTCATATAACATACCACTTCTTTTTTCCTTAGAGTAACCAACAAATTGGCATAACCTTGAATGAACTTCCAATTTCTTAGGATTTTTCACTAACCACTGCTACAAAAACAATGTTTCTTGACTTTTTTAAATATCAAGTGTCACTTTTCTCGATGTTTTAAAAAAATCAAGGAATCCACTATCAATAATGTCGATGTTCTCAACTAGGAAAAATGTAAAAAACAATGACACTTCAAAATTTTGAAATGTCAAGGATATTGACGTTCTTGACAAATAAAAAACTTCAAGAACATTTTCACTTGATATGTGAAAAATGTCAAGATATACTTGATACTGAAAAAATGTCAAAAATATAAGTGTTCTAGACAGGAATAAAATGTCAAATGCAAGACTTCTTAAAAATTCACTTATCAAATATATTTTTATCTCGACACGTTTAACTCGTCAAGTGTGTTTGTGATTTTTTTTAAAAGATTAATATGGATGTTTAGCTCTAAATTGTTCTTGTATTTTAATCCAACAATCACATATGATATATTATGAAAAATATCTATCAAAACAAATAAACAACCAAACACGTTTTGAAACTAATGAACTAAAATTTTCTCCAATATGACAAAAGACAACATTCTTCAACATTGTCGTTATAAAACTTTACAACTCCATGAAGGATTTTCTAAGTGAACTAAAAGAATATGGACAAACCCACATGGACACTTTCAAAAGAATATAAGGAACATAATTCTAACGGTCAACCCAATATGAACAGTTTCAAAACTACAATTACCCTCCCCCCTTCCCTCCCGACATATATGAAAAACTCCAAAAAATATTGCAACTATATGAATATGAAGTAAATCCAGAAATTGATCAGTTGGAACAATACACATTCAAAATGACCAAATTGTACGAGCACCTACGATCACATATAGCAACCCAAAAATTCAGCCAACTCAACTTGTACCTTGTCTAACTTGATTTGTGAGTACGAGTTCCTTGTATCAATCTATAAACATAAAAGCTAAATATTACAATGAGTTCTACTTTTCCCTATGCTATTTGAAATGTCGAAATAGTTTGATAACATACCAAGTCTAAGATGAAAATGCTTCTTTTGGTCACAATATCCCTCATATACTTCATGATGTAGTATCTACATTCAGTGCTCCCAACTTAGGACACTAGAGTAAAAAAACCTATAAATAATAATGAAGCAATCCTTACACACTAGATGTCTACTTAATATGATGAATAAGTAGTCATTGTTTATACTTGCCTTTACCGTTGACCAAAAACATGATGAAAACTCCAATTTGTGAGTCTAAAAATTTCAAAATACAAAAGGTCCTATCTTTCTAGCTTACAAATTAATCAAACAAAGTTGAAACTCATGTCATGATTAGACTTCTTAGTGGGCTCTTCCTTTTTCTTCTCAACAACTATTGCAACAGACACAACCACAACGACAACAAACTTGCTCGAATCCTGTACTAAGTATAAGAGAAGCAATTGGTTATTTGTTAGCCACAACAGCAAGAAAACTTAGTAAAATGTGGGTGGCAACAAACCTCAAGATACTCTTTTAGCTTTCTCAACTTGAGGGAAGGAATAGTCAATAGCAACTGCAACAACAAGAAGGTTTTTGTATGCATTGATGAGCATGTGTGGTGCAACAACCAAAGTTGGGTATGAGATGACCAATGAAAGGGATGAAACTGTACATGAAAATAATATATCTACATATTAATTATATTGGTCCTACATTGCTCATGATCCTTAATTTCAAGAAAGCATATTACAAATCATCACCATAAGAAGTCAGAATCAATATGTAAATTCCTGAAAAATTTTGAAACAATATCTTGACATACCTATTATATGCCAAATAAGCGTCCCCCAATTATTCTTGCAACCATGTTTCTCACTTTCCGTACACATACCACCTACAAGTAGCAAGGAGAAGAAAACTGATGTAAACAAAAATCATGATTCAAAAGAAATGGCTAATAAATTTTAAAGTAAATTAGCATATGAATCTCCAAAAAAAAACTTGGCATTTGGGCTTATAAGATAATAAGAATACAGTCTGAAGTACTGGACTTAGACGATTCTAACTGAGACATTTTGAACTTATAATTCACAGATGATGATATTTCTAGGATGAGATGCCATAAATGAAAATTATAAACAAAGAGATATATTTCATAAATGGAAATTATAAACATAGAAATATATGCAAACATAGCATGTCTCTTACCTACTTATTCATTACTAGAGCGTAAAACTCAATGACAAAGATAAGTTACCTACTCGTTCATTTCTAGACCTTTAGGAACCTACCATGCAAGCAAAAAGATTAAGTGAGGAAATAGACAAATTAAGAGAAAATAAGATAGAAAATAAGACTAAGTACGATAAAGAAAATTACAATAGCTACGTCACATTTCAACATTGTTGGAATACCTTCTAGCAATCCCAGTATCATTTTGTTTTTGCCTAAAATATGTCCTGTTGGAAAGCCCTTCCTTAATATTAGAAACTACATAAATGAAACAAACTATAAATTTCCATCCAATGGCTTCTTCATTCATTAGAGCCAATGATAATAGAAGGCGTTCATGAATTCAATAAAAATCAAAGATGGCTAACATTTTATCCGGATGCAAAGAACATTAGAATGTATAAAAATGAAGAGTAGTTTAAGTTGTATAAGGATCTGTTTTATTTATATGGATTTGCTAATTCTTTCATTTTAGATAACCAAAAATCTAATTTTTAGTAAGGGGGTTGGCTGAAAAATGAAGCAAATAAAAAAGAATGAAGGAATGAAAGGGAGTTGGATTTTGTTTGCTTGTGAACATGGGGAGGAAGAGGAAGAAGATTTTGTCAGAAACTTTGGTTTTGAGATTTGGAAGAAATGATTTTGGGTTTGACTTGAATATTTGGTAATGATAAATCTTTTATGTTTGAAGATTTGCTTCAAATCACTTGGGACCATTTAAACAAAAACTCTCTTGTTCTTCCCACTTTTGATTCTTGAATCAAACCTACCATTTGGACAGTACGGTCCGTTGTTCTGTTTCTCTAAAAACCTATCACCATGGTCACTGCTTATGATTACCCCTTCGCACTCCATTTTCCAATGATATTGCTTTGGTTGACGATTTGGCTGCCATAGTAGTGCACGATAAAGCAGAGGAGGAAGAGAAATTACCAGACATCGCTAGGGCTTCTTCGATCTTGGAGGCACGGTGAAGAAGACAAGCTAGAAAAATTACGAGGGCTTGTTCGATCTTCCAGCAACCACATGGCGACGACGATGAGTGTAGAAACGGTGCGATCGTGACCTGGGAGATGAGAAGCGAGATGGTTGAAGGGGAAAAGGTGAGATGGTCCAAGCGAAAAAGGTGAGATGGTCCAAGGAGAGAAAAATTGCTAGGGTTTCGTTTGAGAGGGAGAAAGTGCAACAAGCGGTAGGAACTCGCTCCTAAAAATGAATCCTAAAACTCATTTTTTACATGTCAAATATTCTGTCAGTGAAAAAATATCCGAAAAATCTTTTTTTTTTTACATTTTCTTTGACGTTTTTCTTTAAAAATAACCGATTAACATTTTTCATAAAAAGTCAAATATTTAAAATTGCAAACGTCAAGAAATGTATTTTTTCTAGTAGTGAGCAAATATGTAGGACAACCCCGAATTCTGATGTAACATAAACTAGGTTTACGCCTCCTCCATAACTCGAAAGGTGTTTGATAAACACTCTATGAAGGAACATTATTCAAGATATAAACTGCAGTCTCTACTACGGCCCCAAAACGAGCTAGGCAATTGAGCATAATTCATCATAAAATGAACCATGTCTAACAAGGTTCTATTTCTCCTTTATGATACATCGTTCTGCTGAGGTGTACCAGGTGTTGAAAGTTGGGATTGGATTCCATATTCTATCATATAGTTTTTGAATACTAAATCCATGTACTCCCCACTCCGACCCAATCGAAGTGTTTTAATCATTTTACCTAACAGGTTTTCAACTTCAGCTTTATACTCTTTGAACTTTTCAAGGGCTTCAGACTTATGTTCCATTAGGTATAAGTAACCATACCTTGAATAATCATCTATGAAAGAGATGAAGTATTCGTACCCTCCTCGAGCTTTTCAGCGTAGCCGTGCTACATACTTCGACGGACTAACATCGCACGCCTGGGCTGAGTGCAGCGTTGCTACACTCGCCAAGCGTAGCTACATTGTGACCTGATTGGCTTAAATCAACCTAGCCGCCCACACTTCAGAGACATGATTTGAAGTAGATTTTTCTAGGCTTTTCATCCTCTCCATATTTCTTCTTCCTCGCTCAATTAAGATCTTTCTAGATAATTATTTTGTTTATTCAAGCATGTATAAAGGCTAAGATACTATTGTCTAGCTCGGGATTTATGATTTATCTCTTGATTCATTACCTCATGAGATTATGAATATTGGTTGATTTGTAATTTTGACGGTTTATTGAATTTTCTTTTTGCTCCTATTTAATTGATTAAATGTGTTTGAGATAATCTGACAAATTGGTCAATCATGTTTAATTCACAGTTATAGATTTACACCTAATATGTAATTGTTAGGTTCTTAGATCGCCAAGTAACGGAAATTAAGTTAGAGTTGTATATTAATTTTGCTTTTCCAATCGAATAACATTCTTTTATCTAACTTAGGAGAAATTTGCATCAAATACTTAATTAGGTTATTCCTAGTTATTTCGTTCATCTTAGAAATTTCCCTAGACCGTAATGTTAATTAGTTTGCATGTTTACATGGCTTTTCCCCTAGGCATAAGAATTAATTTAATTAATTGGACTTCTTTCTAACTTTTGGCTAAGTTAAAACCAATTTAATTGCAAGGAACTTTTCTGATTAATCAATGATTTAGTAGCAAATTAGAAATAAATTCGATTTACCCTAAGCTAGGCTTTGTTTCATTGATAGTTTCTATTTAATAAGCATCAAATTTGTGTTGTATCGTTATTGTTTTTAATTAACTTTCTCACAATCGAAACCAATTCATCAAAACCCCCTTGGTTACCAACAACAAGTAATTTGGTGGAAAAATCGACTGGCACTCTGAGGATCGACCCATTACTACCTTCATACTATGAAATTAGAGTAGAAAGCAAAACTATTATTTGGTCTAATCGAAAGTCTTGTCAACTTTTCGGTTTGCCTAATTGGTGTTGTTGTTAGGGAGCCTTTATATTTTTCCTTGAAAAATTTCTTGTTTCTTGCTTGCTCTTTTATTTTCACTTTGTTGTATGACCTGCTCCTCTTGGTGAAGGATCTCTTATCGAAGAGTTCCATGAGCACGTTCGGATCGCTCCGATCTCACCGTGACCGAAATACATATTATACATTCAAACGCACAGTTATGCAAATAAACAGTCAATTAAAGGCATGCTTTGAACAAAAATAAACGAGGGAGAGAGTTGCCATACCAGTTGAAGACGTTATTCAAACTTCGGAATTCAATGCAGCGGAAAACTCTACCTGATCAACCAACGCCCAAACAACCGCAAACTCATGAACGCAACGAGGACGATACCACCAGAAAAGAGCCCCAGGTATTCTCGGAGTGAGAACCCAAAGTGTGGTCTTTGGTGAATTTGGTAGAGGAAGGAGGAAGACCAGATCGTGTAGGCGATAAGCAAGTGGGAGGGAAAAAGGTGCTATCGTATAGCATGATGCTTATCGTTTAGGAGAAACTACACGATCGTGTAAGTTTTACTGAACGATCGTTTAGGAAAAGATATACGATCGTTTAGCAAACTCGGCACATTATACGATCATTTAGGGAAGCTATCCGATCGTGTAGGAACTAGTGTGCGATCGTTTAGGCAGAGAGTGACTATCGTATAGGCTCTCGAAATACTTAAGCGATCGATTACTTTTCACCAGCGCAATCTCTTTATTTCTTTTCGGACGATTTGATGAACGATTCAAAAATGAAAACAATTTTCATTTTAATTCATTGGTTACAATAACCGACTCTGCCCCACTAACCCACGTCCAAATGTGAAAATTAACTTAATTATCATATAATTAACCAACTAAAATATTAATAAATATAATCATATTATATTTTTACCCTATAGTTTGATATCACATATCTACTATAGTATTTTCTCCTCTACTTGATATAAATCATATTTATATCTAATTTCCTCCAAAATATTGTATCTCATACATTTAGCCAATTATATCATATATAATTAACTAGTCCAATTTTATCATATATAATCAAACTTCCTCTTGTCAATTTGAATATTTTAAATGAACTCAAACACTGGTTCTCAACTTTATCCAAGCTACACAGGGGACCTAATGAACCTATGGCTCAAAGCTCCAACGGTCCGTGAATAGCTGACTAAACTCTTTGGCCACGAGATCCACTATTCGTTAATTGTCAAGCATTCCACTAAAGACCAACAACTAAACTCTTCTTAAAACAGATATATTTCTGTGTCCATCGGATATAACCAATCATGAGTAAGATGAACCTTCACAGATTCTCGTAAGTACAGCTGGGCCAAATTACCATTTTGCCCTTGTAGTTACATCTCACTCCTTAAGTACCACTTATTCCTCTAATGAACAATACAACATAGTCCAACTATGTGTGAACACCTCTCGGGCTAAGTGAAGGTGTGTGACGCTACATCGTTCAAGCTCTGGAATCAACCCTTAAGGGAGTTATCTATCTACTTACTTTTGCCTCGAGGAAGGAGTGAATTTCATCTTGTGTAGCTAAGTTCCCAACTCCCAAATCAGACGAATCCCCAAAATGGTAGGTTTAAATTGGCGACCTGGCCACTCGCACCCATACAAATTAAAAGACTGCCCTCAATGGCAGGAGTTCCCAACTCACTCAGGATTGAGGTCATGTTACCTATGGTCATCCTAGTGAAGTGAAGTCTCTATCATGAACGATATTATATAACAAGACGTTAACACTTTGTGGCCAGGTCTTATACAAACTCTTTGCATAGGATGTCCTCGCTCGCATGTCCTCAACACGAATGATCAGGATCAGACCATCGCTCGCAGTATAATAACGTTGTGCTTTACGCTATAGACTCGAGAGCTCCTTTTATGAAAGCATCGCTATGTTGCATCAAGTGTAGCAACGCTACGTACTCCAACGGACTAACATTGTGCACCTGGAGATGATAATTTTTGTGAAGCCTTCATAAACGGATCAGCAACAATTTTCTTCGAAGCAATCTTTATGACGATCATATCTCCCCGTTGCACAATCTTCTGTATGAGATGATACTTGTGATTTATATGCTTTCCTCTTTTGTACCTTCGAGGCTCCTTGGAGTTTTCCATAACACCACTATTATCACAATATAGGGTGGTGGGTATCGACATGTTAAGAACTACTTCCAGGTCTTTCAAGAACTTTCTGCTGGAATGTACCATCACGCAGCGGAAGTGACCAGGATCCATAAGCACTCTAATTCATTAGTTTTGGCAGAGATGAAAGAATGCTTCAAAAGAAATAAATGGGTTTCGTGACATACCTTTGTAGAACTTCCTCAAAGCTTGAATCCAGCTACAAATCTTCTCCGAATCTTGATGTATACCACCCCAAGATCTTCCTTACTATCCTCTTAATGCTCTTGATTGAGTTGTGGGACTCAAAATAATCCTGAATTAAGGGAAGTTGGAGAATACTCATAGCAACAACCTAAATGAAGAACACCATTCTTCCCACGAATTTTTCAGAGAAATTCTTTCGGTTGTATTGTCT
Source organism: Benincasa hispida (assembly GCF_009727055.1). Classification (NCBI taxonomy): domain Eukaryota; kingdom Viridiplantae; phylum Streptophyta; class Magnoliopsida; order Cucurbitales; family Cucurbitaceae; genus Benincasa; species Benincasa hispida. The sequence goes on along the minus strand of NC_052359.1, from coordinate 70,996,493 downwards.
CAAAATAACTCCAATCTCTTCAATATATTGCATACTATCATGCAATAAGAATATCTGTATGAGATGCAGCTCATGCTTGGAGTAAATGAAGACCAAGTTGATGGGTTTAGTCTGAGCAACTTGAAGAAGTAATGGAAAATGCTTATTTTCCATTTTTGTGTTTTTTTTATTTTTCTAACTTTTATAAATTGATTTCATAAATCAATTTATCATGCTATTCTAGAGCTAATCCATTTACGAGCTAGTAGGGGGACCTCGCAGACCTACAGATCATGGGCTCCAACGATCCGAGATTAATCGGCTATACTCATTAGACCGAACTAACCCCATTTGTTAACTAATGGGTGATTCCACTAAAGCCCATAGCTAACTCCCCTCACTATAGATATATTATGTCCACTCGATATAAGCATGATTAGTAAGTTAACCCTTCACAGATTGTTCGTAATAATGGCTGGGTCGAATCTTTGTTTTACCCCCAAAATTATCTCTTGTTCCTTAAGTCCCACCGATCCTCTAATGAACAATTGATTTGTGATCTAATCAATAAATCGAATCCCTCTCGGGCCAATAAGAGGGTGAGGCCTTTTGTTCAAGACTTAGAATCAACACTTGAAGGGAACAACATCTCTACTAACCCTAATCGGGTCGGAGTGAATTCCGTCTTGCACCCTATGTCCCCAGCTATTCGTCCGATTTTATCCCCAAAATGGGAGGCTTATTGAGCAGAGATGTTGGTCTACTCTCACTGTTTGCAGATCAAAGGATAATCCCGAAGAAACAGGAGTTCATAGTTAGCTCTGGATTAAGGTCAAGTTACCTAGGTTTTCGGTTTGAAATAGTCAGTCTTAATAGTAAACAACGTTATAATGTAAGAATGATTGGTTTTGTGGTCGATCTTGCACAAAACTCATTTGCACAGAATGCCCCCACTCCTCATGTCATAACATGCACGAATTAGGATCACTTCGTATGTAGCACTTTACAACTCTTTATAACAACTATAGAGTAGGCCGCATCCAATAGTGTTATCAGAATAAGGCACCCAACCTTATTCATATACTATAGATCATTTTGACTATTTACTCAAACTTGATCCACTTGTATGTCTCCACATAAAGTTTAAGTACTCATGTAATAGTCAAGGGACTTTAGGTTTATTGGATTTCTAAAAAACAATATATTCAATAACAACTTATTGAATTTTCAGAATGAGTTCTATTGTTTACAAACCACGAGTTTTAGGACATAAATCCCAAAAAACTCCCACTTGGACTAAAACTCCAGTGATAACTTATATATTTGATATATAAGACTTGAGTTTCTGAGTTTTATAAAGAAATACAATAAACTAGGGCATCCCATACCTATGGTTTACCATTCAGTATCCCATACTCGATATTTCTCCTACTTGACCTAGGTTATTAAATTGGTATTCCTAGTCTTACTAGGTGATTCTCAAACACTTTAGCTGAGAGAATAATTGTAAACATATTAGTGTACAATAGGCTTTTTATTAAACTATATAGGGAATGTATCTAATTCCCGATAATAACTAGGAAGCACACTTTCCTCCCACTACATTGAGGTACTCTCAACTCTTTGAGTAAGATGCGTCTAACCTGTCTTAACAACTCTTATTAACAGTAAGATCTAGAAATCTTTATACTTACTATACTTTGATCTTAGCCGTTTTAAATATCTGAATATTTGCAAACGGCTTTTAATAATTTTGATTCTTAACAGAAGTTGCTATGAGATAGAACAAATATATTTTCTGAAAATGAACATTTCATTCAAAACAAAAATATATACAATACATGATCACAAAAGCAGGTAATATCATCTTTAGTGGTAACTTCTTCCACTGATCCAACTGAATAAGTGATCTCCAGGAACTAACTTGCCTGTTTAGCTTTCTCTGCTTTCTTCTCTACAAGATATTTAGGGCAATTTCTCTTCTAGTGCCCTTCTTCATTGTAGTGGAAACATTTCCCTTTCTCTGCAGCGGTTTTCTTGCTTTTCTTGCCAACAGGTTTCTTCTTCCCTTTCCCTTTGTCCTTCTTCGCTGAAATACTCTTACTCTGCGAAGAGGAGGCAACATCTAGCTTGGAAGACGTTCCTCTCTTCTTAGTAGAAGTAACATTTACTTCTGATTCCTGACCCTTAGTTCTCAACATAGTCTGGAAAGACTGCAGCTTATTCAGCAGAGTTGTCAAGTTGTATTAAATTTTATTCATCAATGCATTCGTACAGAATTGTAGAAAACTCTTCGGAAGAGATTCTAGAATAAAACCGACTTGACTTCTCTTGTCCATCACAGCACCGTTTACTTCTGCCACATTAAAATTGACCATCATGTCCAGGACATGTTCATGAACTAAGGTCCTCTCTTTCATGCAGCTGTTATAAATGTATTTGATAGCATCATGCCTTAGGGTGAAGGACGGTTGTCCAAACATCCCTCTCAGAGATTCCATAATCTCTTTGGCAGTACTCATATTCACGTGTTTTTTGGCCAAAACGTCAGATAAGCTAGCAAGAATATAAGCACGGGCTTTATCATTCGCCCTGATCCATCTATCAAATGCTTCCTGAACAGTTCGGTTGGAATTAGAGCTAGGAATGGGAGCACATTCCTCTGTTAAGACAAATCGCAAATCGTCTATGTAGGTATCGTGTTCAAATTTGATTTCCATGTCACATAGTTATCCCTGATTAGTTTGTCCGATACCAACAATTGTATAATTGAACTCGTCATTATGAAATTATAAACAAATCCTATAAGTGAATTGTTTTCAAATCCAATCAAGTTTTAGCAAAGTGATAATGTACCCATGATCATTATTTTTACAACGATACTTAAGTGATTTAGAACAATTGCTACTGAGGGGCAGTTAAGAATTCCTTCACAAAAGCAAGACAATTCTTGACCAAATACTATCCCCAAAATAACTCAGACTTCGATAGTCATTTAGTTATCGTTTTGGAAAATTCTTGACCAAATACATCCCCAGAATAACTCAAGTGTAGGCCCGCCATTTTCAGATCTTACAAAACGGTATAAGTACGTCCCTGAAATAGAAGACAATACCCAAGACGGAACTATAAGACCCTATTCATTTTAATGAAGCTTGGGTTATTCCGAATCTTATGTTACAACCCTCCGAGGGGATCGTCGCGGTTAACGACTAGCTAGTGCCGCCTAAAAACGACAGCAGATACAACATAGGAATCTCACAGTTCAAACTAATGGAGGAGACCGTAGGGCAATGTTGACACATTTCCATCACCCACTTACTATGAACGACTTGCCTCATTCACTATCCCTACTGTATAACAAATGTTTGGCCTAGTACACAACATGACATACATTAAGCTACCCACTGCAGATGCATAGGGAATTTGTTGCATTTCCTTAACTTCTTGAGTGTCTTAGGACACTATTCCTTAGACAAAATTATTCCATGTCTGAAAGGTAATAAACCCTTCTTGAAACTCTGCATCGAATACCTGACAAGCATTTTTTCGATATATGATGCCTAAGACAAGGCCAACATTTTATTTTTATGATCTCTAATGATCTGGATCCATAGAACAAACCGTGCTTCACTCAAATCAAGCCGCCAACCATTTTTTAACATTAGTAAATAATCCTACATCATTCCTAGGATATCATCCACATACAACACTAAGAAAGTTATTGAATTATTGATGATCTTCTTGTATACATGATAGCTCTAAAAAAAAGTTATAATTCCTAGCTTAATTTAGGCTCATAAATAGTTTTTAATGTTCTATTTTGTAGGTGAGTTCATCCTGGGAGGGAAGGAAACCATTTAGAGGAAAAAAGAACAAAAAATGAGCTAAATTGGACGATGGATGCACAAAAATTACAAGTCTGCCATTGGTTGGAGTGTTGCAACTCTTGCTTAACTCTCCCATGCAACACTGAAAGGAATAATGCATGGATATAGGGGCAACGTTGTAATGCCAGGGGTTTGGACGGAGTGTTTCCACCGCATGTGTAAGGCAACATCGTGCCCAGCGCCTTAACGCTGCTCCAATGCTAGAGGGTTATGTCGACAAAAGCATTACAATGCTTTACAGTGTTGTACCTGATTTCTATATCTATTTTTCTTCGATTTAGGTCAAGGGAGATGCCGGATTTGATGGAGGTTGAGGAGAGGCCTAGTTTTCTTCCTTTTCCTTTATCTTTTCAGCATTTTTAGGATAGATTTTTATTTTCTTTTGGGTTGTAATTGATGGATCGGATCTTTATTTTGAATTTTTCTATGAATTTTATAGGTAATTCCTATCTAATTTCTTTGAGTAAAATGTTCTATGTTTAATTTATTGAGAGTTCTTTAATTTAATTTTGTAGTCTTTAATTCTATTTTCTTTGAATCTTAATGTATTTAGATTTGTTTTTATGTGTTGGATTGATGACCCTATCGTAATCTCATGTCTTAGCTAGTGAATTTCGAGCTTGCGTGTTTCCTTTGTCTATGCTTGAATTTACCTCGATAGCATAGGATTGAATGCGAATGCTTAGATTTATAGGTGTGACTTGAATCTTAGTAATGCATGTTCAACCTAGGTACAAAGAGCAATTTAGTTATTGCATTTGGCTGTCCAATCAATTAGTCAACACAATTGAATCCTCGATCTTCATGAATATAATCTTTATTTCTATATAGACGCAATCATACCTAATAAAACTAAAAGCATATAGTTTAATTAGAGAATGACTTTCCAACCTTAGTTAATGCTTAAGACGCTTCATTGGTTTGGTTTTAATTAGTTGTCGACCTTTGTAGAGACCAGTTGAAATCGAATTGATTTAGTTGTTATGCATGCATAGAATGGAATGTTTGTTTAATTAAAGAACTCTATGATAGAAATTGCATAGAATTCTCCCTTTTACTTGAGAAATTAGATAGACTCCGATCATAGATTACATTTACCCCTTGCAATTTAATTTCTTGAATATTTCATTTTATCCAAAACCAAAAACCCATTTTTACTACTTTCCACAATCAAATTTAGCTTTATAAGAGATTTAAATCTTGGCCTCCCTGTGGTTGACCCCATCTTGCCACTTGTGCTACCTAGTAATATAAGTAGTAGTTCGGTGATTTAGAAATATTATTTGTTTAGTTAGGGTTTGTGGATGATGACAAATTCCTGGCCAACAATACACAAGGTTTCATCATAGTCCACTCCCTCAATCTAGGTATAACCCTTTGCCATTAGTCTAGCCTTAAAGATTTGCACCTTTCCATCTAACCTCTTTTCGTCTTGTAGATCCATTTGTAACCTAGGTTTTACCCATCAAGTTGATCTATAAGATCCCAGATAGAATTGAACTATATAGACTCAATTTCTAGATTTATGGCTTTAACCCATTCATCTTTATCCACATCAACCATTGTCTGGTTGAAGGTTAATGAATCCTCAACGTCATCATCTAGTATGGTGACCCCGTGCTTGCCACTTGTGCTACTTAGTAGTATAAGTAGTAGTTCAGTGGTTTATAAATATTATTTGTTTAGTTAGGGTTTGTGGATGACGACAAATTCCTGGCCAACAATACAAAAGGTTCATCAATATTTTGGTCAAAACCATAAGATTTGATCGCAATATCAAATCTTATATTTCAAGGTCGAGATGCTTGCTTCAATCTATAAATGGACCGGTTAAGCTTGCAAATTGTTTGCTCTTGAACTTAGGTAATGAATCCCTTTTGGTTGTTTCATGTAGATATTCTCATCATGATTACCATTTAAAAGGCAGTCTAGACCTTCATTTGTCATATTTCATAGTCATAATATGTGGCAATGGACGAGAGAATATGAATAGACTTCAACATGACAACAGGTAAGAAAGTTTCATCATAGTCCACTCTCTCAATCTAGGCATAACCCTTTGCCACAAGTTTAGCTTTAAAGGTTGCCACCTTTCCATCTACACCTCTTTTCCTCTTATAGATACATTCATAACCTATAGATTTTATCCCATCAGGTTAATCTACAAGATCCCAAGCAAAATTGAACTACATAGACTCCATTTCCAAATTCATGGCTTTAACCCATTCATCTTTGTCCACATTAACTATTGCCTAGTTGTAGGTCAATGAATCCTCAACATCATCATCTGGTATGACGACCTAAGTTTCTATTACCCAAAAGTGAGTAGATTGGGCTATAATCCCCCTCTTCACTACGCCGAGGCTCTATCAACTCTTGAGAATAATATGCTTGACTAGATCAACCAACATCAAACACTCTCGTTGAAGTGTTAGCCTCTTCAACAACTTTTGTTGAAGTTTCAATAGTTTCGTTGGAAAGCTCCTTCGATATGATTTTACTTCATGGTTTATGCTCCCTAATGTGGTCTTCCTCCAAGAATATAGCATTTATCGATAAAAATGCTTTATTCTCTTTTGGATCATAAAAGAGACCATCTATGAATTCTTTGGAGTAGCCGAAAAATAGGCATAACTTCAAACATGGTTCTAATTTCTTTGGCTTAGACACTAGCACATAAGCCAAACATCCCCAAATCCTGAGATGCCGTAAACTATTTTACGACCTCTCCATAATTCAAAAGGTATTTCAGAAACACTTTTTAATGGAACTTGGTTCAAAAGATAAGTTGTAGTCTCCACTCTATAACCCTAGAACGAGTTAGGTAAAAAAATCATAATTCATCATCAACCGAAACATGTCTAATAGGGTTCTATTTCTCCTCTCTGATACACCATTTTGTTGAGGTGTACCAGATGCTGAGAGTTGAGATGTGATTCCATGTTCTATCAAATAGTTCTGGAATCTCGAATCCATATACTTTCCACCTTGACCTGATCGAAGTGTTTTTATATTTTTACCCAATAAATTCTCAACCTCACCTTTGTACTCTTTAAACTTTTCAAGTGTATTAAACTTATGTTGCATTAGGTAAATATATCCATATCTAGAATAATAATCTGGAAAATTGATGAAATGTCCATACCCTCCTCTTGCTTTATCATTCATCAGACCATAAAGGTTTGAATGTACAAGTTCAATGGCTCTTTGGCTCTATAACATTTTCTTGTAAAAGGTCGATTTGTCATTTTTCCTTCTAGACAAGATTCATATACATGTAAATATTTTTCTTTCAACTCCTTTGAATTTAATTCTTGACCAACCTCTCAATTCTATTGAGATTTATGTGACCCATCTTAGATGCCAAAGGTGCGTATTTTCTTTTGGATAAACTTTTTGTTGGAGTTTATGCCCTAAATCTCGTGGGTCCTGTAGTTTGTAATTGTAATGTACAAACTTTTTATTTATTTAATAAAATATGATAAATTTTATTTATCAATTAATAGCATTAACCCACAAACTAATAAACTAACATCCAAGGTTATCTTTTGTAGCTTAAGCATGTATGTGGAGACAAAAAGTGGATCATATTTCAGTGATAACCTAAATGGTCTATAGTAGATGGATAAGGTTGGATACCTTATCCTGGTGACACTACGAATACGGCCCGCTTTGTAGATATTACAATTGTTGTAAGGTGCTACAAATGATTTGATCCTGATCATTCATGTAGAGACATGTGAACGGGGTGTTCTATAAAAGGAGTTTGTATAAGACCGAACCACGAAATGATTAGTCTCATTATATAACACCGTTAATAATAGAGACTTACATTTCACCAGGATGACCATAGGTGACATGATCTAAATCCTGAGTGAGTTGTAAACTTCTGCCTATAAAGGCAGTCCTTTGATTTATATGGGTGAGAGTGGCCAGATCGTCGACTCAATAAGCTTACCATTTTGAGGATTCATCTGATTGGGGAGTTGGGAACACAACTACACAAGACATAATTCACTTATTCCCTAATGTCCAAGTAAGTAGATAAAATGCTCTCTTAAAGGCTGATTTCGGGATTTGAACAATGTGGTGTCACACCCTCTCTTGGCTCGGGAGGGGTTTGGTCATAGTTGGACTATGAATTATTTTTCATTAGAGGGATCAATGAAACTTAAGGAGTTAAATGTAACTATAGGGACAAAATGATAATTTTGGCCTAGTTGTACTTATGAGCCATTTGTGAAAGGTCATCGCACTTTTGACTGGTATAACAATGGAAAAAGAAATATATCTGTAGTGCGAAGAGTGCAATTGTCGGTCTTCAGTGGAGTGATAGTCAGTTAATAGATGTTGAATAATTTAATGAAAAGAGTTTAATTAATTATTCAAGTATAATTGGAACTTCAATCTACAGGTTCATAAGGTTCTCTTTGTAGTTCAACAGAAATTAGTGAGAATCAATTTTGGATTAATTTGAATTATTCAAATTAATTGAGGGAATTAATTATATGTGATATAATTAATTTAACTTAATTATATATGATATAATTAATGTAATGTATTTGATACATTATAATATAAAGTTTATTTTGAGAGGAATTAATTTTTTTTAATATGATTCAAATACTAATTATATGGATGAGATTCATATAATTAAATTTAGTAAAAATTTGATTTATATTAAATACCATGATTAATCGAGAGAATTAAAAACTATAAGTTATATTATATTTGATACAATATAAAAACAATAGGTTATGTGTTATATATGATATAACATATAGTTGTATATACATATAATAAGTTAGTCATTATATATATATATAATTATTTAAATTAAGTTAATTTTAATTTTAATTTATTTTTTGAAATTAAATGGAGAGAAATAACTTCCCTCCCCTTAATTTTTTCTTAATGGAATGTGTGTGATGGACGGTTTTAAGAGATCTTCATTTTCTTCTTTTGTTTTTGACAGAGAAGTGAGTTACTAGATGAGAAAATCTCTTTATAATTTTTTTTCCCAGACACTCTTCCTCTCTAAAATCTCTCTCTCTTCCAAAATCACAGAGCCCACACCTCATGTGATTCTCAGTCCCTATAGAGAATACAAAGGAAACTCTTATAGTGGTGTCTAGGATCGTGATTGTTCATGATTGACGTGGAGTGATTTCGTGAAGATTTTTTGTTCTTCAAGGGTAAGTTCTTCCTACTCCCTAATTCTCTCTTATTAAGCACGTTGTAAAATTGAGTTTTTTGCATAATCTTTGTTATGTAAATTTTAGTTGAAAATTGGGAATTGGGAACGATCCCCGCTTCCGCTACAGAACGTCACCGTTCCTTCACTTTTAGTCTTTTATTTTTTTATTGCAGTGTTGAACATTTCAACATTATGGAGCATTTTAGATGTTGACGGCCTTAGCACATATAAGTTATTTTCGTTTATTGCTGAATAAATATCAATACTATTTTTCGAAGAAAATGATTTATTACGAATAAATGATATATTATAAGAATGTTCCAATGAACATGATACATAAATTAAGCTCATTTTAAAATTAAGAACAAAGTAAACATTGTCTAACAATATAAAATTTCAATCAAAAAATAACTTTAAGCTCCCAATTGCAAATATCGAGATGACCTGCCCTATCTCAACCTGTCACAGTCGTACTTCTCCAACTGTGTGCACCATGATCCACACGTGTTCATGGTCAACCTTAAGGAAAACTCAAGTCCCAATTCACTTTTTGCCCGACTCTTTAAAGCTTCATCGGATTAGGCGAGGTTCTTTCATCCTCAGCGTATCTCTCTTCATCATCTTGGTTCCCAATAACACGCCCCCAATACTCTTACATCGCTTTCAAACTTCACCAAGATGAGTTTGGACCCTTTGTTGGGCCAAAACAGGCTTATAACACTTTACTGGAGCTTACCGGGTGATTCAGACACTTACTGGGGCTTTACGGGACATAACAATGCTTACCGAGCTCTACTGGCATATTTCGGTGCCTACCAGGCTTCTACCAGCCTAACGGTCAACTACTAGGCTTTATTGAGCCATTATAATGCTTGTCGAGATAACTCGGGCAAAGTATCAAGCTAATTGGGAATTATAACTGATGCTTTAGGATGCCATCCCGAGTGTCGAGATGTCATCATCTCTCTCTCTTGCTCGGACTCGCTTATCAAAAACCATCGTCAACCAACCCATGGACAACTTTCCAACTTAGGACTTCCTAGAAATCCATCCATCTAATCATATTGAGACTTAGACCCGTTCGAGTCCTTGACGAATCAAAATGGCATACCAGGTGCTACATTGAACCTCAAACCCAAGGGAAGGGGCGCAATGCCAACACACCCTGTCGTTTGACACTGTCCATGAGATTCTATTCTCGATGGAAAACGTCCAAGACACTTATCTTGTAATGCTCACCCATGCCATGACACATGCATGTGTCATGGGGTAGCTCACTTAAGCCACAAGGCCTAGGGGTGGTGGAAAGCTGACACAATTTCTCCCCCTATAGTGCATTCTGAACATTTTTCTCTTTCCCACCCATGCATATGAAATGTGACGAACGGTCACTCATCAACGTAAAGCATCCATCTGAACTCCAACTAACATGAAATTCGATATGCTTGCATATCCTATCAATATGAATCTAACTCTAGAGTTACTCGTCCAAACTCACGACGAAACCTTACCTTCTAAGGTAACAACTCGGGGCCCCATCTCACCCCCACTGAGCTTATCACTAACACCACCGATGACATGGTTTCTTGTCTTCCTGCTTAATGTTCAACATGGCATGCTTGCCTACTTTTGTTAGTGTGTTGGATGATGCACCGTCCTCCTCTGTCGCATCATGGCACTTCTCTTTTCCATCTGTCTTTGCTAGATGTGTTGACACTCACATATCACCACTACATTGTCTACACAAGTGGGTTCACAATCTACTATCTCAAAATTAGATTGTCACACAACCCGCAGAGTCCTATCTTCAGCCTCTAGCTGATGTTAGGAACTAGTTCCTTATAAAGAAGAAAAATGTGGTTAATGACCCCTGAATCAAGTATACAGGCAGAATCGTCATTTTCCACTAAACAAATTTCTAAAACTAGTAAATCATATCTACTTTCTTGGCCTTCTTCTTCTTCTCAACCAAATACTTCGGCAATTTCTTTTCTAGTGTCCATCCTGGTTGTAATGAAAACAGATTTCTTTTGTAACCTTGGCTTTTTTGCCCTTATGGGTAGTAGCGTGTTAATTTCTACAAACATGCAACGAAAGAAAACATAATCATTAAGCACTCTAATCCATCAATTTTAGCTCTAAATTAAGCATGCTCATCAAATATAAAGAATGTTTAGTGAATACCTTTGAAGATCTTCTTCAATCCGTGAAATCATCAGTAATTTCCTTTACTTCTGGTCGTGAACCACCACTAGAGCTTCCTTACCATTCTCTAGAAGCCTTAGATTAAGTTGTGGGACTCAAAACAAGTAGGAATCAAGGAAGAAAATGGAAGGAGAAGTTGAAAACTCCAGCAGTTGAAGAACTCTTTCTTCAAAAATGAAAAATTGTTTTTTCAGTCAAAAAATTGCATGCACTCTTAGCCTAATCTTGAACATCTTATTCAATTACATCATGCTTAGAGTCTTCTTCTCAAGAAGACACCACCTATTTAACTAATTAGGTTGAAAGTAAGTGGATTGTTAGGTGTTGCTAAAAGTGGGAAAAACCCACTTTTGTGTTTTTTTTTAAATATGATTTTTCTTTAATTTTGAAAAACCATTTTCAAAATCAAAATAACATTTTTCAGTTTTAATTCTATAATTAAATTGAAATTATTAATTTTACAAAAAAATAATTCAATTAACTAATTTTTCTAATAAAATTAAAAATAATTAAACAATTGAATTAATTCTATTAATTTAATATCAAATATCAAATTAATTTAACACCAATTCCACCACTATGAATCTCTATTCATGAAATTAATATTTAAATCATATTTAAATATTAATCGATTCTCCAATTTTGTTTACTTCTATAATTAAACGTGTAATTATATCAAATATAATTACTAATTTCCTTAATTCGAATTTGAACGTTTCAAATTAACTTACGTCCATGATCTGTTGTGTCCACTCGATATAACCATGATTAGTAAGTTGACCATTCATAGGTTGTTCGTAACAACGGTTGGGTCAAATGTTGTTTTACCCTCGAAATTATGTCTTGCTCCTTAAGTATAGTCTCGAATAAACAAGAGTTCGTAGTTAGCTCAGGATTACGATCGAGTTATCTAGGTCATCTAAGCGAAATTGTCAGTCTTAAATAGTAAACAACGTTATAAAGTAAGAGTGACTTATTTCTTGGTTCGATCTTACGCAAACTCATTGCATAGGACGCCCCCACTCCTCATGTCAATACATGAATAAATCAGGATCAATTCGTTTGTAGCACCTTACAACAAATTGTAACAACTACAGAGTGGGCCACATCCAAAAGTGTTACTAGAATAAGACACCCAACCTTATTCATATTGCCTTATTCGTATATTATAGATCGTTTTGTCTATTTACTTGAACTTGATTCATTTTTATGTCTCCACATAAAATTCAAGTATTCATATAATACCCATGGATCTTAGTTTATTGGATTTAGTCTTTACAAATGAAATTTACAGAATTCAATAACAACTTTATTGAAGAAATGTTGAATAACATCTTTATTGATAATAGAAAATGTTTAACTCTACAAACTGTGAGTTTTAGGACATACAACCTAACATAATGGTAGAAGTAGGATTATTCCCCTTTTCACCTTTCTTCTTCTTCCATTTCTTTGTGCCAGAGGAAGAATGCGTAGATTAAGTTCCAGAGGTAGAATCCCTGTAGAAATTTTTCGAGGAACTAAAAATATTTGCCTCCTCATACTATCCTTTGACTTTCATCAAGGACTCATAAGTCTGCAACTTGTTGAGAAGGATGGTAAGGTTGTATTCCATCTTGTTCATTATAGCATTATTGCGAAATTGCCAGAAACTCTTCGAAGAGTCTCTAGAATAAATCTTACCTGGTTGGACTCATCTATGACAACCCTGTTGAAGTGGACCATCATATTAAGGACATGTTCCCTAACAGATGAACCATCGTTCATCCTGACGTTGAAGATGAACTTGAGAGTGTCATGCTTGAGCTTTGCGGATTATCGTCCAAACATCCCATGCAATGACTCCATGATCTCGCATGCAGTGATCATGGTCTCATATTTTTTGGCTAAGGCTTCAGTTAAACTTGCCAAAATGTAGACTTGGGCCTATTGTTGGCCTTGGTCCACCTGTCATAGGCATCACGAAGATTTCATGATGTAGTGGGTCTAGGGATTGGAGGATAGTCCTCCATCAGGATAAATTTTAGGACGTCGATGTCCAAAACAGTGTTTATCATATTTTTCCAATAAGTATAGTTTTCACTGATTAGTTTGTTGGTACCAAGTAATGAAATAACAATGTTAGTCATAATCATAAAGGCTGAAACAAAACAAATTATTTATATTGGATATTTTCGCAAAACACATTTAATCCAATCAAATTTAGCAAAATTTTAATAAACCCTAATATTTTTTAATTTTGCAATAATACTTCAGTAATTTAGAATAAATGCCACCTCGGGGTGTACAGTTATTCCTTCACTGAATTGAGACACTCTCAGCCAAATATTACACTAGAATAACTTTTATTCCTATAATACTTAGTTACCATTGATTTAGTCAAGAAATCATTAACTTCCTTAATGTTTTCCTATAAGTGTAACCTTTCATTTTCAAGCCTATAGTCCAGCCCCAATAACCCTACCTCAGGGAAGGACAAAATTAGTGCAATTGACTATAGTGATCTTATCCATTTTTGGAGTTTGCTCTGTCCATTTCCATACAAAAACCTTCCTAAGGGGACGCTCCATGGGCGCCACGAGGCCAAGCATGGAAAAACATTACGAACTAATGAAGGAGATCGTAGGATGTATTGACACACATCCTTCTCCCACTTACTATAAACACTTTCTCCATTCACCTTGATATTAACACATGCAAATACCTTCCTAAGGGAGGATGTGCCCAGGGTATCACGACCGAGCATGGATCTCACGGTGTGAACTTTTAGGAAGAACATAAATGGAAAATGGACATATCATGTAAAACCCGAGCCCTAATTACTTTAAGTAATGTGATGTCTTCTAATGAGCTAAATAATGCCATGTCTCAGGAAGGATAGAAGATGGAATGCATAATAAGCATATGAATGAGACCATGCCATCTAAGGAGGAATAGTGCTGAAATAATATTGTGAGTGAAGTTACAAAAGGAAATTAGCTAAATCCTAGCCCTTCATCACCAATAGTGGGCCAGGTGGCACAAGAAGGGTTCATGCTGGATATTGGGCGGTAATATAAGCAAGAAGGTCAAATTCATTGGGTCGGTTTGGACAAACTACATAGGCTATTTGTGTAATTTCAGTGGTATTCGAAAGCTCTGTGTGTCTATTTTTTGTGGCTGGGTTGCTGGAAGGAAAACTCGCTGGAATAAAGCTGAAAGGGCAAAAAAAATACGAAGGGTTCATTTCTTGGATGAATCTAGGCCATAAGTGAAGAATTGAAGCTCCAGGACGAATTACGAAGCGTTTTGAGCTAAATATTTGAGATAATATTGTTAATTCAGTTATAAATAACTTTGTAGAATTAAACTTTTTAAGATGAGGCTTGGAAATCGAGTTATATAATTTTGAAGATTGAACAGGAAATTATTGAACAAGCAGGTAGCTGCTTGAATTGGGGCCAATGATGAAATTTTGAATCTCTAGATTAAATGACAAGGAATTTTGAGCTGAAATTTTATGATAATGTTGCTAACTCAATTCTAAACATTTTTGTAGAAGGAAGTTTCTTCAAAAGAGTGTTGGATTTTGAGTTATGAATTTTTGAATTTGTAATAGAGGATCTGGGCATAAGCAGACAGCTGCTTAGGAAGATTAAGCAGGCAACTCAAGAGTGAGAGTGAGCGAGAGCGAGAGGTGGATCTCGCTAGGGACAGAAATCTCGCTAGTTTACATTGGATCTCGCTGGAAAGTGCCAAATCTCGCTGGGAATGGTAAATCTCGCTCATGTGGTGGATCTCACTCATGATGATTTTCTCGCTAGTCATGCTGATTTTGTTGATAAAAGCTCCATTAGTAAATGAACTATTTGAGGTATTTTGCTAAGAATTCTAAGTAGTTTAACTTGGAATTATGTTTTTTTAGGCAAAGAAAAGCTAAGAGAGGCGTATAACCCGTTTAGAGGCCAATGAGGTGTGAGTGACTTTGTGATGACTTACTGTTTTAATGATTTAGAAACTGTGATTTCTTGAAGATATTTCTCATGCTAAGTGTAAATGATGTGCCAAGCAATGTGTTTGTGAAATTGTTTCTCATGCTAAGTAAAGCATGTTTTCCATGGAATTGATATGATTTAAATATGTTATTTTGTCCAAATACTTTTAGCATGTTTAAGTAACTCCATTTTATGATGAACTAGTATGATGGATGAACTAGTATGATAATTTGAGCACTAAGCCTAAGTGTTCAACTAAATGTTTATGACTAGTTTTACTTAAAACGCGATACCGAAGGACATTTGAGAAGGTATCCGCCCAACCAGATGCCGAAGGACATTTAAGAAGGTACCGGTCCAACTTGATACCGAAGGACATTTGAGAAGGTATCTTAGTAGCACGATACTGAAGGACGTTTGAGAAGGTATCTGAGCAGAAGTACCTAAGGATACTGAAGGACAATGAGAAGGTATCCTAGTCAAGTACCTAAGGATACTGAAGGACAATGAGAAGGTATCCTAGTCAAGTACCNTGAAGGACAATGAGAAGGTATCCTAGTCAAGTACCTAAGGATACTGAAGGACAATGAGAAGGTATCCTAGTCAAGTACCTAAGGATACTGAAGGAAAATGAGAAGGTATCCTAGTCAAGTACCTGAGGATACTGAAGGACAATGAGAAGGTATCCTAGTCAGGTACATAAGGTACGACGGTACTCAGTTATAACCACATGCACGTAGGTAATACAACGTCGAGGGACTAAGCAAAAGGGGTTCTCCCCGACTAAGGTTGACATTGAGGGTTAGAACTAGTAGTTCACTCTCAACTAAGGATAAAGGCAGTCGTATATTCTCCTAGGCTAGAAGGATAGTTTGAAATTTCTAATGCTTATTAATGTTTATCAACGCATGATGTTTACTAATATATGAGTTTTCCAAGTATGTTTTCCATGTCTAATGCATGCTAGTGGTTTTACATGCTAGTTTAATATGTTTTAAGGCAACTTATTTCACAAAGTATGAAACATGTGTTAGGGTTAAAGCTAAGGTTGAATGAAACTTGACGTACTATGTTTTAAATACCTAAGGTTGCCAAAGTACATGCGTTGGTATTTCTAAACATAATGAATAGGGATACTGAAGGTAGGGAAGGTATCTGAATAAATGTACCTAAGGTGTTGACGGTACATAGCAATCTCCATGCTAGAGCAGTGTATACTCGTTCTCAACTAGGGATTAATAATGATTATTGATGTTTAAGAGTTGTTATCAACGTTTATGTTTTAAAGATGTTGCTTGAGATGCCATCTGTATATTTAAAGAAATCGACGTAGGGATCTCTTCTAGCCATAGTTTAATGTGAACAGGTCGAGGTAGAGGTCTCATCTGGCCATGACTTGACGTTGGGAATTGGAGCAGTGAATGTTCATTCTCAACTAAGATTCAGGTTTCAGATACAATGGTTTAAAAGGTTTTATGTACACATTTGTTTGATATATTTTAAGTTCTAGTATTATGTTTTCAAGCTTTCAATTTAAGCATGAGATTTACGTTTTATCAAGTCACTCACTGGGATTCTAGCTCACATTTTCAAATGGTTTTCTTTCAGATAGCGGTTAGTTCCCAAAAGACTATTCTGCTGCTGCTCTGCCACTCAAAGAAACGGTTGAAGGAAGCATAATTGAAGACCTATGTTAGTTAGTACACATGTGTCTATCTAGTGACTAGTATTCTTGATGAGGCTCACTAGATTGTAATGTCCATGTATGAACAGTGCTACAAAACCCTGTAGTGTAAATGTGGTAAGTTTTGAGTTAATTTTTATGTATTCAGGATTTGAGCAATATTTAACAGGTAAGATAGGCGGTAAGTGCCAACAAAAGGGTTGGTAACTGATGCAGTCACCATTCCATCCAGGCTAGGAAGGTAATCTGGAGCGGGATGTGACATATCATATATATCTTTTTCCTCCCACTAAGTATTTTAAAAACTAGGGTTAATTTTACTTAGGTAAATTCGGCTAATAACTTATCTAACTCATTATTAAATTGGCTCAATATAATATTTATATTGGATAATTAACAATATATAATTACTACTTATTAATCACTTTAATAAATTTAAATCATGTATTGTATGCATTTAGATGACTAATTCATCTCCCAGGTTGGTTTTCAGGTAGAGATTTTCCCTTTCTATCAACTTAAGTACCCCAATCCTAGATAGAACCTTCCTTAGACAAAGGTCCCTTATAGGAAAACATTTAATATATCAATCTTTTATTTTGTTCATTTTAATCCTATTAAAAGAAAATAAAAGATTAACCTATTTAATCATATTAGAAATAATTTAACATAAAGTCCAATTTTTCAAATTTTAAACAATTTAAAATTAATTAGAATTTTATGTTTGTATGCAACTCTGTATTAGAGATTTTAATATCTAATTCATTAACCATATAATTATTATAAATTAATGATTTTTTTCGAGAATAAATTAATGAATTATTAAAACTTATAACATGCATTGTAATGACATTAATTGAATATAACAATTATATTAACTAAGTAATATCATACAACATGCATCTCCATTTCCATTAATATACATAATATAACATTTATATTAAGCAACTAATGAAAAACTATATAGTAAGGATGCTATTTAATCATCCATTAAAAAAATAATATAACTCTTATATTATAAATATGCAAACTATACAAAAGACATCATGCATGTACATACTTTAGGAATTAACCTAAACTTTAAATGTAATATTTATATTTAAAAAAGATGCATGATCATGCTTAACCTATAATGAGAATTTAAACTATATGGTATACAATATGTAACATATAGTTAATATAATTTAAACATACATCTCATGCATATTAAACTATACTATACAAGAATAATAGACTGAAATTTAGCACTCTCATTAAAATATTCAAATTAAAACAATCAAATTATATTAATTTAATTATAAAAACAAAAATATAAGTAAAACAAAGGAAAAACACACTGCAACTGCTCAAACTCGGCACCTCTGACCTGCACGCGCGTTGAAAAAATTTGGATCGTCGTGGTGATGTACCCTAGCACCGCGATGTTACGGAAAAATTTTCATTCCGCCTCTAGTTGAAGCACCGCATCGTTAAGGCACAATGTCGCGACACTGTCGTCTAGAATGCTCAAAACCTCGAAATTCTGCAGTTTTCCTCTGTCTCTGGGTTCTTCACAGCAAAACCAGTATCATGAACGACTCGGACTTAAAATTGCAAACTCGATTCCAAAAGTAAATGCCCAAAACAATCGGGACCTTACAATTTGATCAAATCAAATAACAATTTAGTAAATCTAAGTACCAATCTTTGGAAAACATCTATTATGTAATTTTTCAAAAATAAAATTCCACAATATTCATCACATGTATTTTTACAGAATTTGTACTCACCATAAGAATTTTGATTTTTCTAAACCAAAAGCAAAGAAATCCATCGGCTCAAATAACAGTTGAAGGGATTGAATCCCAATGTGGAAGCGTTTTATCGCTTTCTTTCTTTGAAATGGGATGAGAAAATTACAGAATTGAAACCTAATATTAGGCTAAGCATGCTTTTCAATAAATTGAGTAAATTCACCTTTGTAGAAGAATAGATCTTCAAGAAAACTCGAAGCTTTTCCTTTACATAAACCTCTAAGAATGTAAATGACAAGATACCACCAAAATAGTCAAACCTCTAAGAATATAAATGACAAGACACCACAAAAAATGTTACTCGACTATGTCTCAGGAAGAATTAATGGATTGTAGGATCCTTTTTTTTTGCAGGAAAATTGTTATGTGTTTGTGAGAAAGGATACAAAGAGATTTATTGAGAGAAAATAGAGGAATTGGATGGGAGAGACTTTTGCCACTTCTTTTTTCTTTTCTGTATTAAATACAAAGACAATGTAAGGGGAGTTCCCTCACCCCACTATCCACTCTCCTGCAGCAAGAGAGTTAATTCCTCATTTTCCTCCTTTTTAAAATTATTTATTATTTTTATTTATTTAATTTAAATATCACATATTTATTCTATTATGCATTTAAATCATACCAAAATGCGCATCTCTCTTTTAACCTATAATTTTAATATGAATCTCATTCACATTAATTTTACTCTATAGTTTTTATATGAATCCAATTCATATTAATTAATATTCGAATCTTATTCAAATAATATTCTCTCATATTATAGTTTTAATTATAAATTATATTTATAATTAACCATATACTATAATGTATCGATATATATTATACTTTGTATCAATCATATTAATATAAATTTTTCTTAAATAATTTGAACAATTCAAATTATTCTAAAAATTTGACTAATCCTTATTTTACCCTTAGTGAGCTAGCATGGGGGCCTAATAAACCTATAGATTAGAAGTTCTAATGATTCAAGATTATATTAATTAAACTCATTAATTAATATAATCAACATTCATTACTATGGGTCACTCCACTCCACAGTTGTACTCTTCATACTGCAAATATATTTCTGTGTCCTTGGATATAACCAATCATCAATAAGTCGACCCTTCACAAATTGTTCGTAATTATAGTTGGGTCAAACTGTCGTTTTACCCCTGTAATTACTTTTTTCTCCTTAAGTCCCACTGATCCTCTAATAAATATCCTGTTCACGATCCTACCATAAACAAATCCTTCTCGAGCCAATAAGACGGAGGGGCCCCTTGTTCAAGACACAGAGTCAGCACTTAAGGGAGAAATTTATCTATTTTTCTTGAAGACGGAAAGGAGTAAACTCATCTTATGTAGCTATGTTCCCAGCTTTCTACTTAGAAAAATCCCTAAAATGGTAGGCTTGTTGAGTCGGTGACTCCAGACCACTCCCACTGATTGGGGGGGGGGGGGATATATAATACATGTTCTTATACTATGCATTGATCTCCATGCGTTGGACTAAGAAATATGCAATATGCGTTTAAGAATGTATGTGATGACCATGTGTTCCTACCACAAGTTTTATTGCTTTCTCACCAAGTATAACGAGAATGCAAGTTTCTCGAGATAATCCGAAGTCGAACTCAGGAATTGTAACTAAATGTTGCGAAACAATGCATTTGAGGCAATGAATAAATGAAAAAGGAAGTTAAAAAACTATGCGCTATTTCTACTCCTAACTAAACAAATTGAGCAATGGAAGTATGACTATGAGAGTTGGTAAAGACGCGGAAACTGTTAACGCGTAATAAGATGCATGAAAAAATAAATAGAATGGTGGAGGGTCACAAGGGTAATTCCAGCTCGCCACACTAATGCTCGCACACCTCTCGGTGGTCAGCCACATGGTTATATCTCTATAACGCATGGTTGTGTTGAGCATAAGAATATTCCTATCTCTAGGAATAGGCTTACTTTGCTTAGTGAGTTCCACTACTTACCCTCTCAGGCAGTTAGTCGCGGCTAAACAGCTCATAGACAAGCATTGCTACAGCCTCACATTAAGCAAAGAGGATTAACTCACTATAATCGCGCAACGCACACCTCTCGGTGGTTTGCTACATGCTTCATATCTCTATGTCGCATGATTGAGTATGCGATACCGCTTGTAATCTTTACTTAGTTCGTTGCAATGAAAGTAAGGGATGATAAAGAAAAAGATAATGAAGATGGTGTTGAAGGAAATAAAGAGATGCATTTACTACAAAATGTATTAATGTTTTAAGCCAAAATGTAATACAATATAGAGATAAGAAGAGAGGTAGAGAGCTAGATGTAGGCAATATCTTGCTTCCATTAGATGTATGTCAAGGCTGCCGATGGTGCCATGGTCTGGGATTCAATGCATGCGATCGATTCCTGCGACAGCTACGAAAATAGACATTTTGATGCAGAATAACGCATAATATTGGGTTAGCAGAGATTCTCAGTGCTGATCTACACAAGCTCCATTTTCACATGAATTCCTAATATTATCAACGCATATTCTACTTGTTAGCCCTCATTGATAACTGGTAGAAATACCAGTTATTACAGCTCAAATAAGTAAAACAATGAGAGAATGCGATGATAAAATAAGCAATATCATGTCCAAAAGCACTAAACTAGAAGGAATTGCAATCGCAAGCGCCCGTCGCATAAAAGTAGTTAATTTACTTATTTTGTACAAGAAAAATGCGATGGCGCAAGTGAAGTTGTGATTCAGCGCTTGAAGATTAAGATCACAAGTCATGCGATCGTATGCGATTGTCAGAAGTTTCTTAAAAAGGTGGCCGCATAAAGACTGCACATCAAGGTGACAACATAATAAATCATGATGGGACGAAAAGCTGATGACGGTCGAATCCAAATTTACTTGACAAGACGTTAAAAGCCATACTATAGCAAGTACACTCAACTTTCTGTGACCATTAATCGGCGCATCAGAACAGAGGAATTAATGTCGCCCATCATTGCAATCATTAGCAAGAAAGGCTATTTCACCTTGAGTTCTATAAATACCGAAGGCCACCATTGTAAAAGGGTTAACAAGTTAGAGAGGGAACTAGTTAGTCTGTTCACGTACATACTCATACATCTACTTAGAGGACGGAGACGAACAAGGAGACGAGGAAGCCGAGAGATCATTCTCATACCTGTCTCTTATACACATCTAGATGTGTATAAGAGACAGTACTTATACATAGAGGACGGAGCGAACAAGGAGACGAGGAAGCCGAGAGATCATTCTCGGACAGATCGAGAGACTGCCGGAAAGCGTTACAAAGGAGAGAGGGCCAACACTTGTGACAGCAAGAATACACATCTAAAACAGAGTTGGAGTGAAAAAGAACCGTGTAAAAGGCTATGGGAATCAAGACATTGCTTACCTGGCTTCTTATCTCTCAATTTCACTTGTTATTTTGTATTCAATACTCTATTTACAAAAAATGGAAATATCATTTAAATCTATGTTCATTCTCTCCATACTTCGCATGAGTAGCTAAATTTCTGAATGGGTTGAGAAGTACTTAGCTAGCATGACTTAAGATTTACATTTTATGCGATCATCTTGTCTTATGTATGCATCATTTATCCTTTGGATATACTTGAGAGAGTAGTCTAAAGATAGAATCTAGACTTGAGAGAGTCAGATTAGAATCTAGGCTTGAGAGAGTCAGATTAGAATCGCATAAACAAGAAATAGAAACTTAGACATAAGTTTTATTGCTATTACACATCGCATGCGCCCTAGAAATAGGAATGATTGTATACCATCACCTTGTTTTATGCGTGCATTATTCATTATCGCATAGACAAGAATAGAGGCTTAGACATAAGTCCTATCGACTTTTTTCGTATACACATCACATGTGTCCTAGAAATAGGAACTATGGCATTCTGCATTGAGAAATGACGTGGCGTTATTTGTGTGTAGCATGATCACATAACTTGTGCACAATCATAGGAAATGTTAGCTAAACCCCTTCATAACCCCTTCATCGCATGCTCATTATAACTCTACGTTTTTATCAACTCTGAATCCAACTCCGTCGCATGGGAAAAATTCTTACTCAAACACTACCCACTTCATTTATTCACCTCCGTAATAGAATCGAAGAGTCTACTGCATATTTACTTAGTAGTCCCTGTGTTCGATCCTGAACTCATCAGGAAACCTAAGAAGGCTTATACTTGGGTATTGTTAGGAAAACTTGCATGATCACCGCATATCACACATCATCGCAACCTCACACCATAATGCATCAGAATTACACGCATCACTCATAATTCTAAATAAAAGGCTACAATAGCTTGTATTTCTATCAG
The DNA here is from genome assembly GCF_009727055.1 of Benincasa hispida. NCBI lineage: Eukaryota > Viridiplantae > Streptophyta > Magnoliopsida > Cucurbitales > Cucurbitaceae > Benincasa > Benincasa hispida. The sequence continues at coordinate 70,973,427 of NC_052359.1, read as the reverse complement.
CTATCACACCCCCACACTTAGAATCATGCTTGTCCTCAAACATGTATTATACTTAAGAAATTCAAAATTTATCCTCTGGCTTTTCCTTTGCGATGACCAGCTTTTCAAAATACAATTCACTCGTACCTCTAATCTTGGTAGCGACGTTCTCCTCAACTTTAGCTTCTTCTTCAAAGAGATTTTTTCTAAGTTTAAATTTGGTAGGCCTCTGCTAAAAAACCTTTTTACCCATTTCTGGAAACTTTGCGTTTAACTTTTTTACAAAGCGTTCATTTAAAACGATTCAAAACTTTTCAATACATTATTCGTTTGAGGCGTTGAATCTGGTTACGCTCTTCATTTTGGCTTGCCACCACGGGTGTCATGCGGACATCCAACTTCGATTGCGTGCCATATTCAACTCAACTCTTGTCTTAATTCGGGCTTGTGCCAGACAGAGGAGTTATTCTTATGCGTTAATCTTGGCCACTTACTTTCGTTTTGGCTTACCCCCACGAGTGTCATGCGGGCATCCAACTTCGGGTAAGTGTCTTTCACAACCTTAACTCTTATCAGCTTGGGTCTCCCCTTTGCACTAACAGTGGAGTTTTTATTATGATTGTTTTTTTTTAACATCGCAATGTGATGGGCGCATTTGCCTAGAGCACTGCCAACCCCAAACTTAGAAAGTGGCAGTGTCCTTACCAAAAGCTAAAAACAAACTCGTTCAGGAATGGGGTAAAAGATGTTTGAGCAGAGGTTTGGACATAATAAAACTAGATTTTCAAACCTCGAAGAAGCTATTAAAGTGAGGTGAGCCTTGCGATGCTTAGTTAGTGGATGGAGTGAATGATAAGGATTGCCATGGGTGTTAATCTTTCAACGCAAAGGTAGGCAAGCAGACAAAAGAGAATTTCAGAAGGATAATGCATAAAAGATAACAAGAAAAGAACCCACGAGCAGAATAACAATTGCGACCATACTTTCGAATTCATGCGGACAAGCCACGCGTTGAATGATGGAGAGGACTCTTCCGTTGAAACCACGCTCCGAGAGGAATTATTATTGCACCCACAAGGAGCGAACACACACCACATCTAAGAAAGCAACCCCAATTCCAAAATAACAATAATCAAATAAATAAACTAAAGTTAACTAGGAAAGCAAGGTAAAGATAGAGTAGAAGACGTCCCTGGATAAATTAGAGTGAAGCTACCGCAAGGAGTCTTCCATGCAGGAGATTGATCTCAACTACTTAGGTCAAGAGACTCGTCCTGACCATCGGAGATTCCAACATTTGATGGCCATATGTTGGTTGACATGCGCCTAAGATTACTTTCAGCTCGTACGACAGATAGCCTTTCTATCTCGGGGTCAATATTGATTTTTGGTGCATCGCTTTCACTCAAATATTGTTTGCAACTTGGTCGCACAAGCTACAATACGCCCAAGACTAAAAGGGTGCCTGCGAAAACACAAAACTTAACAAACTATTAGATGCCAAGTCCCTGGCAACAACGCCAAAAACTTGATGGAGGAGAAAATATATAATGCATGTTCTTATACTATGCGTTGATTTCCATGCGTCAATGGTCATGTGTTGGACTAAGAAATATGCAATATGCGTTTAAGAATGTATGCGATGACCATGCGTTCTTGCCACAAGTGTTCTTGCTTTCTCGCCAAGTATAATGAGAACGTAAGTTTCTCGGGATGATCAGAGGTCGAACTCAGGGACTTATAACTAAATGTTGTGAAGCAATGCGTTTGAGGCGATGAATAAAAGAAAAAGAAAGTTAAAAGACTATGTGCTACTCCTACTCCTAACTAAACAGATTGAGCAATGGAAGTATGATTATAAGAGTTGGTAGAGATGTGGCAACTGTTAACGCGTAATAAGATGCATGAAAAAATAAATAGAATGGTGGAGGGGATAAATTCACCGCATCATTAAGCTTGGTCGCAAGGGTAATCCCGGCTCGCCACACTAATGCGTCGCACACCTCTTGCTGGTCAGCCACATGCTTATATATCTATAACGCATGGTTGCGTTGAGCATAAGAATATTCCTATCTCTTGGAACACAACGTACTTTGCTTAGTGAGTTCCACTATATACCCTCTTGGGCAGTTAGTCGCGGCTAAATAGCTCATAGACAAGTGTTGCTACAGTCTCACATTAAGCAAAGAGGATTAACTCACTATACTCATGCAACGCACACCTCTTGGTTGTTTGCTACATGGTTCATATCTCTATGTCGCATGATTGAGTATGCAATACCACTTGTAATCTTTACTTAGTTCGTTGCAATGAAAGTAAGGGATGATAAAGAAAAAGATAATGAAGATGGCATCAAAGGAAATAAAGAGATGCATTGACTACAAAATGTATTAATGGCTTAAGCCAAAATGTAATACAATAAAGAGATAAGAATAGAGGTGGAGGGCTAGATGTAGGCAATCTCTTGCTTCCATCAGATGTATGTCAAGGCTGTCGGTGGTGCCATGGATGGGTGGAGGAGTAGTCTCTCTCGAGCTCTATCTCCGGCAAAGCTCCAGTCGTCACTTGGAATCGGTTGAAGGAATGAAGAACTTTCAAAGAATGTCTTGCTCACGCTCTCATCTGTGGTCACAAGGATCTGCCTTAGGGCAAAAGCTCGGATACCTTGAATTTGGGCTCTAAGGCTTTATTTATAAAGCTCAAATGTCGACAGCATTGGTGGTCCTGCTTTAAATCACTGCCACTTTTGGTGCGGTAGGTGAAATGTCAACATCACTTTTTGATACGCCCGAGGTATGCGTTCATGCTTTTTTTTTTCCGAAGTACCAATTCATTCCACCCACCTTGCGATCACCCTTCTATCATGGTTATTACTCCCTAGCCACAACATCCATGCGATGAATGCATTCGATCAACTTTGCGATGGTCTGGGATTCAACGCATGCGATTGATTCCTACGATAGCTACAAAAATAGACATTTTGACGTAGAATAACGCATAATATTGGGTTAGTAGAGATTCTCAGTGTTGATCGATGTAAGCTCACTTTTCACATGAATTCCTAGTATTATCGACGCATATTCTACTTTTTACCCTCATAATTCTAAATAAAAGGCTACAATAAGTTGTATTTCTACCAGCTATCACCCACTTATACAAATCAAAAGATTGCCCTCATAGACAGGAGCCTATATCTCACTCGGGATTGAGAACGAGTTATCTATGGTTATTCTATGAAATGTTAACCTCTTCAATTAACGGTGTTATAAAGAATGATTAATTATTTCATGGTACAACCTTATACAAACTCTTTGTACACGATATCCCTACTCACATGTCTCCACATGAACGATTTGATCAAATCATTTGTAACACTTACAACTCTTGTAACATTTACAAAATGGGTCACATTCGTAGTGTCACCAGAATAAGGCACCCAACCTTATTCATATACTGCTGACCTTTTAGGTTATTACTAAAGGGATCGAATCCTGCACCAGAAACGTCTTGTGTGAGAACGCCTTGCATCTCACGATTCTATTTTTATAATAAAAAAATCATTGTACTAGACAAAATAGATAAATACGTAAAATTGGCATGCCATTGGGGAAAGGGTTAGAACGATTCTTACCTTTTTAGATTCCCCAAGTACCACGAACAATCCTCTCCAAGGTTCCAACAAACGGATCTCTAAACGGTCTTGATCATGAACAACTCCTCGAGTGATCTCGAACACTACCATTAGAGTTACCTCATTATTCTCTGGGATTGCAATAGAGGGATATGTGGTATCCAACTATTGGGAGAGCGAGAGAAGAATAAGGTTTTGGAGAGTAGAGAGGCTTAGAGAAAATTTTGCACAATAACATTAGGGAGTTTATTGTCAGAGTTTCTCTGCAATGAGAATTGTGTATTCAATGCATTCCCAAAGGGTCATGGGAAGGTTTTTTTATAGAGAAGAGCCAAACAACTTTCTCAATATATTTTTCTTTTCTAGAATTATATATAATTTACTTAATTAATTAGCTCATTTAATTAAATAACACTTATTCAATTAATTAGCCCAATTAAATAACACTTATTTAATTTACACAATTAAATAACAGTTACTTAATTTTGATTTGCACAATAATTAAATAACTACTTATACATTAAATGTAATTTAATGTATTAATTTAATTATCATATGCATCTCATGTATATGTGCAAAACCTCTCTATTAATTAATTCTTTGTGAATTTAATTCATTTGAATTAATTTATTTGAATCTGATTCAAATATTCTTTCCAATTTGATTATAGATCATATTACTTGAATAAGATCCACTTGTATGTCTACTACATGTTGTTCATGTTGCATCGAATAATCTGAGATCTTAGTTTATTGGATTGAGTTAATGTGATCTAAATGTCGAATAAAGAAATCTTATTTTATTAAATAAATAATTTGTGTTTATAAATTATAAACTATGATATCCATAAGATTTAGGACACTAATCCCAACAGCACAATGTTTGGTGCTTCAATTGACGACACATTTCACACCTTCCTTTTTCTCATAACCAAACTCACATTCTTTCTTTCTTTCTTTCTTTTTTTTTTTTTTCCTTAAAAGCACTATTTTTTCTCTCTTTATTTTCACTCACCTTTTACCCTTCACTTTTCTCTCCTTTTTAACTTATTTCTTCTTTTCTCTTTTGATCTTCAAATTCTTTTTCTTTTCTTTTCAAATTTCAATTGATCACATTGTACTTCATATGGAGACAATGAAAGCAAAGTAAACTTCTTTCCCTTCAAAATAAATGTGTACTTGTTCATCAACCCATTATATGTGACTTATCTATCATACTGCCAAGGTTGGCCCAATAACATATCACCCGCATGCATAGGTACTACATCACAAAGGACATCATGAAGGGAATCGGATTCTCGCAGAAGTGTGTGATCATCGTGCAATTTGAAAATCAATTTTATAAAACAGAAAATTAGTGAACTAAATCATACAAACAAGGGATAAACATTAAATAAATTTAATTATGCTTCTAATGAGGAAGAAATGGAAGAAGAGAACTTACCTTTGAATATTCCTTTTCTCTAGATTTTCCTCTCCTTTGGTCATGAACAAATTCGAACCTCTCAATGAACAAAGACACCAACGCAAGAGTTTCCCCATTGTGCTCTAGGATTCAAAAGAGCTAGACGTGTGAGCTCTAACACCTTAGAAGAGACAATGAAGGTTTAGGGAATGTTCTTGAGAGAATAAAGGGAATATGAGAGTGGAGGCTAGGTTTTCTTTCACAAATAAAATCCTTACCCTAAATGGGTTATAATGATATATTTATAGGGAGAGGGTAACCCCCTCTCCAAACTTTCCACTCTCCATCATTTGTTAATTGATTAATTAACTATTAATTAATCAACTAACATATATATTAAATAATTATTTAATAAATCATATTTAATATAGAGTTAATTAATTAATTTATAAATGTCACATATTTATATGTATACATCTCTCTTATACTATAATTTCATATAAATCCAATTTATTTGAATTTAATATTTAAATCTCATTCAAATATATATCTCTCTTATATAGATTGGTTTATAAATTATATCTATAATGAACCATATTCTATAATGTATTAAAATACACTATATATTAATCATATTAATATAAAATTCCTTTAAGTAATTTTGAACAATTCAAATCATTTCTCATTACTATCCTCAGTGAGCTGATAAGGGGACCTTATGGACCTACATATTAGAAGCTCTAACGATATGAGATTAACTAATTAAACTCTTTAATAAAATTAATTAATATTCATTAACTACTAGTCATTCCACTAAAGACCTATAGTTGCACTCTTTGCACTGTAGATGTATTTCTGTGTCCATTGATATAATCAATCAACAGTAAGTCGACCTTCACAAATTACTCATAACTGCAGTTGGGTCAAAATACCGTTTTACTCCTATAGTTACATTTAACTCCTTAAGTACCAATGATTCCTCTAATGAACAAACAGTTTATAGTTCAACTATAAACTAATACCTCTTGGACCAATGAGAGGTTGAGATCTCATTGTTCAAGACCCAAAATCAGTTGTTAAGAAAGGTGTTCTCAACTCCTTATTCCGAAAAATTCTCAAAATGGTAGACTTGTTGAGTTGACTAACTTAGTCACTCTCACCCATACAGATCAAAAGATTGCCCTCATAGATAGAACTTCACTATCACCCAGGATTGATGTCAAGTTACCAATGGACATCCTAGTGAAATGTTGATTTCTTCAAGTAACAGTGTTATAAAGAGAAACCAATCATTTCGCAGTCTGGTCTTGTATAAACTTTCTATACAGAATACCCCCACTTATATGCCTGCACATGAACCATATGGCTCATATAGTCTGTAACATTTACAACTATGTAACAATTACAAAGTGGGTCATATCCACAGTGTTACCAAGATAAGACACTCAATCTTGTCCATTTACTATGTACTTTTTAGGTTATAACTTGAACATGAACCACTTGTATGTCTACCACATACTATTCAAGTGATATCACATAATCTTAGATCTTAGTTTATTGGATTGAATTAATGCAGGCTAAATGTCAAATAAAATACCTCTTATTTTATTAAATAAATAATTTGTTCTTTCAAAATACAAACTACAAGATATACGAGATTTAGGACACTAAATCCAACATCTCATCCTTATATCTTCTCAAATTAAAAGAAATAAGAATTTGGGAGTTTACCTTCAATTCTTCTTTGTTTGTCAACCATTAAAGTTTAGGGTAATTGCATTTGGTAGCATTTTTAGGAATAATAACCAAGTGTATAACATCATTTAAAAAAATTGCAAATATAGTCAAATCTATCAGTGATAGACTTTTATCGTTGATAGACTCCCAAGTCTATCTGCGATAGACTTGTATCGTTGATAGACTCTTACCAGTGATATGGTCTATCACTGATAGACTTGTACCAACAATATGGTTTATCACTGATAGACTATTTAAATTTAGCCATATTTGTATTTTTTTTTTGTTTTGCATTATGTTATATCTGCTAATACTTTTGGTCTAATGTCTATATTTGTAACTATCCCTAAAGTTTATATGGTTTTGGATGTGAACGGGCAATAAGTTGAAGTTTTTTTACAAGAAAACTAATTACCACATTTGTGCAACTTCCACTATCAATCACCAAGTTAGATGAAGTTTCTTCAATCAAGCATCTTGTGTGAAACAAGTTCTTCCTTTGATCTTCAACTTTCTCTTCTTTGATTTGCAAATTAAGTACTATTCTTGCAACTGAGGATATAGAGTTACCTTCTTCAATGTACTCATCATTTTACGCTTTGGATTCTTCTTCAAGTTGTGCATTTTGTTCATCACATTCATCTTCCCAATCAAGTATTCCATTTCTTATCACCATGACTTTGTTATTGATGCAATCTTTGCTCATGTGTCCGAACCCTTTGCACTTCCCACATTGAATAGAACTAGATTTCTCTCTCACCTCATTTGAAACTTCTTTCTTTTTAGCATTAGAGCTCTCGACCTCAACTCTTTTAACAACCACAAACTTCCCTTTTGCTTCACTCTTATTCACAAAACCATCCTTGTTCCAAGTATTAGAATTTAAAAAGGTATTAGCTTTAGAAGTATACCTTTTGGAATGCACATTTTCTTCTCTCAATTGATCTTTAATTTTAATAGCATGATGATATTGTTAGGTTATATGTCCTAAAACTCACAATTTATGATGTAAACATTTTCTATTATCAATAAAGATGTTATTGACAATTATTTAATAAAACTGTTATTGAATGGGTAAATTGTACAATAGACTAAATCCAATAAACTAATATCCGTGGTTATTATGAATACTTGAACTTTATGTATAGACATAAAAATGGATCAAACTTGAAGCTAAAACGGTCTATAGTATATGAATAAGGTTGGGTACCTTATTCTGGTAACACTATTGGACGCGTCCCACTTTATAGATAGTACGAACGATGTGATCCTGAATCGTTTATGTAGAGGCATGCGAGTGGGGGATTCCTATGCAATGAGTTTGTATAAGACCAAGACTAAGAAATCACTCTTATTTTATAATGTTGTTTATTGTTTAAGACTGACTGTTTCAAATTGATGACCTAGGTAATTCGACCTGAATCCTGAGTTAACTATGAACTCCTATTTATTCGGGATTACCCTTAGATTTGCATAGGTGAGGATTGGCTCAATAGCGCTGGCTCAATAATCCTCCCATTTCAGGGGTAAGACCAGGTAGATAACTGGAGACATAGGGTACAAAACGGAATTCACTCATACCCATCTCTAAGAATAGTAGAGAGTTTTTCTCTTAATTACTGATTCCAGGTATTGAACAAGGGGCCCCACCCCGTCATTGGCCTGCGAGGGACTCGGTTTAGTGATTGCATCATAAACTTATTGTTCATTAGATGATCAGTGGGACTTAAGGAGCAAAATGTAATTTTGAGGGTAAAACAAAATTTGACCCAGCCGTTATGACGAACAACCTGTGAAGGATCAACTTACTGATTATGGTTAAATCAAGTGGACAGAAATATATCTACAGTGAGGAAAGATCAACTACTGAGCAATAGTGGTGTATCTCGATAGTTAACGAATATTTATTAATTTAATTTAAAGAGTTTAGCCAATTAATCTCAAATCATTAGAGCTCATGATCTGTAAGTCCATAAGGTCCCTTTACTAGCACGTAAAAAATTAAACCTTGGATTAGAATATTGAGTGAATTTGAAGGTTCAAATTCAGTTTAGGGTTTCAATTTGAAGTGTTCAAATTTCAAATTAAAGTTTGAATACTGAAAAGTTCAATTTCAATTTAGGGTTTGGACAATTACATTCAATATAATTAACGTTTAAATTTATTGAAATTAAACGTTTTTTGAGAGTTTAAAATATTTAAATATTAATTACATGAATAGGGATTTATGTTTAAATTAAGTGTTTAATTTAATATTTGATATTAAATTATTATTTATTTAATTAATTATTTAAAATAAATCAATTTCAAATTAAGAAATTGAATTTTGTTTAATTTAATTAAATTGGATTTTGAAATTGGAAAATAGATGAAAGTGTATTTATCCCATTTCGTCAATTTGAAGTGGATAATCCATAATTTAACACCTAGCCACTTTAATATTACTCTTTGAGGTGTCAATCAACAATATTGAGAAAGTGCTTGCATGTTAGAGCTGAATATATACTTCAATTATCAGAATTGAAGTAGAGTTTTGCATGCAATTTTTCTAAAATTTTGTAGAATTTAACTAAGCTCTAAATCCTCTCAAATCCACCTAAATTCTTTTTGAATTCTGAGTTCTACCACTCATTCCAAGGCTGAGAATAGTAGAAAATATTCTCTTGGTGGTCTACTAAGATTTGAAGGTCAAATTTGTAGAAATTAGCAAAAATTTGGAGGGAATCTACAAAGGTATACATTCTAGACCCCCTCATTATGAAAAACTATTATTTAAGCATGCTTATAACTCAAAATAAGTGTAATTAGAATGCTTAATGATTCTGTTTTATTTCACTTTATGCTTGTTTACTCTATTAATTGGTATCAGAGCATGATTTAAGCACTCAACTAACGTTAATTTGAGTTTGGTGGGTGAATTTCTAACAATGCATGTTTGGTGACTGATATGGTTTTAATTCAACTTTGGCATTAGAATTCTCTTTGATTCAATTGTTAACTTTGTAATTGGCTCTTGGTTGATGAGCCTTAATGTTTGATTAAGGGTCTTAAATTTTATTAGAGTCAATAGAGTTGAAACTAGGTTGTAATTTAAGATTGAAACAAATAAGCTCAGTTGAAAAAGCTGGAGAAGAAGCCATTGCCAGATAGCATTACAACATTGTTCTTCATAAACCCGAGACGTTGTGATAACTGGTAGGAATACAAGTTATTTATATCATCTTACTTAGAATATGCGGCATTAGGAAGAAAAAGTTGTGTCAAACGTAGAAAAATTGGCTTAGAAACGCAAAGATTGTAAAAGTATTGCAAACGCACCTGCTAACCGCATTGCGATGGAAAAAAGGATGTCCAAACCTTTGTTTTGCAGGTAAAAAGTATCACCGCATGCGACAATTGCTCGTGGACAAAAAGAACAATGCATTCTCGGGGATTTCTGAAATCGTACAGCTTTTTCTGATGTACGGCCTGAAAAATGGAACGTGGAGCAGAACGGACATTCCCACCAAGCCTCAATAGGAAAAACTAACTTTTCAGAGCGAGACCACTGATGCAAGAGGTGCTAAAGTCTATAGATAGCAACACTCAACACAAGAACACACGGAAAAAAAGACGAAAAAAAAGTTTTGTGCAAGGAACATTCTTCCCCCAAGAACTCTCCTGAGAAGGAAGTTCTCCACCTCATTCCTCCATCGCGTCGGCAAGGAAGTAGCTCCGATTGGGATCCGTGCCAAGACATTGATACGCAGCTCTCGACTATTCTTACTTTCTGTTCATTGTTTGTAACATTTTCTATCTTTCATTCATATCTCTGTAACAAACGTTTTATCTTTACCAATTAATATCACTATCATCTTCATCTTCATCTCTCTGTTCACCATTATGCATTCATCCTTCATTTCTTTCACCATGAGTCACTAAACCTCCAGGGTGTAGGGGAATGATTGAGCGAGTGAGTCAATCCATGTTGAAGAAGTCAGCTAAGTTTATTTAACGTATGCTCAATGGCATCTTCACCTGCGAGAGCAAAAGTGAAGATGTTAATCCACCTCTCGAAAGAAGGTTGATAGAATACGTTAACTAAGGCAAGAAGTATTTCTAGAGATGGAAACAACCTTGCGTTTGAAAACGTTCATCCTTGATCATCATAAAAATATGGTGACGCAGGCAATCACCGAGAGGTGTTAGCCGGTGTTAGCCAAGGGAAGACGAAACCTTAGTTGCGTCCTCAAAAGGATTGACAAACTTGCGATAATCTTTTCCCCAAACCCGTTTTCACTCTGGGATTCTATCCACAAGACTTGCCATCACATTCTCTCATGCACAACTTGCACAATTTCATATTTATTTACCTGTTTGTTCATTTATCATCGCATTTTACTCTTTAGCACCTCATAATCTTAATTTGTTTATGGTCGTATATATTACTTCATTGTCGCACTAGCATCGCAAATCCCCGTGTTTGACCTCGGATCATTCTGAGAAACTCGCGGTGGAGTTATACTTGGCTTCATCGCAAGAAAGCTTGTGATACGCATAAACTCTACGAACGCATTAATTGGCATTTTATAGTGAATTTTGTAACATCGCATATATCATCGGGTAGTGTGATTAAGACATCACATATCATTTTTCCGGTGGAATTCCATAGAGAACACGTTGCAATGTTAGGATGGAGTGTTGAGACGTTGCTCATCCTAGCCTAGAAATGTGTGCGTCCATGAATTGGTTTGCAGAAGCGGTCCAGTTAATCGGTTGGTGGCATGGGGTCCAGTACAACCTAATTTGGACCGGTTCAGCCTCTTTTGGAGCTTTGAAGGGTCGATTTGGGTGGCTCGGGTTTTTTGGGTCGGTTCGTGCGATCCAGAGGCAACTTGGAGCTGTTTTTTAAATTAATTTTGTAATAAATTAGTTTTTTCTTGCTTAGGATGCCAAAGATGGTCCATATCAGTGTTGTTTAAATATTTTATGCATGTGATGTATGTTATCTTTAAATTAAACATATATGTGTATATTGTATGTCATGTAGATTTAAAATCCCACTATAGGGGAGCATGTTTTCATGCATTAATATATGTTATAAATTGGTTATAATGTATATAGTATGCATGATTAGGGTTTTATAAGATTAATATAATAGTTATTTTAATGTATAGAATGCTTAAGCATTTGTTATAGCATGTCCATAGTTTTATAAGAGTTATAAAATGAGTTAGACATTTAAAACCTATAACAAAGATAAGATACATGTTCACTTAGGTTTCATAATAACTTGTTTTAATAGCTAAAATAGGTCGTTATTTTATAAAATACGGTTACAGACTCAATCAGTCTATAATCCTATCTAAAGCAGGAGGTACTTAAGTTGACGGTTTACATAACACCTCCTACCTGGGGATTTTAGTCAATATACTGAGCATTGTTAACCAGTTTTATGAGCATGCGTGAGCAATATGAGGTTTTAGAACTTATTTATCACCTATACATCGTAGGATAAATCCAAATATAAATGTTATACTTGGATAAAACTACATAGACTTAGGGCTTTTATTAGCCGAATTATGCCCAAGTAAAAGAATATATCCAAATATTTAGAACACTTCAGTGGGAGATTAATAACATATACGATATGTTGTTCTTAGCTCTCACGCCCCTAAAAGTTTACACCATGAGATTCATGCTCGGCTTTGTGTCACCTTGGGAGTGACCTCCATTCGGAAAGTGTTTGCATGGTCAATAGCAAGGTGAATAGGGGAAGTAGTTCATAGTAAGTGGGTGAAGGATATGTGTCAACATGTTCGACGGTCTCTTCTGTTAGTTTGGACCGTGAGATTCTTATGTTACGCCTGCTTGTTGACTTTAGGCAACCTACACTAGTCGTTTAAAAAATGGCTATCCCCTTGGAAGGTCGTAACATGCGATTCCGAACAACTCAAACTCCAGAAATGGATAATATTTTTTAGGTCAACTCCCAACCTTGACTATCCAATTCGGAAGCATCATTGGGGATGACCTCTGAAGTCTGAAAATGGAGGGTTACACTTACAGAATTACTAAGTGTTAGTAAGTTTTTGACTAAAAACGATAACTAAATGACTATAGGAAAAAGAGTTATTCTGGAGATAGTATTTAGTCAAGAATATCTTGCTTTAGTGAAAGAGTATTTGACTACCCCTCGGTAGCACTTATTCTGACTCACTATAGTATCGTTTCAAATAAATAGTGAACTTTGGGTACATTATTTCTTTTTGCTAAAATTGAATTGGATTTAGAAATTTTTTATTAATTATATTTTGTTTAAATTTCAGCATGTTGAATTCCTCAAAATTACTCACTTCTGATATGTTTAACAGTAATGATTATACAACATGGAAATAAAAAATACTAGCAAACAATGATTTAAAACTTGTTTTAACAGTGGAACGTCCTCGATCTCCCAAGTCTTCTCAAGACCAAAATGGTTGGAATGCATATGAGAGATGGATTAAGGCAAATAAAAAGGTCTGAAACATTATTCCAGCAAATATATTTGATATATTAGCCAAGAAAATTAAGAACATGACTTCTGTTAAAGAAATCATGAATGTCATAGATGAAGAAACAAAGAAAGCACGAAAAAGTAAATATGATTTATTTGTCACTGAGACATGCTTAGTGGAACATGATAAAAAGACTTAGATAATGGATTCAGGTGTCGCTAATAATATCTGTGCTTTTGCTCAGGAAACTAGTTCTTGGAGACAGCTTACAGAAAGCGAAGCAACTTTTAAGGTAGGGACTGGGGAAGTTGTTCTAGCTAAAGTAGTGGGAGATATGAAGTTATTTGTTGGATATAAACAAATTTTACTCAAAAATGTCTATTATATTCCTTTTATGAAAAGAAATTTAATATCTATCTCATATTTGCTTGAACAAAATTACAAAGTCTCTTTTGAAAATAATGAAGTGTTCATTATTTCAAAAGGTATTAAAATATGTTCTGCAAATTTAGAAAATAACTTCGACGTGTTAAAACCAACTGAGATAAACGTTGTTTTAAATATAGAGATGTTTCAAACAGCTAAAACTCAAAATAAGAAATGAAAGATTTCTCCATATGCCTATCTTTGGCATTTAAGATTAGGACACATTAATATCAATAGGATTGGGAGATTGGTTAGGAATGGACTTCTCAATCAGTTAGAATATGTGAATCTTGTCTTGAGAATAAGATGAAAAGATCTTTTTCAGGAAAAGGTCTTAGAGCCAAAGAATCTTTAGAGCTATTACATTCAGACCTTTACAGTCCTAGAGAAGGGTATGAATATTTCATTAGCTTTATAGATGATTATTTGAGATATGGCTATATTTACCAAATGCATCATAAGTCCAAAACACTTAAAAGTTCAAAAAATATAAGGCAGAGGTTGAAAACTAGTTAGGTAAAAAGATTAAAACATTTCGATCAGATCGAAGTGGTGAGTTTATGGACTTAAAATTCTAGGATTATTTGATAAAACATAGAACTCAGTCTCAACTCACAGTACCTGACACACCACAAAAAAATGGTGTAGCAGAAAGGAGAAATAGAATCCTATTGAATATGGTTCGTTCAATTATGAGTTATGCTCAGTTACCTAGTTCTTTTTGGGTCATACATTAGATTACAATATATATTTTGAACATGGTTCCCTCGGAAGGTGTTTCAGAAACATCTTATAAGTTATGGAGAGAACATAAAGGTAGATTATGTCATTTCAGAATTTAGGGATTCCCAGCACATGTATTGGTGTATAACCCAAAGAAATTGGAACGCTATTCAAAAGTATGTCTATTTATAGGCTATCCTAAAAAGACAAAAGGTGGTTATTTTTATGATCCTTTGGAAGTCAAAGTATTTGTATCGACAAATGCAACATTCCTAGAGGAAGGCCACATTAGAAATCATCAACCTCGCAATAAGCTAGTATTAAGTAAGATGTCCAAAGAAACTATAGAAAAATCAACAACAGTTGTTGATCAAGCTGGTCTTTCAACAAGAGTTGTTGATGAAACTAGTACTTCACATCATTCTCAAGAGTTAAGAATGCCTCAACATAGTTTTGGGGGGGGTATTTATCAATCTGGTTGTTACATAAGTTTAATAGACCTCCAAGGAATCTAGACATGGTGTCTTCCTAATCTTCTTGAATTTTTGCTCTTTCCATTAAATTCTCCATCTCTTGATAATATTCAGCCACACTTTTTGTTTCCTGCCTCAAAGCTTGCAATTTAGTTTTCAAATATCTTTCATAATGTTTTGGAACATGGTTTCTTTAAGTTCATCCCATGTTTCCATTGGATCTTCTTCTTTCCTTCTTCTCTCGGATTTGAGATGTTGATACCAAATTTCAGCATGGTTGGTAAATCGACAATGACAAGTCTCATCTTCTTATTCTCATTAAATGTGTTGTAATCAAACACATATTCCATCTTTCTTTCCCATTTCAAACATGCCTTCACATCCATTATTCCATAAAATGGTGGAATTTTGAGCTTAACTCCACTATTCCTATCTTCAAGGATTCTTTCTTCTCTCCTGGGTTGTATAAAATTATTTCTTCCTCTTCCTCTCATGTTTTTTCTTCCTCCAATTTGTCTTTCTTATTCAATTAAATTAATCACTTGCTCATCTTCTTGTAATGTTCGTTCTTCTCTTTGTTGTTGTGCCCTTCTTTCTTGCCTATCCTCTCTCATAATCTCTATTATGCCTTGAATAGCTGATAATGGGCAGAAATGCATGTTATTACAGCGTAAAGATATAAAACAATGTAGGATTGCGACGGTAAAAATATGTAAAAACGTGTCCAAAAGCATTAAGTTGAGAACATTGCGATTGCATGTGTCCATCGCATTAAAGCAGCAAATTTACGTATTTTGTACAGGAAAATGCGTTGGCGCAAGGCAGAATTGCGATCCAAGGAAGTCAGCGTCCGAGCGCATTAAGAGATTGCGGCTGCAAGGCTATGTAATTGTATGCGTTCGCAAAGATCTGCTCAAGAAGGTGGCCACATAGAGATGGTGCATCGAGGTGAAAGCTTAATAAATCATGATGGGACAGAAAGCTGATGACGGTCGAATTTGAATTTAGTTGACAAGCCATTAATGACACACTGTAGCAAGTACACTCAACTTTTTGGTGATAATTAATCGGCGCATCAGATAGAGATTTAATGACATCCCATCAGTGCAATCATTTGAGAGAAAAGCTTCTTCACCTTGATCTCTATAAATACCGAAGGCCACCACCGAAAAAGGAGCTTTTAGCCATATAGAGAGTTCGCCATATAGAAGATAGTTAGCCGTTGTTCATAGTTTTCTTACCCTTAGAAGGCGAAGGCGAGAGAAGAGAGAAGACATCGGAAGATCGTTCCTGGTCAGCTCGAGAGAGTGCCGGGAAGCGTTGAGAATAGAGAGGACCGACTCTTGTGAAAGCAAGAATATTCTTTTGGGAAAAGTAGAGAAAAACAGTGTAAAAACCTTGGAAAGCAAGAAACTGCTACCAGGGCCCTCTATCTTTACTTTCCATTGTCATCCTATATTCTGATTTCATTTATAGAATGGAACTTGCATCTGTATATCTGTTCACTCCCTTTACATTACGCATGAGTAACTAAACTTTTGAATGGGTTGAGAAGTACTTAGCTAGCATGATCTAAGATCTTCACTTTATGCGATCATCCTATCTTATGTATGCGCCCATCACCTCTTTAGAGCTACTCGAGAGAGAGTCTAAAGAAAGAACCTAGACTTGAGAGAGCTAGGTTAGAATCTAGGCTTGAGAAAGTTCGATTAGAACCGCATAAGCAAGAGATAGAAACTTAGATATAAGTTCTGTTTGCTAACATGCATCACATGCACCCTAGAAATAGGTTATGGTAGTATGCGGTCGCCTTGTGTATGTGTGTATTGTTCATCATCGCATAGACAAGAATAAAGGCTTAGGCATAAGTCCTATAGACATCATCGCATACATCGCATGCGTCCTAAACCTAGAAGCTATAACATTTGTATTGAGAGATGACTTGTTGTTGTATGTGTGTAGCATGATCGCATAACGTGAACGCAATCTTAGGAAGTGTTAGCTAAATCCCCTTCTCAACCCGTTCCCCTGCATACTCATTGTAACTTTCGTTGTTATTAACTCTTTTCTCAATTTTGTCGCATAGAATCTATACCTTAAACAAACATAACCAACTCATTGTTTTATTTGTCACCGCAAAAGAAATCGAAAATCACTGTCGCATACTGTCTCCATAGTCCCTGTTTTGACCTTGGGCTTACCAGGCAACCTAGCAGGATTTATACTTGGATCTTGCTAGGAAAACTTACATGCACAACGCATACTCCACCATCGCAATATACACCATAATTTCATCATATTCACAACGCATCAATAGCTTGAAGAATAACCATATTAGTTTCTTGTACTTGTGGTACACCTCATATTAGTTTCTTGTACTTGTGGTACTCCATCACCCTGTGATATTTTCAAGTTAGTAATAAAAGGACCTCACCACACTTCTCACCAATTTCATGTTTATGACTCAAGAGTAGGCTTTTGCTACTAAGTCAAAGATGTAAGAGTTAGCTTAAATTTTGGAGCAATCTTACTAAAAGTGATGAAAACCAATTCAGCTCTCACAAACTAAGACTAGAGTAAATAAACATTTGGATCAACTCAAAAATTTGAACCAAATAAAATCTAATGATAGGATTTTTCATGTGTCTTGGATCTTTGATCACATTTTTTTGTTTACTACTGTAATTTTTTTCTTCATTTTTTTGTTCCTGACTTTCCTTTCTTTCTTTCTTTTTTGATAATGATTTTTTTTTAATGTTCTAAGAGCAAATTTGAAGAAGATTTTTAAGACAAGTAGTATGTATTATACTAGAAGATGTAAGCAAACGATTTAGAGAAAAAAATTGAAATTGAAAACAAATTGAAATAAAGTAAAGATATTTCACCTTTAGAGCCGGCCAAGGACGATGACCAAGTACTCTGATACCAAATGATAAACGCTTGCAATGTTTGTTGGATGCAAAGCTAGAGGTCCTTCTAGGATCCTTGCACACACTCACAAAAAAAGCCAACTTATATCAAACTTAGAATCTATGATGGTCACTCTTAGATCCTAAGACAACTCACTCCAGAATTAGCTTGATCAGAACTAATCCAATGAATTGATTTAAACCAAAATCTAAAGCAACATTTGAAAGAAAAGACAACACAAAATGGGTTGAATAAGCACAAGATTTTTAATATTGATAATCTGAGTTTTTGAAGAGAACTACAAGCCATTTTATAGGCCAAAAGGTCGTGCATGGACCAATAACTCAAAAGACATTCAAATACAATTAATTGCAAATTGTAGAAAATAAGACCTAGAAACTTAAAACTTAATTGCATACTAATTAATAAGTCAAAATGCAAAATTAAAATCTCCAAATTGTCTTAAATAACTTCTTTAGAAGGCGACAAACTTAATTCTCACGTTTGACAAGGTTTGAAATAATGTTTTCTAATACAGTGCACATTTGACAATATTTTCTTCACAAAATTTGCACACTTTTTTCGCCCACCTTATCATCTTCCAAAATGTAGGACTTTTTATATGTCATTTTCATGTTATTCTCTTCTTGACTCATTGAACTAACATTATATACAGATTATGACTCAAAATTATTTGTTGGTTCTTGTGAATTTACTAACTTTTTGAAGATGTAGTGTGAAAGCCTCTTGAATCTTCTTTATCTCACTTCTTGTAATTGCTCCCTCGGGTACATGTAATGATTTAATGGTTGAATCCACATCAACCAAAAGATGTGATTTTGGTGACAAAATAGGTATTATGAAAAAAAAAATTAAGAGCAAAGAATGAAGTTAAGAATTCTCTCCTAAAACCGCTTTTAATATAGTATAAATTAAATCTCTCTTGCTAACTAAAAAGTTTATAATACTGCAGTATTTAAGAATTATGTGGTGTTCATAAAATAAATTTATAAATTATTTGATGACGTTTTAAATAATGAATGAAAGTAGTAGATACTACACGATAGACAGTAGTAGTAGAAAATTTTCCCGCTCATGTTAGTTGAGTTGGCTTAATCTCTAATTCATTTAGGTTGTTGGGGCTTCTCTCCCTTGCTAACTATTGTCAATTGGGTTGGGCTCTCTCTAGCTATACGGGCCAATGGGGCTGACCATTAAAATAGGGAAATTTCACTTAAAAAAGTACCGTTTTGTCTTTTTAATATATATATATATAGAGAGAGAGGAGAGAAGGACAAACATAAGAATATAAGAGAGAAATGGAAAGAAGAAAGTAGAGAATATATGTATTATGTTCAATTTAGATGTGTTTTCAAATGATCTCTACAACCTCTATTTATGGGGTTGTGAGAATGGTAGCTATAACAATGAATCATAAAGAAGGTACAAAATATTTATGGAGATTAATTGGAGAGGTTAATTAATGAGTCTTAACCTATGGAGGTTATGCATGGACATCTATATAATTATCATATTTATAATACTCCCCCTTAGATGTCCATAGTATATAGAATATATGCCTCGTTAAAATATTACTAGAAAAAACCCAATTGGATAAGAACCTAGTGAAGGAAAAAGAGTACATCATTTATATACTTTAATAACTGCTTCATTAAAAACCTTGCTAGGAAAATTCAGTGGGACAAAATCATAGTCAAGGGAAAAAGAGTATAACATATTTACTCCTCATGAAAACATCACTTGATACTCTTGGTTGTCACATACAAGTGTTATGTATTTAACTTCTCAAATGTTGTTGCAAGTAACACCTTCGTCAAGAAGTCTTCTAAGTCTTCTTTTGAAGTAATTCGTTGAATGTGATGTCGGTACTTTACGCTTTATCGTCTTCATATAAGAAAACTATTGGCTAACCTCGTACATCATCAAGATTTTAACATGATTTAAAGTAGTTGTTATGATTTGCTTCATAAGCTACCATGATATAAAAATTCTTCCCTATGTACTAGGTAACATGTTTAAGATCTAGTTCTAATGGATTAGATAAGTAACTTGCATCTTCACAATCAACTAGATCATAATTAGATTTATGAGAATAAAATAAATCCATATAAACTAATTCTCAAATAAAAGCATAATATATGTTAACTCTACTCCAATATCTTTCTTTGGAGAAATATTATATTTATGCT
Source organism: Benincasa hispida (assembly GCF_009727055.1). Lineage (NCBI taxonomy): Eukaryota > Viridiplantae > Streptophyta > Magnoliopsida > Cucurbitales > Cucurbitaceae > Benincasa > Benincasa hispida. Next base: position 70,953,455 of record NC_052359.1, on the reverse strand, counting down.
AAGACAAGTTGCATATAAACTAACAAAGAAATAAGTGCACTTATTTTCCGAAAATTATGGTTCTTCGGGACCTAAAGGTCTTTATTATATTTATAATATCGGATGATTTACATTTTCACACCAAGTGAATGAACCATCATAGGAATGTTCAATGGTGGAACTAGTCCAAATAAGATCTTATATGCAAAAATTGATGCAATTCCATCTGCTTTATGCTTTATTTGCAAGCTAAGGCAAAACCTATCATCTCAATTTATTTCTTAAGAAACTCTATTTGCCTCTGAAATTTCTTCAGGAATTTATTGATCAAATTATCAACATATATATAAATAATATATAGTAAATCTCAGATTGTCATTTCTTTATAAAAGCATATGGACAAATAAGATTATTTTTATACCTTCGTATCATCAAATATTTAATAAGATGATTATTTTACATTCATCAGGAATGTTTTATAAAAATCTCTCTCTCTCTCTCTCTCTCTCTATATATATATATATATATATATGTATATCATTCTCTAATATTTTACTTATATGATTTTTGTATCTTTAATCCTTGAGGGATATATTATTAAGAGATTCATATAAATGTACGATAACTACATCCATGAGATGCATGTTAAGCTTTTCATGTATAGTTAGATAAATTAAATATCTCATGGTATTGTTTCCACCATCGGATAATATGTCTCCTCATAATCAATACCAGTTCTTTGCAAGAATTATGGAACTTGTCTCGCTTTATATATTGCGACCCCATTCTATTTGCTTCTCTAAAATTGAAATTGAACATTTCCTACTTTTGGAACAGATTCATGGTTTTATGATATTTGTTGGTGCATCCAGTTGATGGTCACATATATACTTATTATTTTGTTTTGATAATAATAGAAAGTTCACATCCCAAACATTTGATAATTGATTGGGATAAATGTTGAACATCATGTAGCTTATATTCAAATAGCAAATCTTCTAGATTTGTATGAGATCATGTTATTATGTATGCTCGTTCAATGACTAATGAGCTTATGGCCAGAAGCCAAATATATTTCATCAAGATATGCAATAAATGTTTAAATTATTCTACATCAACAATTAAGATGATGAAGCAATTAAAATCTATGTTGAAATTGATTTTACATCAATTGATTAATTTGAACCCCTAATAGGTGGATTATTTACTACACAATTTAATTGTTATTAAAGAGACAAAATTTTCAACATTAGGGGAGCAATTAAGGAAGATTTGAAAAAATAAATTGAATAAAATACATTAGTATTATCTCGTTTTGATTATCATATAGACCACTTTGAACCAGAAGTTTAAAAGATAATTCATTTGTAAAATATTGCAAATCAATGCTAGATGCATTTACAAAACATTTACAAATACTCACTTGTATCCCACATATTTGACATTCTCTGATGCCTGAACTACTAGTTCTCACGATTTGAAAAATGAATTTATTTTGATTGGTTTGTTTCTTTCTACATAAATCAATCTTTTATATGTCGTGAAATTTTTCAAAATATATCTAAGTATATAATAATCATTTTCATAAATAATATTGTGAGCAACATTGTATGCAAAAATGTTATCAACTTATTTAAATATGGTTCCATCTTTTTCTTGTCATGACATATACTTTATCGAGATCTCTTTATTATCCTCTTTTACTTCAAGATTCTCATGAGTACTCATATTTAGGATTTCTTCTAGAATATCCATATTCTTAACTAAGTTATTTTGATTAACTACTTCTTTTTTCGAGTATCTTTATCTTTAGAACCCATTTGCCTATCATGCTTCGGGCGTATTGCATACTCATTAATATTGATAATTTGTTGCATTGGGATATAACTTGGTCACTTTCTTGCAACTGTAAATATTCTGTAAATGCATCTAACATTGATTTGCAATATTTTACACATGAATCATATTTTAAACTTCTGGTTTAAAGTGGTATGTATAATGATCAAAATGAGACAATACTTATGTATTTTATTCAATTTATTTTTCCAACTTTTCCTTAATTACTCCTCATAATGTTGAAAATTTTATCTTATTAATAACAATTAAATTATGTAGTAAATAATCCACCTGTCAAGGGTTCAAAGTAATTAATTGATGTAAAATCAATTTCAACATAGATTTTTATTGCTTCATCATCTTAATTATTGTTGTGGAACAATTTAAACATTTACTGTATATCTTGATGAAATATATTTGGTTTTTGGTCATAAGCTCATTAGTCATTGGTCGAGTATACACAATAACATGATCTCATACAGACCTAGAAGTTTTGTTATTTGAACATAAGCTACAGAATGTTCAATGCTTATCCCAATCAATTATCAAATATTTGGGATGCAAACTCACAAACATTATCAACACAAAATAATAAGTATATATGTGACCATCAACTGGATGCACCAACAAAAATCATAAAACCATGAATTTGTTTCAAGAGTAGAAAAGGTTCAATTTCAATTTTAGCTAGTGAGAGTTTAACAATTAATCTCTTGAGAACACAACACCATGACAATTTATTATATGGAAGAATCTTCTAGTTTTTCAATGAATATCAATGTATAATTTCAATAATTATTTTCACAATTGACTCAAAATGACTCATCATGTCAAAGGAAAATATATTTGGATCAATAAACTTCAGGTTCATTGTTGCTTATATTTCAATTATACAAATATGCGTGAATACAATTTAGAAGGAAAAATATAACTTTTCTATGTGCACTTCCCATTGAAGACAATAGATATAGTATACAAATATCATATATTATTCTTATTATCAATCTTTCTAGATGATATCTATTACAACATATACCTTCCAAATTTATTAAACTCCTTGATGTACAAAAGAACAAAGTATATTAATTGTCAATTTTACAAAATATTATTTTCTTTTCCAAAATCTTTAATCAAGTCTATAGGACTTAATATCTTATTTAATTTTCGTTTCAAGCATTAGAATTTTGGAAAACATAAGTATAATATGCAGAGTAGTACTATATGCAAAATATAAATATTATTTATTCTTATTTTCTCCAAGACATTTAAAAGAAAACCAAATATCTCATATACAAGTGGGTCAAAAACAATAATCATCTCTTCAGGAGATTCTAAGAAACTTGTAACATCTAAATAATATCATATTTAGGAGTTAAAAAGATAAATTATAATTTCTTCAAGAGATTTAAATAAATTCTCAAAGTTTTATTCCACACATCGTTTTTTTTTTATTAGAAAGGATTTTAATTTTTCAAAAAGACTAATTGTACAATAGGTACAAGATTATTGTCTCTTTTGCATCACATTTGGAAAATGAAATTTTCCTTCGAAACATTATGTGTTTACTTTTAATAGAATAATTACTTATTCCTCTATTAACACGACTCTGACCTCAATGATTAGATATTGGAACGTTCACTTCTGGAAAAAATAATATATCATTTGGTCGAAATTCATTATTTTTCATAGAAACATTTGTTCGTATGTTTTATTCGATCTCAAAAGATATTAGATAAATATTCATCACAATGTTTCATACTTTCTTTATCAAATTGCTAATAAAAGAGCATAACATGTTTGATATATGCTTATTAGTTTATAAGCATATATTAATTTAAAACATGTGCAACTACAGGTACAAGACAAAAGCAATTAGCACTAGTTGATTTAAGCAACTACAGGTATTCCCTTATGGTCAACTTAAATACCTCAGCCTAGCCAGAACAATCCTTAGACAGAGTTCCCTTAGTCAATTTTTATTTCTAATTCATTAATCTTTTAATTAGAAGTTAATTTCTAAGTGAATTATTAATCTTATTAAAACAAATTCACTTTAAGAAATAATCTTTATTATCTTGAATCTTTGCAAATAAAAATTAAAGATAATTTTGAATATTTATTCTCATATTTGAAAAATAAAATAATATTATTAGAAGAGAATCTTAACGAATAAAATGTTGGGATTGATGTCCTAAATCTAGTATATCTCGTGGTTTGTAGTTTGTTAACTATCTAATAAAATCAGAGATATTTTATTTGACATTTAGAAAGCATTAGTTCAATCCAATAAACTAAGATCCAAGGTTAGATAATGTCACTTGAACAATATGTGGTTTACATACAAGTGGTTCATGTTCAAGTAATAACCTAAAAGATCTACAATAAATGGATGAAGGTTGGGTGCCTTATCCTGGTAACACTGCGGGTACGACCTACTTTGTAATTGTTACATGAGATGTAAGTATTACAAACAATATGAACCATATTGTTCATGTAAAGGCATGTGAGTGGGCATATCCTATATAAAGAAGTTTATATATAGACCGGACCACGAAATAATTAGTTTCTCTTTATGATCATAGGAGACTTGACCTTAATCCTGAGTGAGTTGTGAACTCCATTTATAACGATAGTTTTTTGATCTGTATGGGTAAGAGTGGTTATGATAGTCAACTCAATAAGCCTACATTTTAGGGGTTTATCTGAATAGGGAGCTAGGAACACAACTACACAAGATGGAATTCACTTATTCTCATTCCTTGGAAAAGTAGATAAATTGCTCTCTTAATAGTTGGTTCTGGGTCTTGAACGATGAGGCTTCAACCTCTCACTGGCCCGAGAGGTGTTAGTTTATAGTTGAATGTAACTGCAGGGGTAAAACGGTATTTTGGCCTAGTTGTAAGTATGAACATTTGTGAAGGGTCATCGCTCCATTGGTTGGTTATATCTATGGACACAAAAATATATCTATAGTGTGAAGAGTGTAGCTATCGATCTTTAGTGGAGTGAACGGTAGTTAATGAATATTGGTTAATTGAATTAAAGAAGTTTAATCATTAATCTCACATCATTGGAGCTTCTAACCTGTAGGTCCATAAGGTTCCCTAGTTAGCTCACTAAAAGACAATAATGGGAGATGATTTGAATTGTTCAAATCAATTGAGAAAATTGTATATTAATGTGATTAATATATAATTAATTATAGATGTGATTGATAATTCACATTATGTGAGAGAGATATTTGAATGAGATTCAAATATCAGATTTATAGAAATTTGATTTCTAAAGATATGTATATATAAAAATATGTGATATTTATATATTAACTAACTCCATGTTCAATATGATTTAATATAGTTATTTAATTGAGTAATTGATGGTTAATTAATTGATTAACAAATAATGGAGATTGGAGGCTAGTATAAATATATCATATTTATGATAATTAATGAAATGTATATTAAATAGTATTTAATATATGGTTATTTAATTAATGTGTCAATTAATTAAATAAGGGTCATTTAATTAAGTAACACTAAGGGTATAAAGAGAAATTCTTGGAGAAGGAGTTAACCCTTATCCATATAAATATATCTTTATGGTCAATTTAGGGCAAACGGGTTTTTATGACACAAAACCTAACCTCCAAGCCTCTACCTTCTCTCTAACTTCTCTCTAAAAATTCTCTACCATTTTTCTCCTCAAAAGTTCTTGGAAACCACTCTTCCAAGTTCTTTGGAATCCTAGAGAATTGCAAGGTAACTTTGTTGGTGGTGTCCTTCTTCTTGGATAAGTTCGAGATTGTTGATAACGGTGGAAGAGGAAAGCTAGAGGAATCAACAAAGGTGAGTTTTGATTTCTTTTCTTCTTCCTCTTTTCTACATGCTTATAATTTTATTTGAATGTTTATCCTACAAATGCATGTTTTATTTTACTGTTTTTGTTTCCATAAAAACGAATGTCAAAATGCAAAGCGTTCACACGCTTTTGCGGGAATTCGATTCCTTCAATTGGTATCAGAGCCAATATTTTCTTGCATTTTGATTTCCTTTTTTATTTTAAAACAAAAATCAATTCATGAGTTGGGTTATTTTTCTGCATTTTCTTGAAAATGTATGTGGTTTGCTTGATAGATAATTTTATTTATTGGCACCATAGATTGTAAAATTTTATGTTGATTTGATCAATGTAAGGGTATATTTTTTGGGCATTTTATTTTTGCAATCGAGTCTGTATTTTTTGGATCGTTCGAGGTCAGAAACGAATTATCCAAAGCCCAGTTTTTCAAAGAAAAGCAGAGGATTTATTTATGTCTTCCCCATGCGAACGAGGCATCATGCGTCGAGCACTTTGTCCGCCATGCGTGGAGTTCAGTGAAAATCTTTTGTTCATCTCGGTTTGTGCATCATGGAAGGTACCTGGCAAATAGTTGATCGCAAGAGTCTCTTCGACGCAAGGATGACAACTTTCCTTTGTAATTTTAATTTTGTTAAAATTAGGGAGCCATTATTTGGTCTATCATAGCTTTTTTGTAGTTTTATATGCATATGATGTATTATTTAACTATATGTTTTATATGTTGCATAATGTATGCTATATAGTTTTAAAATCTCATCTTAGGATAAACATGATCATGCATCATATAAAAGTTATATGGTTACATGATCAATATAAGCATGCTCATGCATTATAATATAATTGTTATAATATTTGAATGCATGTTTTGAGTAAGCATATTCATGCATCATAAATGTTATAATGTATGATGTAGAGAAATGAATATGTATGTTTATTTTTCATGTATGATAATTGTAAGCGTTATAATTAGATGAAAAATGAACTTTGCATTAAGCATGACATTACTTAGATTAATATAAACGTTATATTTAATCAAAGTCATCATAATGCAAACGAAAAAGGTTTTTGACAAATTCATTGTTTTATAAAGGTTATAAGTTCATTGAAATTAGAATTAAAATCTATAATCTCAAGAGTTGCATGCAAACATAGATCAAAAATTAATTTTAAATGGTTTATAATTAATTCACATAGATTTATGTTAAACGCATTTCTATTGAGATTAGAAATAAGATTAATCTTTTAATTTGTTTTAATAGGATTAAAATGAACTTCGTTAAAAGATTAAATTTATAAAATAATTACCCATATGGGACCTTTGTCTAAAGAACGTTCTATCTAGGTTTTAAGCTGACGGAAATGGAACACCTCTATCTGGGACAGACCTAAAAAGTGAATTGGGCAAATATTTTATAAGCATGCAATAAGTGATTAATTTCATTAAAAGAGTTTAATGAACAAAAACACATATTGTTAAACTATTCAATATAAGCACTATATTGAGCAAATTTAACAAGGACTTAGTTAAAATATTTAGCCTTATTTTTTCTAAGTTAATAAACCAAAAAGGTAGAACACTTAGTGGGAGGAAAAAGATATATATGATATGTCATTTTTCCACCCACGTTCTTCTAAAGAGTTCACAGGGTGAGATTCATGCTCGACCTCATGCTGCCCTAGGTGCACCCTCCTTTAGACAGATATTTGCATGGGTCAATATCAAGGTGAATGGAGAAAGTGTTTATTTTAAATGGGAGAAGGACGTGTGACAACATATTTTGAAGTCCCCTTCGTTAGTTTGTAATGTTTTTTTCATGTTCGACCTCATGGTGACCTGGGTGCACCCTCCCTTAGGAAGGTTTTCGCATGGGGAAGACATTACAAACTCCAGAAATGAATAAGACCGCTATAACCAATTGCACCAATTATGTTCTTCCCTGAGGCAGACTGGTTGGAGTGGGGTTATAGGGTTGAAAATGAAGGGTTACACTTACGATAAAGCATTAAGGCAGTTAATGATTTATTGACCAAATGAATAGTAATTAAATATTATATGAATAAGGAATTATGCTGGGATAATATTTGATTGAGAGTATCTCACTTCAGTGATAAGGAATAATTGTACACCTTGAGGTGGCATTTATTCCAAATCACTGAATGTATCATTGCAAAATTCAATCATGTTGGGGTTCATTAATCTTGCTAAACTAATTGGATTAAAGTGGAAAATGAATTTTTGCACAAGTGTCTAATATAAGTTTTTTTTTTTTTTTTTGTATCAACATGTCTAGCTCAATCGTTACTATGCTTGGCGCCGAAAAATTAACTGGAGAAAATTATACAACTTGGAAAAATACGATGAATACGATTTTGGTAGTGGATGACCTCAAATTCATTCTCACAGAAGAATGTCCTCTAGCCCTTAGACACAACACATCACGAAGTGTTCGTGAAACTTATGAGAGGTGGACCAAGGCCAATGATAGGACAAAGGTCTATATTTTGGTAGGCTTATATGAAGTCCTAGCCAAAAAGCACGAGACCATGATCACTGCACGCCAGATCATGGAATCATTGTGTGACATGGTTGGAAAACCTTCCTCACAAGCCATACATGATACTCTTAAGTTCATATTTAGTGTGCAGATGGTTGAAGAATTGTCTATTAGCTACAAATTAACTACAACCTCACCACCCTCCTTAATGAGCTACAAATTTTTTAGTTTTTAATGAAAGTCGAAAGAAATAATGAGGAAGCAAATGTTGCCTTCTCCAAAAAGAAAAAGTTCATTAAAGGTTCGACTTCTTGGACTAAATTTGTACTTTCCTCTTCATCTGATATGAAGAAGTGGAAAAAGAAAAAGGGTGGAAAGGGGAATAAAGCCATCAAACAATAATAAGACAACAATCAAATAGTAATTGATATTATTGGCAATTAGATTGTAATCATATGACAATCAAGCGACTATTAGATGCAATCACACATTTTTAACTGAAAGGGTATTTTTGTCATCCAACTATTTCCATTGGGTTGAACTTGTTATTTTGCCATTTCCTGCAAAATTCATATTTCTAGTCTATGAGCCTAATTTCACTATTATTTTTTTACAGTCTTGCAACCGTCCCTAAACCAAAAAGTTATTTCGATTTTTCAAAATCTTGTTTATTATATGTCGTTTATATATCTCTACAAATTTCCTTTCCTTCTAACTTACTTTTTCTCTAGTAAAATATCGTTTTTTTTTACTTGACACTCGGTGAAAATTAGTAGTCAATAAAGTTTTAATCTTCATCTACAAATAATCTTTATCTAAACAAATTTAGACCCTATTTGGCAACTATTTATTTTTTTTAATTAAGTCGATAGACAACTATTTTCACCTCCAAATTTCTTCATCTATTATCTACTTTTTACTAATGGTTTAAAAAACGTAGTCAAGTTTTGAAAACTAAAAAAAAAAAAAAGTAGTTTTAAAAACTTGTTTTTATATTTTGAATTTTACTAAAAATTTAATCATTGTACATAAGAAAAATTTAATCATTGTACATAAGAAAGATGTAAATCATTATAAAAAATAGGATATCATTATAAAAGTTAGGATGAAATAGACTTAATTTTAAAAATTTAAAAATAAATTGAAATTGTTACAAAATAGAGCTTTAATTGACACGAAAATTTTCAATATTTCCCTTTTTATTGATGGGTAAATTTTTTAATAAAATTTGCACATTCGACAGACATTACCTACCAACTATACAAAGAAATTGTTTACCTTAATGTGTAATCTTGCTTAATTGACCTATAATATATATTAAAAGACAAAAAATGATGTTATCTCTATCTTTATATGAGAGTTTGGGACCTCATAATCTTTATAAGACATACAGGTTTATTATCTCATTTTGACATTATTTATTAAACATAAAAATAATTGTACTAATAGAAATGATTAAACATTGTGTGATAACAAGTGACAAGAAAGTATACTATTTAATAGGAGTAAAAGTCGATTTCGTTTTGTCAATTTAGGAACCAACCAAAAATCTAACCAAATATATTGATTTTATAAAGAAGGAATCCAAACTCATGTCCAATAAACAAAAAAAACCCGATGTATTGGTTTCTAATCGGTTTGGATTTGTTATTAGTTTAGGTTCTCGATTCTTTACGCCATTTTTCTCTTCAAATTCTTTTTTTATTTTTATACTCGCTTTTGTTTTGAAATTTTCTTTGCTTGTTTTTAAATTAAAATTGGATCTATTTTTTTTAAATTGAAATTGGATATTTTTGTTTTTTTTCTTGACATTTTCTAAATAACAAACTTACGTGCACCATAATAATTTGTCTAATTTTTCTTTTTCTAAACTATGTACCCTTAAAATATTAAAAGTAGCTAAAATTGAAGTCTATTTTCAAGGGTATATATATACATTCAATTCGACTCGATTCTGATTGGTTTTTTCAATAAAAACCTGTGGAAGTTCCCCACGTCGACCCCAAACATGAAGCACTTTGAAGTGTCATTCACACTTTGATTCTTTAGCAAGTTCAGGAACATTGTGAGAAAGGGAAGGATAGTTGTCCGTTCACTTTTCGGAAATGGTCAACCCGAGTATACAGAATCTATGTTAGTTGAATTGGATTGAACGGTCTAGAGGAGAAAAGGTTGAAGGCCCTAAACACTTTTCTTTTACAATCAGAAAAAGAAAGTCGTCAAAGTGGCTATAACAAGAAGATCAAATGCAAGTCTTTTGAAGAAGAGGACTTGGTTTGGAAAAGAGTCTTGCTTTCCTGTAAAGGCTTCCTTCCAATGGCTCAAAAGATCAAAAGATATCAAAGTCCTAGGTATCTGGTTACCTTTTTGCTGACTCTCTCGCAGCACTATTTCACTTATTCAATTTTTGAATAAAAGAGATGCGAGTTTGATATTTGCTAAGCTAGCTCTTCCTCGGGAGCGGACTCTAGTAGCTTGCCTAGATCTCGTATTTCTCATATAGTCCGTTGGTCAAACGAACGATTCTCTTAGATAACAGTCGCATTTGTTGACATCAATAGGTCCATGGAAAAACTTATCTGAACCAATAATTTTTTATTTTCTCTAGATACAAATCAAATTGTTCAGCTTTATACTAAAACATCAAACCAATCGGATGAATCGGTTTTAGTTGGTTGGATTTTAGTTGCACTCCTATAATCTAAGTAAAACAAAGTTTGAATAATGGCAAAACAATTAATTTTAAACGTAATTTGTCCATCCATCTCAATGGTTTTTCTTTTCTTTTTTTTAATAACTTAACTACTCATTCTTACCTTATTTTTATCTTGAGGACACTGGTTTCAAAAGCCTATTCCCACTAGTAGAAGGAACAAGTATTTTTATTGGTAGCAATTTATGAAAATACTTCTACAAAATAAATAAATAAATATTTCTTTTCTTTTCTTTTCTTTTGAAACCACCAAATTATCATTCTCCCCCATTACTATTCTCACCTTAAATTTCCATCCCAATAAGTCTTTTGCTTCTCTAAAATTGCCTCTCCATTAAGTGAAAAAAAAAACCCCAAAACCCCACATCAATAGCAAAATCAAAATCTCAGTGACATGACATCAAATAATTAATCAATTGAACTAAACAAGAAATTATGATAAGATGTAAAGCTCAATTAAAGATTTGATCCAAATAATAATAATAAAAACAAAAACCTCATTACCTTCCTAAAGAAACTTGTGATTTATGTACAAGCATGAGCAAAACGTAATCCTAGGAAGAAGAGAAAAAAAAAAACAATCCAACCTCGTACGACTTTCTTCTAATTAGAGTGCTCGTAAAAGTTAAGGTATAATTTCCTTCTCTTGAGATCGAAAGTTTATAGGTTCAAATTCCAAAGAAAAAACCTACATCTTAATTTGAACAGAATTTGGAAAATACTATAATCAACTTCTAATTTATGTACAAACAAGAGCAAAACATAGTCCTAAAAAACGAAAAAGAAAAACCCATCCAACCTAACCTGGTATAATTTTAACTGCGACATCTTTCAATCTCGAACTCTATTACTTAATCGGTCAAAATGACCGTAGTTCAAAATTTAAGACATTACTTTTTTTGAGATCGAAAGTTTAAAAGAAAAAAAAAAACAAAATTACTTATTTTGGATGGGATTTGCTCCACTTGGGGGCACTTTCTTGAAGCTTTGTTCCACAGCTTTCTTGGGCTCTTGAATGGAGTTGTTCTTCATCTTCAAAGTTCTTGAAACCAAAAGAAGTCTTCTAGGAAAGCTTCTTCTTAGATCCATTGTCGCTAAAAGGTTGTTAGTAATTTGGAGTTCATGGCAGAAACAAGAGGAGGAAATGCTGAGGATTTGGATCAAAAGTATAAAGAAAAGGCAGCACAAAGATTTGCAGTTTAAAGCCTTCTTCTTCATGTCTTTTTAGTTTTTCAGTGAAAAATGGAGGAAATGGATGGTTTTTATTAATTTTATGGCCTGATTTGTCCTCTCTCATGTTATGATAGAGAGGAATAATATTATTTGGTTTATTAGATCAGGTTATTATTTGTACTTCAGCTTTGATTGTTGTGATTCTATTCTCTCTTTTACAATACTCCCAAATTTTTAATTGGATTTAAAATTTGGTAATCGTTTAAACATTTAAAAGGGTAAAATTATTGAAAATATTTTTAAATATAGTAAAATGTCATCGTCTATCAATGATAATCACTGATAGACATTGATAGGCATCTATCAGTGTCTATCAAAGATAAATGGTAATAGTCTTTTAGTATCTATTAGTCACTTCATATAAACAAAATTTTATTATATTTGAAAATATTTACATTTAATTTTCTATGTTTAAAAATAATCCTTTAAAATTTTAATTTATTTTTTAGAAAAATACCATATTTTATACCTCTTTCAAAGAGAATTGAAAATTAGAGAAAATTAATCTCTTGATATTAACCTTATTATCAAGAAATCCGAAAGTATATATAGATATAGAAATAGATATATATTGGACATCTTCAAAAATGGAAAAAGAAAGAAAGTTGTTACGTTGAATAAAAATAAAATATTAACAAAGAAGAAAATTGAGAAGATCTTTGTCTAATGTATGATTCATTTATTTTCTTAAAAAAATAATAATAATTAATTAAAGTATTTAAGATACATGATTAGGAGCATGTGATTGCTGAATTGACTAATACTGTGCCTTCTGACTCATTTACATAGAGCTTTGCAAATTGAGTACTAAATTACCAAATAATATAAATATCCATAAAAATATATAAATATAAATATATATCTCATGTGACTCACCACGTGAAATTCAAATCAAACAACGTGCCATTACATGTTCTTTCCCATTGCTTTGTTATTTCCAAAGATATAAATATGATATTGCTTTTATTCTTCTTCTAGGTTTTTTTGTCTAGCCAACGTACGTCACCAAAAATATATATAATTATAACATTAATGGGTTTTGTATTGTTGCTTTAATACCCAACTTAACTAATATAGGACTTTGTTGGCCTACTTAAAATTGATAGGAATATTAAAGAACTACGAATCAATAAATTTAAAGTCAATGTCTAATTCAAAAAAATTAAACTTTAAAAGTAGAAGCGTATATATATATATAAGAAAATAATAAGGTATTTAAGTGCATTTTATTGGGTTTTTGGTGAAATTAAAGGTCCAATGGTATTCTTGTAATTATGGGCAAATGGTATTTTTATAAATTAACCCATCTTTCTCTTACGGCTGAAAAATTGTGACCTTGAGAAGAAAAGAGAGCAGCAACAGTTTTTGATTAAAAAAAATGAGTATCAAAATTACAAATTGGTGATTATTGTTGATTATCTGTAATTGTGAATTCCTCATTGCTCGTAATAAAATTATTCAAGCTGGTTCTCAAAGTGGATATAGACCAAACTGGTTGAACCACTATATATCTTGGTGTTCGTCTTTACTACTTTCAATTTATTCAGCTGATTGTTTGCATTCTGTTTGACCATCTAAGTTAGGTTCAAAACTCTCACAAGTGATATCAGAGCTCCATTCGATCCAAGGAGGGTGTGTGGTAGTGTGCTGGCATATTATTTGTTCAGGAGAATTTTTTGTGAGGAATTAATTTGACAGATGGCTTCGATGTCTACACGGTTCGAAGTTGTTAAATTTGATGGGAAAGGTGATTTTGGGTTATGGGGGAAAAAGATTAGGGCTAGTTTGGTACAACAAAAGGTAGCCAAAATCTTAGACGAAAATGACCTTCCACCAACAATTACAGAAGCTGAAAAAAGGATATAGATGAGATGGCCTATTCGACGATAATTCTGTATTTGTCAGATGAAGTGTTTAGGCTAGTAGATGAGGCCACTACTACAGCAGAATTATGGAAGAAATTAGAAAGTCTTTATTTAACTAAGTCCTTGCAAATAAATTATATCTAAAAAAGAAATTCTTTGGATATAAGATGGACTCTAGTAAAGGCTTAGAAGAGAACCTAGATGAATTCCAGAAGATTATAGTTGATCTCAATAACATCGGTGAGAAGATGTCGGATGAAAAATCAAGTAGGTATTCTTCTGAATTCATTGCCTGAATCATATCGAGAAGTTAAGGCAACTATTAAATATGGACGGGAATCATTATCCATGGATATAGTGTTGGACACCTTAAGAACAAGAAACCTCGAGATTAAAAAGGAACACAAGGACGGAGAATTACTCATGGCCAGAGGCAGAAGTGAGAAAAAGAACGGAAAAGGAAAAAAAAGTCGAGATCTAGGTCAAAATCAAAGGGGAAAGCCAAAAAATGTTTCCTATGTCATAAAGGACACTTTAAGAAAAATTGCCCTTTGAATAAAAGCAAGGAAGCATCAAGTAGCAAGCATGCAGGGGATCTAGTGCAGCAAATGTTACTGATGGGTATGATTCAGTAGAGGTCTTAATGGTGTCCAGCAGGGATATTCAAGATGCTTGGATCATAGATTCAGGGTGCACGTTTCACATGACTCCTAATCAGGATTTCTTGATTGACTTTCAGGAAAATGATGGGGGATCAGTTTTTCTTGGTGATAATGGTGCTTGTGATGTAAAAGGAATTTGTTTAGTTCGAATTGCAACACATGATGGAATGATTAGAATTCTTACTAATGTAAGATATGTTCTAGAACTCAAATGAAATCTAATTTCTCTAGACGAATTAGATAGAGCAGGTTATTCTTATAAATCTAAGAATGGAGTTCTGAAGATTATCAAGGGTTCTTTGGTTATGTTAAAGGGGACCTTGAGGAATGACCTTTATGTGTTAGAGGGTACTGCAGTTTCAGATAGTGTTACTGTTGCATCTGGGAAAGAAACAGATAAGTCTATGTTATGGCATAACAAACTAGCTCATGTGAGTGAAAGAGGTCTTCAAGCTCTTTCACAACAAGGTTTGCTTGGAGGAGTTAAAGACATTGAACTCCCATTTTGTGAACATTGCATAATGGGAAAGTCTACCAGAGTGAAGTTTGGGAAAGGGAAGCATTCTACTAAAGGAATTTTGGATTATGTTCATTCAGATTTGTGAGGTCCTACAAAGGTACCTTCTATGGGAGGTTCGAGATACTTCATGTTGATCATTGATGATTTTTCAAGGAAGGTATGGATGTATCCACTAAAAAAGAAGGATGAAGCTTTTGGAAAATTTCTTGAATGGAAAAAGTAGGTTGAGAACCAAACAGACAGGAAGGTAAAGTATCTGAGGACAGACAACGGTTTAGAATTTGTGAATCACAAATTTGATAAATTTTGCAATTATGAGGGAATCACGAGGCATTTCACTATTACGTACACTCCACAGCAGAATGGTTTAGCTGAAAGGTTCAACAAAACAATTATGGAGTGTACAAGATGTCTCTTGAAAAATACTTCATTACCCTTGAAGTTTTGGGGGAAAGATGCCCAAATAGCCTGTTATCTCATTAATAGGAGTCCGTCTTCCGCTTTAGGCTTAAAGACTCCTCCGGAGATATGGACAGGAAAAGCTCCAAGTTTGGATCATCTTAGAGTGTTTGGGCGTTCAGCTTATGCTCATGTTAAGGGGGAAGCTGAATAAGAGGACACTGAAATGTATGTTTATTGGCTATCCTCAGGGTGTTAAAGGATATAAACTTTGGTACTTGGAAGAGGGCAAAAATAAATGTATTATCAGCAGATATGTGACCTTTAATGAAACAAAGATGCCATTTCGTGTCAAAGAGCAGCAGAAACAGCAGGCAATTAATCAAGTAGAAACAGAGGTTAGAATTGATTCTAAAGCACCCATCAGTTAGTTCAAGGAATCTAGTGATCAGTCATCTAGTTCTGATGGTAGACAGCCTCAACTATAGATGACATTGATTGATGAGGGAGCTTTCGGTAAAGAAAGTTCAAGTAGCAGTGACCTACAGAACTATCAGATTACACGTGACAGGCCTCAGCGGGTGAGACAGGCTCCTACGAGGTATGGTTATGCTGATTTAGTTGCTTATGCTCTTACTTGTGCAGTTGACAGTATTGAAGTAGAGTCTCTTACTTTTGAGGAGGCAATTGTATCTGATTCGAGGGAACAATGGAAGGATGCTATAGAAGCAGAGTTGTTCTCATTGCAGAAGAATCATACATGGTCATTGGTTCCAAGGCCTCCTAATCAGAAACTCATT
Source organism: Benincasa hispida (assembly GCF_009727055.1). NCBI lineage: Eukaryota > Viridiplantae > Streptophyta > Magnoliopsida > Cucurbitales > Cucurbitaceae > Benincasa > Benincasa hispida. Next base: position 70,937,095 of record NC_052359.1, on the reverse strand, counting down.
CAGTCAAAGTGGATTTATAAAATCAAGCTGTGACAACAAGCCTAGGTATAAGGCTAGACTGGTAGCCAAGGACTACACTCAAAAGGAGGGAGTTGACTTTCATGAGATTTTCTCTCCGGTGGTGAGGCATTCGTCCATTTGATTAATTTTATCTATTGTTGTTCACTTTGATATGTCTGTTGAACAGATGGACATCACCACAACTTTCTTTCATAGAGAATTGGAGGAAGTGATCTATGTGGCTCAACCTAAGGGCTATGAGGTGAAATGAAAGAAAGACATGGTTTGTCGTCTTCACAAGTCTATCTATGGACTGAAGCAATCGCCGAGACAGTGGTATATTAGGTTTGACACCTTTATTCTGAAGAAGGGGCTTCACAGAAGCTCATATGATGCCTGTGTGTACTGGAAACTATCTCAGAAAGGTACATATATTTATCTACTTTTGTATGTAGATGATATGATCTTGGTATCTAAGGATTATTCTGAAATCTGTGATCTCAAGAAATGGTTGAGTAGTGAATTTGAGAGGAAAGATTTAGGTAAACTGAAAAGGATCTTAGGCATAGATGTGAAAAGAGATAGGGAGAAAGGTTTGTTAACCATTTTGCATGAGAGTTATGTGCATAAACTGCTTGAGAAGTATAATATGTCTGGTTGTAAGGCAGTTTTGACACCTTTAGCATCTCATTTTAGGCTTTCTTCGTCTCAATGTCCTGTTACTGAACAAGAAAGGTTAGAGATGTCTAATATTCCCTATTGTAATGTTGTTGGAAGTATTATGTATTTGATGATTTGTACTAGGCCTAACTTGGGATATGCTATGAGTATGATAAGTAAGTTTATGTCAAATCCTGGGAAGGAGCATTTGAATGTAGTTAAATGGGTGCTTCGATATTTGAAAGGTAGTGCCAGTGTATCATGTTTTAGCAGGAATTGTGATAAATCAGCACTGTTGGAAGACTTCACAAATGTAGATTACGCTGTAGACCTTGATAAAAGAATGTCTTTATCAGGTCACATTTTTCATTTGTTTAGTAATGTGGTCAGTTGGAAGGTTGCTCTACAGTCAGTTGTTGCTTTGTCTACTACTGAGGCAGAGTATATTTCAGTGGGTGAAGTTGTAAAAGAGTCAATGTAGTTGAAAAGGATAGTTGGTGAGTTGTTATTGCAGGAGTTCATTCCTATCATCCGTTGTGATAGCCAGAGTGTTATTCATCTTGCGAAGAATCCATCTCATCACGAACAGTCTAAGCATATCGATGTCAAATTTCATTTTATCAAAGAAGTTGTGGCCCAGAAAGATGTTGAACTGGTCAAGGTTCACACAATTGAGAATTTGTTAGATATGTTAACCAAGGTTATTCCAGCCCATAGGTTTAAATACCTATTAGATGGGTTAATTATTAAATCTGGATGATAGGGAGATTGGAGAATCAACTTGGCACTTAAATATTCTTGTTATGAGGGAGATTTGTAGAAAATAACAAGGTATTTAAGTAGGTTTTATTGAGTTTTTGGTGAAATTAAAGGCCCAATGGCATTCTAATAATTATGGGGATATGACATTTTTATAATTGAACCCATCTTTCTCTTAGGGCTGAAAAATCGTGACCTTGAGAAGAAAAGAGAGCAGCAGTTGTTTTTTATAAAAAAAAAAAACGAAAAAGGGAGAGGCAGCCGTAGTTTTCGAAGGAGAAACACCCGAGAGTGGTGTTCGACCGTGTGGGTCTTCTCTGACAGCGTGCAAGCAAGGCGACGACTGGTTATCGTTCAGCGCGTGGTTCGCTGGTCAGTGAGCGCTGGTTGTCTTCGTCCGGCTGGTTTCATCCGACTGTGGGTCTGTCAGTGGCTGTGGTTTTCATTCGCATGCGGGTGTCTTGGTTTCGGTGGGTACATCGATTGTCAGTGATAGAGAGATACGCGCAGGTCTGCGCATGGTTCGTCGGTCAGAGGCGAGTTAGTGCACTTGATTTGTGTTGTATTTCTAGCGGATTGTTCTCGGTTTTAGAGGCGACGTCTTGTGCGGATCTCTCGGTATTGGGTATCAAAATTACATGTTGGTGATTATTGTTGATTATCTGTAATTTTAAATTCCTCATTGCTCATAATAAAATTAATTCAAGCTGGTTCTCAAAGTGGATGTAGACCAAATTGGTCGAACCACTATAATCTTGGTGTTTGTTCTTTACTGCTTTCGATTTATTCGGCTGATTGTTTGCGTTCTGTTTGGCCATCTAGATTAGGTTCAAAATTCTCATATATATATATATATATATATATAATATAAAAGTCGAAATAATAGGTAGATAGATAAAGTCTAGATAGAACACGTGTTCTTCTTTGCACTTTATCTATTTAGTTTCTCCTCCTTTTATAAGAAGAAGCAATTCTCAATGACGAGGATGAGAGAAAAATTGAAGTAAACCTATATCACATTGGAGATCATAAATTCCTTCTAGTCGATCATAATGAATGAAATAAAAAACTATTCTCGTTATAATTTAATTCTAAGGCCACTCATCAAACTAAAATTAATAGAATAACAGTTGTTGATACGTTTTTGTTCATGCCTCATTAATAAACACTATTTTATACAAATGTTAAAATAATTTGAGATAGCAAAACAATAACACATTAAATATAGACGTGTGGAGTCCCATGATAAAGAAATTTTCAACAAAAACTTCCTTTAATAATCATCTCGGTTCCATTTTGATATATAATATTTCATTTCTAGGTTTATATTTTTGAAATTTATGTATGGTTTACTTTCAAATTTTTAACCATACACCTTTTTATTAAAGAAATATTTGAATTTTTGGTTAATTTTATTTTTTTAAAAAAAAACAATTTTCAAAACTTGTGTTATCAGTATATATATGACAAAATTTAAATTCAGCGTTCAGAATCTATCAATAATAGACTATACCACTGATAAAGTTTGTCAACAATAGAGTCTATCACGGATAGATTTTACTATATTTACCATTCGTTAAAAATATTGTTGCACAATTATTAGTCCTAAAACATTAGTCATTATAATTATCTTTTTAAAAAATTAAATCTAAAAATACAACTTTCTCGTTATCCACTTTTATGAGTATTTTTCATTAATATCTGAGTCCATTTTTGAAAGCTAGAAAAGAAAATGTAGTTTGTGTTGTTTGGGGGGAATTTGACAATAATTTAAATGGAAGATAGAAATCAGCACAATATAACAAAAAAAAAAAAAAAACGGCTATCAAATCGAGCTCATGTTTTACGTGAGATTGAAATTATTATAAATTATTGTTTTTTAAGGAAAAAAAAAAGCATAGATTGTCGGGTTGATCAAATTGTTTATACATACATTTATAGGCTAGTTTTTGACATCTGATAACCATTTTGTTTTTTTAAAAAAAAAAAATTAAGCACATGGACATTATTTCCACTATCAAATTTCTTCCTTATTTATCTACTTTTCACTAACCATTTAAAAAACCAAGCAAATTTTGAAAACTAAAAAAAGTAGTTCTCAAAAAGTTGTTCAACTATTGTATTTAAAAAGATGCAAATCATTGTAAGAAATATGAATGATATAGGCTTAATTTTCAAAAAAAAAAAAAAAAAAAATCAAATTGTTACCCCAATAGGGCGTGAATGTTTGATGGTTGATAAACTTTTGTACTTTAGTGAGTGTGGATTTTTTTTTTTTTTTGAACAAATAGTGATTATGAATTAATCTCGACAAATTTGGAGTTAATGTGTGATTTTTTGTCATCCCTAAGTGATTCTCGGGATGTTGAAGGATGTTTAAATTTGGCTACCAGCAACTAAAAAAATTATGTCTCACTCCATTTAAAATTGCATTAGAAAAATACTCAAAAAAATCTAAAATACAATTATCTTTTTTCAAGAGAAGTTTCATTTCTTAAAAATGTTTCTTAAATTTGTGTTATATATGAGAAAAATGGACGAGTTAGTAAGAGTATTCAAACTTGAGAAATAGTATGATTTGTTGTCATTTAAAATGAGATTAAACAAGAGAAACTAAATTTTTATTGCCTTTCACTATATTTATTGATTAAAAATTTGATAGATTATTGAGATAATTGAAAGAATAATAAATGAGGCTATATGTAGAGGAAAAAAAAAGTGATAGATTATTGAAGCAAATGTTCATCTAAGCAATATAGATATTGTGTTGAGAAAAGAAAAAAAATCAAACAATGAGATGCAAAAGAAGCTAAAGGACAAAAGGCTAAGGTTGTGTAAAGCTACAATTGGCTAGCTTTTTCTCACTAAAAAAGTTTATGATATAATTGTTTATGTAAATTATTTTTTTAGGTAAGAGAAAAGGGTTCATGTTATATAAAGTAATAGAACAATAAATAGCTCATTTTGCTTGGAGGAAGATAGTCCAAGTTAGCTGCAAATTAATGTGTGAATGAAAATAATGTATACCAAACCACCAACTATCTTTGACTTCAAATGGGATATTTATCTTATACTAAAAATATATAATTGATTTCAGGACAATAAACTTGTGTTGGAGACAGATTTAGAAATTTTATTTCACATTAAAATGCTTGTTACTATATAGTAAATAACTAATATTTTTACTTTAATTACTTCTTAAATTATCCATTTGTGTGTTTGTTGTTAATTAGGACATCGTTCGATAATCACTTTGTTTTTTAAAATTAATCTTATGAATACTACTTCCACCTTTAAATTTCTTCATTTGTTATCTATTTTTCACCAATAGTTTAAAAAATCAAGCCAAATTTTGAGAATTAAAAAAGACTAGCTTTCAAAAAGTTATTTTTGTTTTTAATTTGGTTACGAATTCAATCATTGTACTTAAGAAATATGCAAATCATTATTAAAAAAACTAGATGAAATAGATTTAATTTTAAAAAACAAAAACAAAAAATCAAATGACTACCAAACGGGGCATAAGCTTTTTGAGATGTTAATGTTGGTGTAAATACTAATATTGTTTAGTAGATGAAATTAACTAGTTTAAGGAATTTGAATTTATAACTTTTTTATTTGGACATATGTTTTAACTAGTTTAACTATATATTTAGGTTGTTTAATATATATATATAAAAACACACACATATATATATATATATACACGCATACATACTTAGAGTGATGTTATTCTAGTAATATGAAACTTTTTTAATGGAAGAGGACACAACAAACATACAATCTTAAGTTAAAAGTGACCAACATTATATCATTCACCATTTTGAAAATATGAAGAACACATCATTCTTTTAATAATTTGGTTTCTCAATTTTAATAAATTTGAGTTAATTCACGAGAGTTAATCCAGAGGTCCATGATGTCATAGAAAAACCGACAAAAAATAACAAAATTTATCTCAAATGAGTAAAATATTCCTTTTATTTTTTTAATATATTTTATGAATTTTTTTATGTTTATATTTGTTTTTGAAAAATATCTAATGATTTTGATATTTTCTCAATACTTCTATAGACATTTTCATAGAATTGAAACCTCTAATTTTTTTTTCGTCGACATCTAACATTTTTATCATTACTTCAATTGAAGAAACCAACATTTTCAATGTCGGCACTTAGAACCTTGGTCACAATTGATGAAAAATTTATCAAAAAAATTAAGGATTAGTAATTACTTTTAAAAATCAAATGGATTCGGTCACATATGTGAAGAACAAAAGGAAAAGAAAGTTTTTTTTTTTTTTTTTTTAATTGGCTCTCCAATTGTCGTCGTGCTTTTTATTTCGGGTTCTTTAAAAATGGCTCAACTTTAGTAATTCAATTTTTTTAGTAGAAAAATATCTTTTCGTCCCAGGATTTTGAATTTAGTTTCTATTTGTATGTTTCAAAATCTAACCACTTTATACCTGAGATCTCAATAATGCTCAATTTTTTAGTCCTTCAAATAACAAAACCATTAGTGACTTAACGAAAAAATACTAATTTAAAATTAGTCCAGTCATCATCTTAGTCACTCTTCCATTAAGTCATTAGTGGCTCTATTATCTCAGGGACTAAAATTGAGCATTATTGAAATCTCAGGATAAAAGTGTTTGATTTTAAAACATAGAGACCAAATAGAAACTAAACTCAAAACCTAGAGACCAAAAGAGTTTTTTTTTTTTTTTAATTCACTATTTTTAATGTAATGTAAGGTTACTATCAACCAATTTAAGCATTCATTCATACTAATTTAAAACATAGTTCAACTAGCTAAGTCATATACCATCAACTGTCAGAGTTTGAATCCCCCACTCTATTTGATACGAACAAATGAATTCAATCATGTCAGATAAATTTTAAGAAAGTTATCAAGAAAGAACCATACATGCTGGCCAAATTTACCAACCAAAGAAGTTGCATTAAGTGAAGTCGAGGGAAATCAAGTTTCATTAAGGGACAGAGACTCTAAACTACTTCAAATAGGGTTTCATTTACTTTTAAATGGAAGATTGGAAAATGTAGAATTTTAGGTTTTAAACCTTGGAAACTTGTAAGGTCTGTATATTGTGTGTGTTAGAGTGAATTGTCAAATCAACACTGTCAACGTGTCTTCAAAACATGCTAGGTCACTAACAAGTCATCAAATAGGAAAATCCACATCACCATCTTCCAGAAGCTCCAATAAGTTAGAAGGTTGTTCAAGGGAATATTCCTCTAACCAATGAAAAGGGTCCATCCGTATATCAATATAATTTCTATGCTTTTATTCTGAATTATTTTTCACCCTAATTGAATGGGTTTTCCCCTGTATAAATTGTACCAAAATCATCTGATTCCTTGAGTGAAATATCAAAGAAAATTTCTCCCTAATTTCATAAAATCTCTATATTTTTTCTTGGCATCAAAGTAGTATGGAAAATGCCACCTTTACTAGAGTTTCCACCAAAAATAGCAACCCACCATTAAATCAGCTCTTGAATCAAATTACTACAATAAAATTGGATCGTGGAAACTATCTGCTGCGAAAAAACCTTAGCTCTTCCTATTCTCAAGAGTTATAAGTTGGAGGGGTATCTTATAGGTGAGAAACCGTGTTCCCCAAAATTTATTTCTTCAACTGATGGAGAAACAAGTGCCTCTGTTGCTGAAGTTTCCTTTGGAACTAAGGAGTGTCGTTAAGCTCTACGACTGGAAGAATGGTGAATCCACAATTTGACAGTGGGTCACCATAGATCTACTACTATTGGGATGGCTCTATAATTCTATGACACTAGAAGTAGCAACCTAACTAATGGGTTTCAATAACACCAAGGATCTGTGGGAAGCAACTCAAGACCTGTTCAACATTCATTCTAGGGCTAAAGAATATTTTCTTCGTCAAGTGTTTCAGACCACTCGGAAAGGTAACTCTAAAATGGAGGATTACTTACGTAATATGAAAACTAATGCTAACAATCTTGGTTAAGTCGATAGTCTTGTTCCTAGGCGAGCTTTGATTTCTCAGGTACTTTTGGCACTACAAGAAAAAGAAGCTCTCCCGACGCCTAAATCCATCATTGGGAGTTCAGTCATCGGGAGATAAGGTCTCTCCCGACAACGTAAGGGACCTTTAAGAGTTCCTAAGGAACTTCCGACGATTAAATCACCGTGTCGGGAGATAGAACCTATCTCCCGACGCACTAAGGGACCATCAGAAGATAGGATCTATCTTCCGACGTGGTGATTTAATCGTCGAGAGTTCCTTAGGAACTCCCAACGGTCATCGATAGCCGTTGGAAAATCTGACCTGGTATATACCCAGATCGCAGCCTCCCTTCTTCCCTATTAACCTCAATCTGAAACCCTAGCCTGTGTCGCCTGCCTTACCGTTCGCCTACCGTCAATCCGATCGCATGTCGTCGTCACTCGCTACCGTTGTCATCGCCGTTTGCATCTCTTCATCGTTTCCTGTCGCCGTTCACATCTCTTCGTGTGCCTTGCCATTCGCCATCCTTCACCATTCGTAGATCTCCGGTCATCTGCCGTTCGTAGATCTCCCCTTGTTCGCCATTCATTTCCTTTTGCATGCCTCTACTGTTTGCAGATCTCTGCCGTTCATTTTGCAGATCTTCGTTGTTCACGTGTCGTCCGCTGCTCCGGTGTCCTTCACAAGTTTTCAACAGGTTTTCCCACATCTCTTTCATTTCCTTTCTCTTATTTTGCGAATTCAAGCCATTGTTTAATTTATCATGAATTTGAAATTTGATTACTATTGCTTTGATTTATTGTCATTTAGCATCTATCTCTCTTGTTGTTCTTTAAATTAAATCTAATGTTTCTTGCATAGGTTTTTTTTTTCCTTCCTTGTTGCCCTAATTGAGATTGACTCATTTCATTACGTTACAATTTCTGCAATTTTGTGAATTGTGGATGTTATTGTGAATTATGGATTGTGGATTGTGGAAGCTACAATTTCTGTAATTTGGTGGATTGAGTCTTTTTTTTTTCCTTTTAATTCTTAAGGTTAGGGATTTATTGACTTGATTGGCTATAATTAATTAAAAATATCTTTCAAATTTACTATGATGTTTGTGTCTTTGCTCATACTTAGTCCAAAATCTCTTGGAAAGGAAATTGATGTTTACTTGCAGCCGTTGATTGAAAAGTTGAAAGAGTTATGGACAATTGGTGTGCAAGCTTATGATTCTATTACTGGTGAGTTTTTTCAACTATATGCCACCTTATTATGGTCTATTAATGACTTCTCTGCGTACGGTGACCTATCTGGATGGAGTACAAAAGGTTATCAAGCATGTCCAATATGTAAAGAAGATAATTCGTCTTTCGGGATAAGAGGAAAAATATCATTTATGAGACATCGACATTATCTTCCAGATAATCATAGTTGGCACTAAAGTAGGCAACATGATGAAAAAGTTGAACGTAGACCTCCTCCAGTCGTAATGAATGGAGAAGAGACTTTACAACAAATAAAACTTTTCTATGCTTAGCAAACATCCATCGAAGCAAGATAAGAAAAGAAAACGAATTCTAAACTGGATTAAGAAAAGTATTTTTTTCCAACTTCCATGCTGGTTTAGACTATTGTTACGACATAAATTGGATGTAATGCATATTAAAAATATATATATATGCGACAATTTGGTGGGACATTGTTTTATTGAAGGAAAGACAAAGGATACAATGAACGCTTGATTAGACTTACAAGATTTGAAGATAAGAAAGGACCTACACTTGATACAGGTCGATAACATATTTGTAAAACCACATGCAACGTACACATTAACTAATAGTGAACGGATTTCGTTTTGTAAGTATTTGAAATCAATGAAATTTCCTGATGTATTTGTGCCTAACATATCACGATATGTGAATGACAAATATGGAAAAATACCAAAGCTAAAAACACACGACGGTCATGTGTTACTTCACAGACTACTCCCTATTGGTGTTCGAGCATACCTACCGAAGAATGTATCCACTGATATTGTTGAATTGTGTACATTCTTTCGCGACTTATGTGCAAAAACAATATGTGTAAGTGATTTGAACAGACTATAAGCAAAGATCATAGTCATACTTTGTAAGTTGGAGAAAATATTCCCATCTGCCTTCTTCGATGTAATGATACACCTTGTTGTTCGTCTACCATATGAAACCAAAGTGGTGGGTCTAGTTAGTTACAGTTGGATGTATCCTATTGAAAGAAGTTTACGAACATTAAAACAATTTGTACGGAACAAAGCACGTCTTAAGGGGTCTATAGCGGAAGCATATGCATGAATGAATCATGGAACTTCTACTCGCGATATCTAAGTGGGATTGAAACAAGATTCAATAGAGATGAACGAAATGATGATAACATTCCCGATCATGAGATATTTGGTGAATTTGAATTATTTAGGCAGAGGGTACGACCATTAGGGGAGTCAACTTTACGGACACTATCAGTGGAGGAAAAACATATCGCACATTGGTACATTCTCAATAATTGTAAAGAAATAACAGACTATCACAAGTACGTTTCAAACTTTATAATTTTCTAAGTTCTAGGATAAGTACTTTGATATAACTTTCAAATGATCAATTTTCTAGGCAACACTTGAGGTTAATTCGTCGTGAAGCTAAAAGCAACTCTCACTTATATATAAGACATCAACACAAATTTCCCCATTGGTTCAGATCTTAGGTATACATAGTATTGGAATTTTAGAGATGATTCATTTTTTGTAGTCATTTTTAATGTATAATTAATTATTAGGTTCTACAACGACACATGAGAGAAGATATCTCCGATTTCACTTGCAATGGGACCTTTGTCTAAGGTGCACTCTTACAATGGATGCATTGTTAATGGGGTACGATTTCACACTATAGAGCGTGATAATCGTCGAACTACATAAAATAGTGGAGTCCTAATGGCCAAGGAGATCAGTGGGAATGGAAGTGTGGATAACAATTTCTACGGTGTTGCAGACGAAGTACTAGATTTCCAATATGCGAATAGAAGACGTGTTTTTTTGTTCAAGTGTAGATGGTTTGACACAGATAACAACAAAAGTAATAGGATACATGTAGATTTAGGATACAAATCGATCGATATATCACACTTTTGGTAAGTCAATGAGCCTTTCGTCTTTGTTATCCAAGCACAACAAGTCTTTTACATCGATGACATAAAATATGATAGAAATTGGAAAGTTGTTCAAGTAGTCCAAAATAAGCGAATGTGGGATGTATCGGAAGTTGATGATGTTGAAAATGCAAAACTAGATTTACTAGAAATTGTCGGTGGAGTCTAAGTGGGTGAAACCATTGAGGAGGTTACTTTATGCAGAGTTGACGTTGATCCTATAGTTTTGGAAAGACCAATTATTCGACATGGCAATGATGACTTTATAAATGATGATGAAGAATAATTACCTCCCAATAACAGTTCAAATGTTGATGAATAATTTGATTTATATGACGATGATGAGTAATCATGTATCTACTCAATTCTCTTTCTCTGTTTACACGTATTTCATATTAATTTTATACTGTTTTGTCTTTTTTATGTTTGTATAGATACGATGTCAACCCCTAATAAGCAACAAAAGGCTAATGAAGAATTCTAGGAGCAAAAGATATATCTAAGAAACATGGGATCTTCTATGGGTGACACTTCAGGTTAGTATATTTTGAAATATATTCAGTTAACTGAAATAAATCCTAAACTATTTTAAATTTTTTATTCCTCAGATATTAGCTCGGCATCCACTCGGAGGAAACGCGGGCATTTTCGAAGTTGGAAAAATACGTCCAAAAACATGGCAGAATTCCAATCGTGATAAATGAGGGGGAGACGAAACCGATTTCTCAACATTCAATAAGATTTAGTAATGCGATTGGTGTCGCCGTGAGATCTGCATTTCCAATATGATGTCGTATTTTTTCTAAGGTTTCAAACATGTTTATAGAATTGGCTAAGAGTCAATTGTTGGTAAGTTATAAGTTTATTCTTTTAGAGTCAATTGTAAACTAAGAGTCATGAACATCATATATGTTAATTCTTCTTTTATTCTTTTGTAGCCTCATTTCATGCTTGATCTATCCAGTCAACGACTTAACCATTTTACAGAACATCAAATGAAAACTCCTTCAAAGAATTTAGAGTAGATTTGTGCAGACATTACAAGAAATTTCGCAATCCTCAGCAAGCACGTGCCAACTTGCCTAGCTAGCTTAAAAATAGACCAGAAGATTGGTATTTTTTGTGTGATCGCTTCGAGAGTGAAGTGTTTCAGGTTAGAATAATTTAGGGCATTTATCATTTACTGCATTTACTATTATAAAATATTTTATTATTATTATTTTTATTCAAATGTAGAAAATGTCGGAGACGAACAGGAAGAATAGAGAGAAATTACAGTTCGACCATGTAGGCGGATCGAAGTCGTTCCTGCAAATTCAATCAGAGTTGCAGGCAAAGAAAGGTCGAGAAATAGGACATGTTGACCTATTTAGGGAAACACACTCTAAAGGTGGCAAGTTCGTGAACGAGGCAGCTGAAAATGCACATGTAACATTTTTTTTGTTTTACTTTCGTGTTGTTTTTCATTTTTAACTCCAGTCACTCGTACTTACTCATTTAATTAATATGTCCAGAATCAAATGTTAGAATTACAATCCAACCCCACTCCAAAAGGTTCTCAACCACTAACAGGGAATGAAATCTGTGAAACGGTTTTGGATAGATGACCCAGATATTCAAAAGGCCTAGATTGGGGCCCTAAACCTAAGTCAATAAGGGGTAGCAGCTCATTGAGTTCGTCATCTACTAAAGGAACGAAGATAGAGGTGAAGGAATTGAGAACCAATTTCGAACAGTCTCAGTCGAGGATTAAGGAACTTGAAGACGTTAAAAAACAAATGAAAGAGAATCATGCATGACAAATGGAAGAAATGAAAAAAAAAATGATTGAAGACATGATACGATCACAGAGAGGAGGGCCATCGAATTAGGTGTGATTACTTCATTGTTTAGTTGTCTAATATATTTCTATCCTGCAGTTATGGTAGCAAAGTAGTTATGTCTTAGTAGCTTTATGATAAAGAATTGTTGGCTATTCTGCAGTTATGGCAGCCAAACAACTGGATTTTGATGTGTTTTTTGTCATTATTGTGTGTGGGGGTGGGTCAAACTTGGAGTTTTTTGTGTGTTTATGGATGTTTATGAAGTTTGAACGTGTTGTGGGAGGTGGGTCAAGTTTGGTTTAGATTGTTTTGGGAGAAAATTTGAGTTTTATGTGTGTTCGCTCTTGTTTACGAAGTTTGAATATATTGTGGGGGTGGGTAGAATTCAATTATAATCATTTTAGAGTTGAACTTGTAGGTTTTTTGGTTTTTTTTTTTATGTTTATGAGAAGCTTCATGTTTGATGTGGGCATAGGTAGAGTTTGATTATACTCATTTTGCTCGTTTTATCGTTGAACTTGGAGTTTTTGTGTGTTTATGAATGTTTATGAAGTTTGAATGTGTTGTGGGGATGGGTCGAGTTTGGTTTAGATTATTTTGGGGAGAAAGTTTGAGTTTCATGTGTGTTCGTTCTTGTTTATGAAGTTTGAATATGTTGTGGGGGTGGGTAGAGTTCGGTTATCATCGTTTTGGAGTTGAACTTGTAGGTTTTCTTATGTTTTTTTTATATTTATGAGCGTCGAAAATGTCGTGGGGGTGAGTAGAGTTTGATTATACTCGTTTTACTTGTTCTACCGTTCAACTTGGAGTTTTTGTGTGTTTATGGATGTTTATGAAGTTTGAACGTGTTGTGGGGGGTGTGTTCGTTTGGTTATAATCGTTCTTTTCTATAAAAGATTATGACATTTGAATGCTTTTGTTTTATTGTAGGATGTTGTTCGGAGATGAGGTTGGATGATTGTTCAAGATGCTATGTTCCAAACGTTGTTTTCTTTTTTGTATTTATTGACGTTGTTTTCATTTTATTTCTTCTATGTATTTCTGAAAACAAATTTCTTTTATTTAGTATCCACTTTGTTTTATTGTAGAATCTTGTAACTTTTTCATTTATTTGTTATAGTATGAACTTCGTTTTCTTTGTTTTATTTATTATGTGAATCTGTTTGAGTTGGTTAATGATGCTTTACAGGTTATTCAGATCAAATTTCAAAAAATTACAAATTACAAATTAAAAAAAATTTAAAAGTCAATATTCAACCAATGAAGGAACTCCCCATGCTTATTTTAGCGCATCGGGAGTTTCTGTAACTCCCGACAAATAAAATAGGTTGTCGAGAGTTCTAAAACTCCCGATGCATAGAATAGCGCTCGGGAGTTCTATGTTCCTAAAACTCCCGACGCATAAAACAGGCTGTCAGGAGTTGTTCTAGAACTCCCGATGCATAGAATAGCACGTCGGGAGTTTTAGAACAACTCATGACGGCCTGTTTTATGTGTTGGGAGTTCCTCTCCCAACGGATTTTTCTCGACCAAACTCTCGACGATCCATCTGTCGTCGGGAGAGTATCTCCCGACGCAGTTTCCACCATTTTTCGGCGATTTAGGGCATCGAGAGAAGTGCTATTTCTTGTAGTGTGGGCCACAATGAAATGTACAATGTGTTGCTATGATTCAAGGAAAACCGGATATCTCATGGTTGGACATGCAATCTAAACTTCTCCTCTATGAGAAATGACTAGAACATCAAAATACTCTGAGGAATAATGGAAATGTTGTTAGCAATGGTGCAATGAATATAGCACAAAACAGAAACCTCAACGACTTAAGGTCACCAAGCAATCGGTGTCACAAAAATTTCAACAATCAGTATCACCACAACATAAGTCGATCTAACTTCAGTGGTCGACGGGAAGGTAACAATTTCAACAATGGAGGCAGCGGGAGTCAAGGTCGCAGTAGTGGACGAGGTAACAAGCCAACTTGTTAGATGTATGGCAAATATGGTCATTCTACCGTTGTTTGCTATAATAGGTTTAATAAGGAGTTCAATGGAAATACAAATCAGAACAGAAGAGGTCCTAACTCAAATGCTTATGGGAATCAAAGTCCTGTTGCTTTTGTTGCTGCTCAAAACACAAATCCTTTTGCTACAATTGAGACAGTAAGTGATTCAGCATGGTATGTTGATAGCGGCACAACAAACCATGTGACAATGGACTACTCCAACATCTCTAATCCTATTGAATATTCAGATAATGACTATGTTAGTGTTGGGAATGGAAATAAATTGCAAATAGTATGTGTTGGGAATTCCTGCTTGACTGATGCAAATAACAATCTAAGTCTTGAAAATACGTTATATGTAAAAGAACCATTGAAGGTCCTTGAGTGGAAAACAGGATCGGACACAAAAACCCAAATTTACAGAACAATGATTTTACAACAAACATACAGAAAAATGTAGGCATTTGATTAAAATACAGCAAACTAGGAATAAATTTATAGAAAAGTAAAAATGAATTTCATAAACCCTTACCTTTGAAAATCGTTCTTCAATTATAAAACCCTCGATCTGAAAGACACCACCACGAAGGAAACCATTGTACTCTCTGGGTGAGAATCCAAGAATTTATGTGTGCTTTAGCTATTTTGGAAGAGGGAGATTGAGAGAGTATAAAGGAGGAAATTGGGAAGGGAAAAGTTGGAACTTACAGAACTTACAGAATCTTCTATAAAACCTTTCCAAGAGAAAGAAGAAGAATGAAGGAACTGCCTCCCACTTTCATTATGTAGAGAGAAAAAATGGGAAGGGAGTAACAACTCCCTCCCAAAATTAATGATTTTTAAAAATAAATAAATAAATAAAATAAGTTATTTTAAATAAAACAATTAATACATATATTCATATTAATCAACAATTCATATTATATAATTATATATATTAAAACTATATATTGTATCAAATATAATATATAACATATGGTTTCTATATTGTATCATATACAATAAAACCTATAGTTCCAATTCTCTCTCACCAATGACTTTAATATAAATCACATTTATATTAAATTTGATTATATGATTCCAATTCACATGATTAATATTTGAAACATATTCAAATATTTATTTCCTCTCTAATAAATTTTATATTATAATGTATCAAATGCATTATAGTAATTGTATCATATATAATTAGATTAAAATAATTATATCACATATAATTAATTCCTTCAATTAATTTGAACAATTCAAATTAATCCAAAAATTGATTCTCAATAATTCTCGTCGAGCTATATAGAGGATCTCATGGACCTGTAGCTTGAAGTTCTAACGGTACGTAAATAATTAATTAAACTCTTTAATTAAAATATTCACCATCTGTTAACTGTCGGGCACTCTACTAAAAATGATAGCTACACTCTTCATACTACAAGTATATTTCTGTGTCCATTGGATATAACCAATCAACAGTACGAAAACCCTTCACAAATTGCTCGTAAGTACAACTGGGTCAAAATTACCGTTTTGCCTCTATAGTTACATCTAACTTCTTAAGTACCATTGATCCCTCTAATAAACAATAAATCATAGTCCAACTATGACCAAACCCCTCTCGGGCCAGAAAAGGGTGTGGCACCACATTGTTCAAGCCCCGGAATCAGCCTTTAAGGGAGCAATTTATCTACTTACCCCAACGTTGGGGAAGGAAGTGAATTCCTTCTTATGTAGCTGTGTTTCCAACTCCCCAATCAAACGAATCCCCAAAATGGTAGGCTTGTTGAGTCGGCGATCTGGCCACCCTCACCCATACAAATTAAATGACCGCCTTCATAGGCAGGAGTTCACAACTCACTTAGGATTCAGGTCATGTCACCTATGGTCATCCTGGTGAAATGTAAGTCTCTATTATGAACGGTGTTACATAATGAGACTAGTCACTTCGTGGTCCACTCTTATAAAAACTTCTTTGTATAGAATATCTCTTCTCACATGTCTCCAGATGAATGATTAGGATAAGATCATTTGTAGCACTTTTCAACATTTGTAACATCTACAAAACGGACTGTACTCGTAGTGTCACCAAGATAAGGTATCCAGTCTTATCCATCTACTACAAACCATTTAGGTTATCACTTAAAAATGATCCATCCATGTATCTCTATATACATGTTTAAGCTACAAGATAACCTTGGATGTTAGTTTATTGGTTTGTATATTTAATGCAACTATATGTCAAATAAAACATCACATATTTTATTAGATAAATAAAATGTTTGTACAATACAATTACAAACTATTGAACCAAACGAGATTTAGGGAATCAACTCAAACAATCTCCCACTTGACCTAAAGCTAGTCAGGTGTACAATATAAAAGTAAAACTAATATATAAAGTACACAAATAATAAACTAGGACATAACATGCCCAGTACAAATCTCCCACTTGCACTAGTCTAAACGTGGCTTGCCCATAGACCCATACTCTACAGGTGACCCTCAAACACCTTAGCCGTAAGGGTCTTTATAAACGGATCATCAACGTTGTGCTCCGAAGCTATATGCATGATGATCACGTCCCTTTGATGCACAATCTTTCGGATGAGGTGATACTTCCACTCTATGTGCTTTCCGGGTTCGTGATTCTTAGGATCTCGAAAATTAGCCACAACACCACTATTATCACAATAAAGGGTGATGAACTTTGACATATTTGGAACCACTTCCAGATCAGTCAGAAATTTTCTAAGTCATACAGCTTCTTTAGCAGCTTCAAAAGTCGCTACATACTCAACCTCCATGGTGGAGTTAACAATACACCCCTGTTTAGTGTTTCTTCAGACTACTGCCCCTCCGTTAAGAGTAAGTACTGATCCTGATGTGGATTTCTTAGAATCCTTATCAGTTCTGAAAATCAGAGTATGTGTATCCTGTAAAAATTAGATCCTTAGAACCATACACGAGCATGTAGTCCCTCATTCTCCATAGATACTTGAGGATATTCTTAATGGCGGTCCAGTGATTATACCCTGGATTAGATTGATATCTACTCCCCACTGTATAGTAGATGTCAGGTCTAGTACATAACATCCCATACATCGGACTACCAACAGCTGATGCATGGAGGATACGTCTCATTTTCTTAACCCCTTGAAGTGTCTTAGGACACTGTTTCTTAGACAATATAACTCCATGCCTGAAAGGTAATAAACCTCTCTTGGAGTTCTGCATCAAATACTTGACAAGCATTTTGTCATGTACGGTACTTGAGATAGAGCTAACATTTTGTTCTTTCAATCCCTAAAGATCTGAATTCCCAGAACAAACTGAGCCTCTCTCAAATCTTTCATTTGGAATTGGGTCGCTAGCCAATTCTTAACTAAAGGTATATACAAGCATGCAACAGAAGCAAAATAATCAATAAACACTCTAATTATGTTTAATTTGAGTTCTAAAAGCATGCTAAAACACATTTTTCAGAAGTGGGTTTCAAGTAACATACCTTTGATGGATTTCCTCAATTCTAAGCTGCTTCTTCAAGTAATTACAACTTCAATTCCTCAGTGAACCACCAAGAGATTTTCTCTACCATTCTTAGCCTTGAATTTTAGTGGTGGAACTCGAATTTGAGTGAATTTTTGAAGCTTTTCTTTTGAGTTCTTTTAGAGGAAGAATAAAACCTCTAGAAACTTTTTCAGCAACCTTCCATCTCCAAACTCAACAAATTGGAGGAGTTTTTATCCACTTCTAACATGCAAGCACTGAACAAACATCTTCATCTCAGCTCCAAGTTGCTATTTCAAGTGGGAATTGTGTATGTTTAATGTGGAAACATCTCCTAATTCAAAGAAGTGGAGTGTTTCCACTTTGAAAATTCAAAAATCATTTTTTATATTTTCAAAAACTTAATTTCGATTTTTTAATCAATTTCAAATTAATTAAAACCAATTTGGTTAATTCACAATTAATAAAATTCAAAATTTCAAAATCCAATTTCTCAAATTGAATTGAAATTGGAAATTAATTTGATTTTTGATTAATTAAATAATTTGATATCGAATATTAAATTAATTACACACACCTAATTTTAAACATGAATCCTATTCATGTAATTAATATTTAAATCAAGATTTAAATATTATAAACTCTCCAATTTCGTTTAATTTTAATAAATTAAACGTTAATTATATCAAATATAATTATACAAACCCTAATTTGAATTAGAACTTATCCAAATTCAAACCCTAATTTCAATTTGAACATTTTCAAATTGTTCAAATTGAAATTCAATTTGAACAATTCAGATTGATATTATTCCAAATTCACTCAATTTATTAATTCAAGGTGTTCATGTTTTACGAACTAGTAGAGGGACCTTATGGAACTATAGATCATGAGCTCCAACGATTTAAGATTAATTGGCTAACACTCTTTAGACCAATTTAAATCAATATTCGTTAACTATGAAGTCACACCACTATAGCTTGATAGTTACACTCTTCTCACTGTAGATATATTTCTGTCCACATGATTTAATCATAACCAGTAAGTCGACCATTCACAGGTTGTTCGTAATAACGGTTGGGTCAATATGTTGTTTTACCCACAATATTATATCTTACTCCTTAAGTTCCTACTGATCCTCTAATGAACAATTGGTTTATGATCCAATCACTAAACCAGATCCCTCTCGAGCCAATGAGAAAGTGGAGCTCCTTGTTCAAGACTTGGATTTAGTACTTAAGAGAACAACCTTTCTCCTATCCCTAAATCGGGTAAGCATGTACTCTGTCTTGCATTCTATGTCCCCAGCTATTTACCCGGTCTTATCTCTGAAATGGGAGACTTATTAAGCCGACGTTGTTGAGCCAACCCTCACCTATACAAATCTAAGGATAATCCCGAATAAACAGGAATTCATAGTTAGCTCAGAATTAAGATAGAGTTACCTTGGTCATCTAAGTGAAATAGTTAGTCTTAAATAGTAAACAACGTTATAAAGTAAGAGTGACTTATTTCTTGGTCCGATCTTATGCAAACTCATTGCATAAGACGCCCCCACTCCTCATGTCAATACATGAATGAATCAGGATCACTTCGTTTATAGCATCTTTACAATAACTTGTAACAGCTACAGAGTGGACCGCATCCAATAGTATTACCATAATAAGGTATCCAACTTTATTCATATACTATAGATTATTTTGACTATTTACTTGGACCTGATCCACTTTTATGTCTCCACATAAAGTTCAAGTATTCATATAATAGTCGTGGATCTTAGTTTATTGGATTTAGATTTTACAAATACAATTTATAGAATCAATAACAACTTTAGTGAAGAGATGTTGAATAACATCTTTATTGTTAATAGAATATGTTTTACTTTACAAAATGCGAGTTTTTAGGACATACAACCCAACATTAACTTCAGTTAGTAGACCTACATCATTCCTAATGAGTAAGAAATCGTCCACATACAATACTAGAAAAGATAATGAACTGTTGATGATTTTCTTGTATATACAATGTTCATCAACATTCTGATCAAAGCCATAAGATTTGATCGCAGTATCAAATCTTATGTTCTAAGATCGAGAAGCTCTCTTCAATTCATAGATGGACCGATTAAGTTTGAAAACCTTTTGTTCTTTACCTTGGCTTATGAATCTCTTAGGTTGCTGCATATAAATGGTCTCCTCAAGATTGCCATACAGAAAGGCAGTCTTGATGTCCATTTGCCAGATCTATAGTCATAATATGAGGCAATTGATAGGAGGATCCGAATAGACTTTAACATGGTAACAAGTGATAAAGTTTCCTCATAGTTGACTCCCCAACTTACGTATAACTCTTTGCCACTAGTCTAGCATTGAAAGTTTGCACTTTCCCATCAACACCTCGTTTTCTCTTGTAGATCCATTTGCAACTTATAGTTTGAACCTCATCAGGTTGATTTACAATATCCCAAACTGAATTGAAGTACATAGACTCCACTTCGAGATCCATAGCTTTGATCCACTCATCTTTGTCAACATCCTCCATTTCCTTCTTGTAAGACAATAGATCCTTAACATCTCTATTAGTTACTATAGCTAGGATTTTCGTTAAGCCTATATAATGGACAGGTGGGTTCACAACCCTCCCACTACATCGAGGTTCTCTCAACACTTGAGGTCAATTTGACCTACTAGATAATCCAACTTTAACAACTCTTGTTGAGGTGTTCGGTTCTTCAACAACTCTTGTTGAAGTTATAGTTTTTTTTTTTTGGAAGTTTCATTCAACACTATTTTACTGCAGATCATGTGCTCCCTTATGTGGTCTTCTTCTAGAAAAGTAGCGTTTATCGACACAAACACTTTATTTTCCTTAGAGTCGAAGAAGTGATCACCTCTCGATCCTTTGGGATAGCCTACAAATAAGCACAGTTTTAAACGAGGTTCCAGATTAGGATTTGCCTCAAGCATAGGTGTTGGTCAACCCTAGATTCTGAAATAACATAAACTAGCTTTACGACCATTCCATAACTCCAAAGGTATTCTCGTAACATTTTTGGATGGAACACAGTTCAAAATATACATTCCAGTTTATACTGCAAAACCCCAAAACGAATCAGGTAAGGAAGCGTAACTTATCATAGACCAAATCTTGTCCAATAGGGTTCGATTTCTCCTTTATGATACACCATTTTTCTAAGGTATACCAGGTGCTAAGAGTTGGGATACAATTCCATGCTCTATCAAATAGTTTTGGAAGTAAGACCCAAAAACTCTCCACCTTGATCAGATTGAAATGTCTTAATTGTTCTATTCAATGCATTTTCTAAAGGAACCCTATGAAAGATCCTTGAGTGGAACACTGGATCGTCCCAGTTTTCCAATTTCACATAACACGGAATTTTACAGAGATGAACAAAAAAAATTATGCATTTAATTTGGAAATTTACAGCATGCTCAAAACGAAATACAGAAAAATAAATTAGGGTTAAGAATCCTTACCTTTGAAGAATAGATCTTCAATAGAATCCCTCGAACTGATGAACACCACCACGATGGCTACCTCGATATTATCTGGGTAAGAATCTAGGAGGAGTAGGCTCTGACTATTTTGGTTGAGGGAATTACAGAGGAGCAAGGAAAGGAAGAAGGAGATCCAGAGAGTTCTCTGTCTTTGTATATTTTCACACAAAAGGGAAGAAGAGAAACAACCCCACATAACTGCGCATCAACACGTATATGTTAAGAGAGAATAGAGGAGGGAAGTTATTTTCTTCCCATCAAATTTTAAAAATTAAAAATTAAAATTAAAATTAAAAAATTAATTTTAATTTATAATTAAAAACATTATATATATATATAACCAAATGTTATATATAACATTTAACCTATAGTTCAATATTGCATTATATACAATATAACCTATAGTTTTAATTCTCTCATCAAATGCATTTAATATAAATCTCATTTATATTAAATTTAAATATGTGAATCAAATTCATAACTAATATTTGAATCATTTTCAAATATTTATTTCTTCTCAAATAAACTTTATATTATAATGTATCAAATACAATTAAAGTAATTATATCATATATAATTGGAATTAAATATAATTAATTCCCTCAATTAATTGAACAATTCAAATTAATCCAAACATTGATTCTCATTAATTCCCATTGAGCTACCGAGGGGACCTCATGGACCTGTAGCTTGAAGCTCCAACGGTACGTGAATAATTAATTAAACTATTTAATTAAAATATTCACCATCCGTTAAGTATCGTACACTCCACTAAAGATCAACACCTGCACTCTTCACACTAGATATATTTCTATGTCCATTGGATATAACCAATCAACAGTAGGATGGCACTTTACAAATTTCTCGTAAGTACAACTGGGCCAACATTACCATTTTGCCCTTGTAGTTACATCTAACTCCTTAAGCACCACTGATCCCTCTAATGAACAATAAATCATAGTCCAACTATGATCAAACCCCTCTCGGGCCAAAAAAGCATGTGGCGCCACATTGTTCAAGCCCCAGAATCATCCCTTAAGGGAGCAATTTACCTACTTACCCCGACGTTAGAAAATGAGTGAATTTTTTCTTGTGTAACTATGTTCCCAGCTCCCTAATTAGACGAATCCCCAAAATAGTAGGTTTGTTGAGTCGACAATTTGACCACTCTTACCCATACAAATCAAATGACCGCCTTCATAGGTAAGAGTTTACAACTCACATAGGAGGTCATGTCACCTACGGTCATCCTAATGAAATGTAAGTCTCTATTATGAACAGTGTTATATAATGAGACTAGTCATTTCGTGGTCCGATCTTATACAAACTCCTTTGTATAAAATACCCCCGCTCACATGTCTCCACATGAATGATCAGGATCAGATCATTTATAGCACTTTACAACATTTGTACATCTACAAAGTGGGTCATACTCGTAGTGTCACTAAGATAAGATATATAGTCTTATCCATCTACTACAAACCATTTAGGTTATCACTTAAACATGATCCACCTATATATCTATACATATATGTTTAAGCTACAAGATAATCTTGGATGTTAGTTTATTGGTTTGTGGATTTATTGCAACTAAATGTCAAATAAAACATCACATATTTTTTTAGATAAATAAGAAGTTTGTACAATATAGTTACAAACTATAGGACCCTACAAGATTTAGGGCATCAACCCCAACATTTTTAACTTCGACCTGAAACTCTTTGAACTTTTCAAAGGATTCAGACTTATGTTGCATTAAATAAACATATCCATACCTTGAATAATCATCAATAAAGGTGACGAAATATTCAAACCCTCCTCTTACTTTTACATTCATCGGACCACAGAGGTCTGAATGTACTAGCTCTAAGAGTTCTTTAGCCCTATGACCTTTTCTAGTAAAAGATCTTTTAGTCATTTTGCCTTCAAGGCATGACTCACATACAAGTAAAGAATTTTCTTCTAACTTTCTTAGAAGTCCACTCTTTACCAATCTCTCAATCCTATTGAGATTGATGTGTCCTAATCTCAGGTGCCAAAGTTAATCATTTTCTTTAGGAGAAATTCTAAGTCTTTTATTACAAGTTAATACAGTTTTAAACATTTCAGTGTTAAGGAGGAATTTAGTTGCTAACGGTCTTAACACATAAAGATTCTCTTCGAGATTTGTAGAACAAATATATACACCGTTTTTGTAAATAAATACTTTATATACATTAAAAGAAATAGTATAATTTTGTTCTAAAAGGCATTTTACAGAAATAAGGTTCCTTTTCAAACATGGAACCAAAAATACATTATCTAATATAACATATAATTTCTGTAAACAAAGTCAAAGTCCTCCCACTGTTGTAGTTGAGATGACGTGCACAGTTCGAACCCACATCATCATCTCCCCAGCTTTCAGTTGTCGTTAGGAACTAATTCCCTAAAATGAAGAATAAACATGGTTAGTGGCACCCAAATTAATTATCCAGGTCGAATCATCACTCTCCACTAAACAAGTTTCCAAAATAAGCAAATCATATTTACCTTACTTGACCTTCTTCTTTTCTGCCAAATATTTGAGACAGTTTCTTTTCCAATGTTTCTCTTGGTTGCAATGGAAACAGATTCCCTTTGTAACATTGGCCTTCTTACCTTTCTAGGCAGCAGCTGGTGGGTTAGTTTTCCCCTTTACACCTTTCTTCTTCTTCCACTTTTTGGTGCCGGAAGAAGAAGGCACAGACTTTGTTCCAAAGGTCGAACCTCTGAAGAACTTCTTAGAGGATAAAGCAACATTTGTCTCACCTTTCTGTTCCTTGGTTTTCATCAAGGATTCAAAGGTTTGTAGCTCGTTGAGCAAGGTAGTCAGGTTGTAGTCAATCTTGTTCATAACAGCATTGCTACGGAACTGTAAGAAACTTTCAAGTAAAGTATTTAGGATGAAACTAACCTGACTAGCTTCATCGATAATGGATCCATTCATCTCCACCATGTTGAAGTGGACCATCATGTTGAGAACATGTTCTCTAACAAATGTCTCTTCTTATATACGGGCATTGAAGATAAATTTGAGAGTGGCATGTCTGAGCTATGCGGATGGTTGTCCAAACATTCCCTTCAGGGACTCCATGATCTCATGGGTCGTGAGCATGGGCTCATGCTTCTTGGCCAAGACTTTAAAAATACTTGCCAAGATGTATGTTTGGGTCTCCTCGTTTTCCTCTGTTCATCGCTCGTATGTTTCTCGAATATTTCAAGCAATATTTGGAGCTGGAATGGGAGGATGCTCCTTCATTAAGACAAAACGGAGGCCATCAATGACTAGTATAATGTTGATTGTATTTTTTCAAGTCATGTAATTATCGCTTGTTAATTTGTCAGCAGCGAGTAAATTAAGAGACGCAGAAGTCATTATGAACAATTTTTTTGAAACCATAAGAATTATTTATATTAATATATTTGTAATAAATCATTTAGAAAAACCAATCAAGTTTAGCAAAATAATCTAATATTCCCTAAGTGACATCTATTTTGCAATGATGCTTCAGTGAGACAGGACAAAAGCCACTATAGGGTGATTAAGTACCCCTTCACTGAAATGAGACTATCTCAACCAATAGACAAAACAACTCCTTGTTACTTTAATTTTCAAACACCATTGTTCGGCCCATAAATTGTTAAACTCGCTTAACATTTCTTATAAGTTTAACCTCTCATTTTAGATTCTAGAGTTTCGCCCCAATGAGCCAACCGTATGGAAAAACCGATCGAGGCAAAAACTAAAGTAACCCTTATCCATTTCTAGAGTTTGAACAAAACAACATGCAAAAATGCCATCCGTAGGGGGACACTCATGGTACCACAAGACTGTGCACGAAACTTGACTTCAAACTAATGAGAGAGACTGAGGAATGTGTTGTCACACATCTCGCTCCCACTTACTATAAACACTCTCTCCATTCATCTTGATATTGATTTATACAAACACCATCCATAGGGGGACACTTAAGGTGCCTCGAGGCCAAGTATAGATCTCACGGTGTGAACTTCTAGGGAGAAACGTGAAGAGAATAAAATATACCCCATTTTCCTCCCACTGTACGTTTTACCTAGGGTTAATTAACTTAGGAAAATCTGGTTACTGATTTTAACTAAGTGACTCTTTAATTTGCCCAAAAACAACATTTGCTTTGGATAGTTAAACAATTTTTTAAGTTCATTAAACACTTTAATAAACGATAACCAATAATTGGATGTTTGTAACAAATCTATCTAATTTACCTTTCCAGGTAAGTTCCCAGGTAGGAGTGTTACGTTTTCGTCAACTTAAATACCTCAACCTAGACAGAGCTAGCCTTAGATAAAAGGTCCCTTATGGATACATTTGTTACAATATTAATCTTTTAATTAAGAATTAATTTAATCCTATTAAACCGATTAAAAAATTAAACTAAATTTCTAATCTCATTAGAAATGTGATCTTAGGTCTATATGATTCAAATTTTAGAACTTATTCTAAAAAATGAATTTAACCTAAGGTTTACATGCAATTCTGATTAATCAATTTTAATTTCTAATTTCATTTTTTTTATAACAATTACAAGCAAATGAAATAAATTAAAACCATAAATTGCAAGTTAAGCATACTTAGGTAATATTATAACAATTATAAATTACCTTACAGTGATGACATGCTTCATGCAATTTCATTTCATTACTCACATACATAATAATTATATATTAAAGTAATGAAATTATTAATAACATACTTTAAACATACATTCATACTATATATTATAACTCTTATAATATAAATTATGCATGTATATGTTATCAATGCATGCATAAATATATTATAACATTTATACTATATGATGCATGAGCATGCTTTAAAAAAAACATGCAAATATATATACTATAACACTTATAATCTAAATGATGCATGAAATTAAATGCATAGCCTATGGTGGTATTTAATACTATATGGTATACATTATAACATATAATAATAAAATTTAAATCATACATCACATGCATAATTTAAAGGCAATTAGTGGACCAGGATTGGGTAAAAAAAAAAAACAACAAAGTCATCTGGTTCGAAGCAAGTGAATCAGGCCTTGAACTACCGAACCAGACTGCAAACTGCATGAACTAGCCATGAATCAGTCCAAAAAACCCAACCAACTCGAACTGGAGAACTCACGAACCGAACTGGACTAGCAGACCACAAACCGCGCATGAACCGGAACTGGATCACGCGTCCTCTCCGTCTCGAAGTGTCACAACGCCATGCCCTAGCATCACGATGCTACAAAGATGACCTTCATCTGTGGCATCGCAGTGTCGCGACGCTATTGTACAGTCGCCCACTGTACAGTTTCAAACTTCTTTGAAACACCTCCTATTTTGGCCTCGTTTTCACCAGATTATCATCGGAAACATCACGAGCGACTCAAGGACTTAAAATATAGACTCGATAGCATAATTATGCCCCAAAATATGGGTCCTTAGAAAACAATTTTTAAATTCAAAGCAATAAACTAAATGCTCAATCTCGTAAACCATCCATAATTGCAAACAACATTCATCAACATTCATTATATGATTTGTACATAATCCGAAGATCCCATCAGAAACAGTAAAATTATTTTGAAATTTTGGAAAAAATTTAGGCCAAAAACCTCGCTCTAATACCAATTGAAGGAACCATTGAAGGTTCTTAAGCAAAAAATGGGATCGGACCTAAAAACCCAAATTTACATAACAATGATTTTACAGCAAACATACAAAAAAATTTATGCATTTGATTAAAATACAGAATGCTTGGAATAAATTTATAGAAAAGTAAAAATGGATTTCATAAAATCCTTACTTGTGAAGATCGTTCTTCAATTGTAAAACCCTCAATCCGAAAGACACCACCACGAAGGAAGCCACTGTATTCTCTGGGTGAGAATCCAGAAGTTTGTGTGTGCTCTAGTTATTTTAGAAGAAGGAGATTGAGAGAGTAGAGAAGAGGAAATTGGGAAGGAAAAAACTTGGAACTTACCGAATTTACAAAACCTTTCTGTAAAACCTTTCCAAGATGAAGAAGAAGTATGAACAAATTGCCTTCCACTCTTACAATGTAGCGGGAGGGAGTTGCAATCCCCTCCCACCATTGATAATTTTTTTAAAAATATATATTTTTAATAAATCAATTATATATATATAATTACTACCTTATTATATAATATATATATTAAATTATATGTTATATCAAATATAACATATAGCCTATGGTTTCTATATTATATCAAATACAATATAATCTATATTTTCAATTTTCTCTGACCAGTGACTTTTAATATAAACCACATTTATATTAAATTTAATTATATGAATCTAATTCACATGATTAATATTTGAATCATATTCAAATATTTATTTCCTCTCTAATAAACTTTATATTGTAATGTATCAAATATATCATAGTAATTATATCATATATAATTAAATTAAAATAGTTATATCACATATAAATAATTTCCTCAATTAATTTAACAATTCAAATTAATCCAAAAATTGATTCTCATTAATTCCCTTTGAGCTATTGAGGGGACCTCATGGACTTGTAGCTTGAAACTTCAACGGTACATGAATAATTAATTAAAATATTCACCATCAGTTAACTGTCAGGTACCTCACTAAAGACCGACAAGTGCACTATTTACGCTACAGATATATTTCTGTGTCCATTGGATATAACCAATCAACAGTACGATGACACTTCACAAATTTCTTGTAAATACAACTAGGCCAAAATTACCGTTTTGCCCTTATAGTTATATCTAACTCCTTAAGTACTACTGATCCCTATAATGAACAATAAATCATAGTCCAACTATAACCAAACCCCTCTCGAGCCAGAAGAGGGTGTGGCACCACATTGTTCAAGCCTCAAAATCAGTTAAGGGAGAAATTTATCTACTTACCTTGACGATGGAGAATGAGTGAATTCCTTCTTGTGTAGTTGTGATCCCAGCTCCCCAATCAGATGAATCCCCAAAATGGTAGGTTTGTTGAGTCAGCGATCTAGCCATTCTCACCCATACAAATCGAAGGACCACCTTGATAGGCAAGAGTTCACAATTCACTCAGGATTCAGATCATGCCACCTATGGTCATCCTAGTGAAATGTCAATCTCTATTATGAACGGCGTTATATAATGAGACTAGTCATTTCGTTGTCCGGTCTTACACAAACCCCTTTGTATAAAATTCCCTTGCTCACATGCCTCCACATGAATGATCAGGATCAGATCATTTGTAGCACTTTACAACATTTGTAACATCTACAAAGCGGGTCATACTCGTAGTGTCATCAAGATAAGGTATTCAGTCTTATCCATCTACTACAGACCATTTAGGTTATCACTTGAATATGATCCACCCGGATGTCTCTACATACATGTTTAAGCTACAAGATAACCGGATGTTAGTTTATTGGTTTGTAGATTTAATGCAACTAAATGTCAAATAAAACATCATATATTTTATTAGATAAATGAGATGCTTATATAATACAATTACAAACTACAGGACCCTACAAAATTTAGGGCATCAACCCCAACAATGTGGCTGATATGACTAAGAATCTAGTAAGTGTTTCTAGTTTAACTCAAGACAATAATATATATCTTGAATTTTATGGTGATTATTGCCTTGTTAAGGAAAAGGACACAGACCAAATTCTTTTGAGAGAAGCACTTAGAGATGGCGTCTATCACCTAGAAAGAGCCAAGTGAAGTCTGCAAATGGTTATCTTCAAAGTAGCAGTAAAGAGAACCAACTTTTGCACAAAAATAAGAAAACATCAGCAATTGTGTTGTCTGGAGATCGAATCAAAATTGATGTTGTTGTTAAGTTGTCTGGCATAGGAGATTAGGTCGCCCGTCATCCAAAATTTTGAATTCTATAGCTAAAAAGTTGTAATCAGGTTGTTAATGACAATGAAGAATTTGTTTTTTGTGGCTCCTGTCAGTTGGGTAAATCTTATAGACTTCCCTTTTCGTTTCTCAATCTCGAGTTCAACAATGTTTGATCTCATACAGATATAGCTAATTAACGAGGAGCCATTACAATAGACCCGACCGCAGGATAGAGACATATAGGGCCTGTCTCTTGAGGCTAAACATCTTAGGGATTTCTGGAAGTATGACCCTCGCCCCTTTGATGGATCGTTGAGGGACCCCACCAAAGCATCTATTGAGATAATATTCCGTTTTATGAGGTGCCCGAAAGAGCACAAGCTTCAATGCACAGTCTTCATGTTGATTTGTAACGCGAAAATCTGGTGGCTTCAGCAGAAAAGATGATTGATACTAGTGGTAAACTTGCAACTTGGGAGCAGTTCAAGGAGTGCTTTTATGAGAAGTACTTTTTGGCCAATACCCGATCAATAAACAGGAAGAATTCTTAAACTTGAGGCAGGGAGTTATGTCGGTGGAGGAGTATGAGTAGGAATTTGATAAGTTGTCTCGCTTTGCTCCTAAAGTAGTAGCCACCGAGGCAGCAAGGACAGAGAGATTCATCCAGGGCCTAAGGAGCAGACTACGAGGGATGGTGCATGCCTTTGACCTCAAGACGTAAGTTGCGGCACTACGAGCCATCGTGAAGATTGATTCTGACTCCCAGAAGGGAGAGGAATATAGGAGGTCACTCGGGATTGGGACCTCCACAAGTTAGAAAAGGAAGGCTGGCCAGGGCTCCCGAGCATCAGCAGAGGAACCAGAACAACAGTGAATGCTCCACGTTAGTGGGGACGCAGGGTTTCAGGTTGTGACTGGCAGGAGGATAGGCCAATATGTTACCACTTGTGGTAACGCACACTGAGGACGTTGTCTAGACGGCTCTGGTCTGTTTTCGATTGTGGCAGAAGGGGCATATATCAGATAGATGCCCGAGGAGGAACGCACCTTTAACACAGGGGCCAAGCCCGTAAGTTCGTTTCAGGAGGCCCGAGTCGTCAGCAACAACAGAAGGTAGGGTGTTTTCTACCACTCGGCGTGAGGCAGAAGTCAGGACAGTGGTGATAGAATACACTTCCCATTTTGGGGCACCATGTCTTAGTTTGTTTGACTCTAGCTCTCTCGCATTCGTTTATATCTGCTGTATTTGTAGAGCATTCCATGTTAGACCTTAGAACCTTGCCATTTGCATTTCCATTCCACTTCATCAGGAGAGATCATTTTAGCTACAGAAAAGATAAAAGCATGTCAGGTAGAGGTAGCCAATCGCGCATTAGATGTAACCTTGATAATTTTAGATATGCGGCGATTTTGATGTGATATTGGGCATGGATTGGTTAGCTGCTAATCATGCCAGAATAGATTGCTCCCTAAGGAGGTCATCTTTAACCCTCCTACAGGAGCCAGTTTTAAGTTTAAAGGGGTTGGGACCGTAGTCCTACCCAAAGTGATTTCAGCATTGAAGGTTATTCAACCAAGGAGCTTGGGGCTTTATGGCCAGTGTGGTGGACACTAGAGAGACTGAAGTCACCTTGACTTCGAAGCCAATAGTGAGGGATTTTCCAGATGTTTTTCCAGAGGATCTTTCCAGACTGCCCCCGTAGCGGGAGATAGATTTTGCTATTGAGTTGGAGCCAGACACAACCCCTATTTCGAAGGCTCCATATAGGATGGCCCCAGCAGAGTTGAAGGAACTGAAGGTCCAATTGCAGGAGTTGTTGGACAAGGGTTTCATCTGTTTTGTTTGTTTGTGAAAAAGAAGGATGGTTTGTTACGTCTGTGAAAAAAAAGGATGGAACATTACGTCTGTGCATTGATTATAGAGAGTTAAACAAGGTGACCGTCAAGAACAAGTATCCCCTTCCCAGGATTAATGATTTGTTTGACTAGTTGCAGGGAGCTACGGTATTCTCTAAGATTGATCACCGGTCAGGATACCACCAGCTGAGAATAAAGGACAGTGACATACCCAAGACAAATTTTCGTTCAAGGTATGGACATTATGAGTTCATAGTGATGTCGTTTGGTCTAACAAATGCACCAGCAGTGTTCATGGATTTGATGAATAGGGTGTTCAAGGAATTCCTCGACACCTTTGTGATTGTTTTTATTGATGACATCTTGGTTTATTCCAAGATAGAGGCCAAGCATGAGGAGCATTTATAGAAAGTTTTAGAGACGTTGAGGGCCAATAATTTGTAAGCTAAGTTTTCTAAATGTGAATTTTCGTTGAGGCAAGTATCCTTCCTAGGGCATATAGTGTCGAAGAAAGGTGTCTTTGTGGATCCTGCAAAGATTGAGGCAGTTACGAGTTGGGCTCGTCCAACCATAATCAGTGAGGTGCGAAGTTTCTTAGGGTTAACAGGCTACTATAGATGATTTGTAAAGGACTTCTCTCACATAGCCGCCCTATTGACTCAGTTGATCGGAAGGGAGTAGCATTTGTTTAGAATGAGGCTTGTGAAAATAGTTTCCATGACCTTAAGCAGAGGTTGGTTTCAGCCCTAGTTCTTACAGTACCGGATGGATCGGGTGGTTTTGTCATTTACAGTGGCCTCCTTTATCAAGGACATTTGTGCGTGCCAACAGTTAGTGATATTAAAAATGAGTTGTTTGTCATAGGCTCATAGTTCTTTATTTTTTATTCACCCCGGTAGCACCAAGATGTATCAGGACTAGAAACGTTACTACTGGTGGAGTGATATGAAAAAGAGATTGCAGAGTTCGTCAGTAAGTGCTTGGTGTGCTAGCAGGTGAAAGCCCCGAGGCAAAAACCAGCAGGCTTGTTACAGCCATTGAGTGTACCATAATGGAAGTGAAGCATGTGTCTATGGACTTCATCATGGATTTGTTGGCTTTTTGACCCTTAATCTCAAGTTAATTAATTTTAATTAATTAATTAATTAATGTTTTGATGATAACAAACTCAATTTTTAATTATGAAAATTTTAGTGTTTTAATTTTTTCATAGCGTAGAGCTCGAAACAACGATTCCAACATTTCTTGAATCACTCAAATCGGAGCTAAAACGAAGAAGTTATGACCGAAACAAGTTTTATCGAAAAATACCAGTGGCGATGATGTGGCAACTAAGTCAGCATCAATGACCAATCCGCGGGACGACACGTGCAGCTTTGGGAGAGTGACACGTGGGGCTTTTGGTT